>NC_085841.1:178168355-178475173 GCF_035594765.1 Anolis carolinensis | reverse complement strand
TAATAGGCTTTTTCTTAATCTCTCCTTATTATCCAACATATTCACTTATCCAACGTTCTGCCGGCCTGTTTATGTTGGATAAGTGAGACTCTACTGTATCTATATACTCTGGTATAAGCTGACTCGAATAGAAGCTGAGGCACCTATTTTTACCACAAAAAACTGGGAAAACGTATTGGCTTGAGTATAAGACAAGGGTGGGAAATGCAACAGCTAATGGTAAATTTCTAAAATAAAAATAAATACCAATAAAATTACATTAATTGAGGCATCAGTAGGTTAAATGTTTTTTTGAATATTTACATAAAACTGTAATTTAAGATAAGACTGTCCAACTCATTACCGATATACTCTAGTATAAGCCGACCCAAAATAAGCCGGCCAGGACCCTCACTCAAGTATGAGCTGGGGGGGGGGGGCTTTTTCAACACTAAAAAGGGCTGAAAAACTCAGTTTATACTTGAGTATATATAGTAAGTCCTGTGATTTTCAATAAAATGTAAAAATCCACGGTGTGTTTGGTGTGAGTGTTAATTTGTTCCCAATGAGGATGGTGGAAAATTCATTAAGTTTACTTTAAAAATATCAATTTAATGTCTCCTAAGTTGTATAATCGTTTGCGGGTTGAACTATGGCTCTGGAGACCAGGGTTCGAATCCCCTCTTGGGCTTGGAAACTCACTGAGTGACTCTTTTGGCTTCACAAGAAGGCAAAAGCAAGCTACTTCTTAACAAATCTTACCAAAAAGTCCATAATTTGGAAGTAACCTTAAGACATACAATAAGAGTCAAAAGATGTTGGACAGTATGAGGCCCAGTACAAAACCCTGAAACACTCCACTAGTCACTTCTTTCCAGGATGAAGAGGAACCATTTGTGAGCACCCTTTAGGCTTGGTGGCTTAACCAATTACAGATCCACCTAATAGTAGCCTTGCCTAGCCCACATTTGACTAGTTTGCTTTCAAGAAGGTCATGGGGGACTCTGTTGAAGGCTTACTTAGAAGTTATGGAGTTAGAGAGAAGCTTAGATCCTATTCTTTCCTATCAAGGAATATAATTCCTGTTTGTACATAAACCTTTTAAAAACTTTTTACTTTAAAGATTGAATTCTTCATCTTTGCCTGCTAAACTCAAAATTATTTTGGAGCCACACAACACTTCACCTTTCTCTTTGCTGTAAACTGGCTGCTCAGTTAAGTATCCTAATTGTATTTTTGGATGCTCTGCTATTTTGGGAGAATTCCCTAACACTTCTAGGGTCATCTTTCTGCATTTTTCTCAGAGACAGAAACAACACCAGGGTTTCCAATACAAACAGTTGGCCACAGGGATTCCTTACCACAGAAGACCAGATTGTATTTGATTTCCTATATGTGGGGGAGGAAACAGCAAAAGCCTTTCTATGTGTCACAGTATCCTTTAATATGGAGAAGTGTGTTCTATATATCTTTTTTTTAAAAAACAACAATAAAAAACCATTGTATCTATCTTTAGTATTACTGAGCATGTAATGTGCCTCCCCACCTAAAAGTGCCTGAATTGCCAACCTAGTCTTCCCCCTATATTTTCCTGGATTGATTATTTCTAGAGTTCCCTGGAGTCTGATGCCTCGGAGCTAGTATTATGTCTTACATCCTCAGGGGAGAGGAATCTCAGGCCATGTGTGCTGTCTTGAAAAGTGTGTGTTTCTCCTCATTTATAAGATTTTGTTCTTTGGCAATTATGTGTATCTGTGGTTTGTTGTTAAGATAAGGTACTTAATGACATCAGTGGGAGCTGCCCCTTGTAACTTCACCCTTATAACATTTCAAGGCCCTGAAATTATCTTGACCTAAGGCCTCTCAGTAGGAGCCCCCGGTGGCACAGCAGGTTAAACAGCTGAGCTGCTGAATTTGCTGACCAAAAGGTCGGCAGTTCAAATCCGGGGAGCAGAGTGAGCTCCTGCTCTTAGCCCCATCTTCTGCCAACCTAACAGTTCGAAAACATGCAAATGTGAGTAGATCAATAGGTACAACTTCTGCGGGAAGATAACGGCGCTCCATGCAGTCATACTGGCCATATAACCTTGGAGGTGTCTACGGACAATGCAGGCTCTTTGGCTTAGAAACTGAGATGAGCACCAACCCTCAGAGTGAGACACATCTAGACTTACCTTTACCTTACCTTTACCTTACCTTTATCGCCTCTCAGTATGACTTTCTGATATCTTCTGGTTTTGAATCTTATCATTACAACAAATAAAAAAAGAATATTCAGAAAGAAAATAGTTCTTCTTTAAATATTTGGAAGCTTTCTTGGATCATTTACAAGGAGAATGGTGAGATATAAATTAAATAAGCCAATAAATAAATTTATAAATACATATTTTTCACATTTGCCATTTATCAACTAAGGTGATCTTTTGGTCCTTGGGTAGCTTGTTGATGTCATGTATACTATAATTTGGAAATGATGATCTCTGAAGCTGTTTGCAGATTCTGACATGGACATTTTTCTGCTTAAAATTCTAATTTATCAGCAACCCGTTTTTTCCAGTTTAAAAAGCATAGCGTAAAATTCATAGCTTGACATCAAAAGTTAATCTTCAAATATATTGCAGTGTACATTTGGCTTTCTTTTTTGACATGTCTTTGAGGGCAGTTATCATCCAGAAACTGTTAGAAGAACAGCAGGAATGATCTGTTAGCGTCTCACAATGACAATCAATTTCAAACAAAAAATAAGCAGAATAGACACGATTCAATTTAAAAGCATAATTGAATTCAGTCTACATTCAGACATCATTGTTCATTGGAGGCCACGGGAATGTTTAAAGACAGGGCTGACAAATTTAAGCAGGTAAGATTACCTTTGAAAAAGAAATGTGAGGTACTCCAGGGATCATAAATCAAATGAGACATGAAATAAATATGCATTCTGCCATAAGGAAGAATGAGTGCCCATGACAATGAAGAATGGTTAGTTTCTCTAAAATCCAATGCAAAATTAGTTGTTGATGATGTTTACTTTTTAATGTGACTTTCATGGGAGGTGATATAGCCAGAGATCTCTTAGAGCAGTGGTTCTCAACCTTCCTAATGCCGCAACCCCTTAATACATTTCCTCATATTGTGGTGACCCACAACCATAAAATTATTTTCGTTGCTACTTTATAACTGTCATTTTGCTACTGTTATGAATAGTAATGTAAATATCTGATATGCAGGATGTATTTTCATTCATTGGATCAAATTTGGCACAAATACCCGATACGCCCAAATTTGAATAGTGGTGGGGTTGGAGGGAGGGAATTGATTTTGTCATTTGGGAGTTGTAGTTGCTATGATTTATAGTTCACCTATATGACTATGGATCTGGACCATATTTGACACAAATACCCGAAACGCCCAAATTTGAATACTGATAGAGTTAGGGGGATTGATTTTGTCATTTGGGAGTTGTAGTTGCTGGGGTTTGGTGGGCATTGACCTTGAGTTTTGGAGTTGCAGTTCACCAACATCAAGAGAGCACTGTGGATTCCAAACAATGATGGATCTGGACCATACTTGTCACAAATACTCAAAATGTCCAAATTTGAACACTGGAGGAGTTTGGAGAAAATAGACCTTGCCATTTGGGAGTTGTAGTGGCTGGGATTTATAGTTCACCTACAATTAAAGAGCACTCTGAACTCTACCAACAATGGAACTGAACCAATCTTGGTACACAGAACTCCCATGACCAACAGAAAATACTGGAAGAGTTTGGTGGGCATTGACCTTGAATTTGGGAGTTGTAGTTCACCTACATCCAGAGAGCACTGTGGACTTAGACAATGATGGATCTGGACTAAACTAAGAAATATGTGTTTTCTGATGGTCTTTGGTGACCCCTCTGACACTCCCCCAAGGGGTCCCGACCCCCAGATTGAGAAACACTATCTTAGAGACACCGTAGTTAACACTTGATAGTACTGTGCAGAAGGAGACAAGGTGCAAACTCCTTTCAAATGTCTTTTATTTTTAAAAGACTACAATGAAATAATTCTGTACCAGGTCGGAAAGCACACAACAAGCAACCGATGTACAGCAGAAGACAACTAGAAGTAGCAGTGTGAATAATGGTGCAAGTGAACCAAACTGAAAGGACATTTCAGCTGTAGATGTGCCTAGAAGTAAAAGTAGAGTCTGAAACTGCACAACATGAACTGTGAGAAGCATGAATCAGAAGTTTGGCATGACAAAATGAGAAACAACATATAAACGCTGTAATAGTTGGGGTAAATGCGCCAAAGTGGACAGGAATTAAACATTTTGAGTCAAATAATTATATGCAGGAAATGAAAATATATGAAAAAATTGACATTAATAGTGAGGACAGATGTAACAAAAGCAGTGAATGGATATAACACAAAGTCTGATCAAATTAAATCAATCAGAATTCCTCAGTATAAACATAATCCAAATTTATGCTGCAACTACAGAGACAGAAGAGAAAAAAAATGGAAAGGTTCTGTGCTGGAGTCTTGAAAGGAACTGATCAGACAGCAAAACAGAACCTCTTGTTAATCTTAGTCCCCTTCTACACTGCTATATAATCCAGATTATCTGCTTTGAACTATATTATATGAGTCTATACTGCCATACAAAGCAGAGAACAGGGGAATTAATCATATGACAGAATTGGCCATTTTGCCATCTCTAGGTGGATAAATTACAAAAAAGTCACTTGTCAACTAACTTAGAAAGCATCTGAAAAGATAACCCTTGCTGTTTCTAAAGTAGGTGGCTCAGTAGAATTTATTGAATGTGATGAAGTGTTAAGAAGTCAATTCCCCCCCCCCCCCCATTCTCTTTGTGGGATGAGGTCCTGGGTGTTTTCAGATGGTTTAAACATTTGCTTTCCAACACAGTTTTCTTAAAGCCCATTTCAATTTTTGTTTCCTAAGCACGTTAAAATGAGCTTGCTTTCTTTCCATTCCGCAAATGTTAGAAATTGGCCTTGGAAATCAAAATTTGGGCTCTAACATACACTGTAATGTGGGAAATCACTGCCATGTCCATAGAAGAACACTTTAAAAGGCAATTACTATAATTTTATGGTTTTGCCTTCTGTCAACTATAAACAGCCTTAAAATAGCACTTGCTACATGTCATTTTATAAAATGACATATTTGAAAGTACACACATGTTGGCTTTGAATTGCTAATAGATGATTTCTGCTGCTGTAAATTATGAGTGAGCTGTAGTCACGTTTCCCACATATGAATAATATTATCTATTTAATTATAATATGCATATCCCTTTCCACTAAAAATGCCCATATTTCTCAACTTCATGCCTGCTTTATTGTCCCTGCGAAAAGTGTGGAGATATTAATATTCATGTTTCTAGATAGGAAATAGGGCAAACTGGTGTTTCTTGTTGTCATGCCACAACAAAGAGCCTTCACACCAAAAGTCCCTCTGGCTGGTGAAATTCTTCCCAAATAAAAGGGGGAATGATATGATCAGCTGTGAGGATCCAACATTCTCGTTGCTCACATTTGCTTCTTAGGGCCCTTCCAGACAGGTCCTATATCTCAGGATGTGATTCCAGGTTTTCTGCATTAAACTGGATTATGTGAGTCCCCACTGCCAGATAATCTGGGATAAACAGAAAATCTTGGATCCGATCCTAGGTTATAGGACCTGTCTGGAAGAGCCCTTAGTAAATACAGAATGAATGAGAAGGGACCAAGGGAGTTAAATACACACTCAAGCCATGAATTCAGCTGATCTGATAGATCATTCTAGCGCAGTGGTTCTCAACCTGGGATCTCCAAATGTTTTGGCCATCAACTCCCAGAAATCCTAACAGCTGGTAAACTGGCTGGGATTTTTTGGCAGTTGTAGACCAAAAACATCAGGTTGAGAACCACTTTTTTAGTGAATAGTAAACCCACATGTTGCTTTCTAAAAAAATTATTGAATAAAACTTTAGGTTTATAAACATGAAGAATTCTTCTGAGTAGAATAAAGACATAATTAATGTATCTTTCTTTGTAAAGAAGTAAGTGAAGATTATCATATAAGATTGGAACTTGAAGTCTAATGGCTGATGTAAGGTAGTAAAGATAAAGTTTTTTCCCTGACATTAAGTCCAGTCATGTCTGACTGGGGGTTGGTGCTCATCTCCATTTCTAAGCCAAAGAGCCAGTGTTGTTGGTAGACACCTCCAAGGACATGCATGGAGCGTCATTACCTTCCCGCTGGAGTAGTACATATTGATCTACTCACATTTGCATGTTTTCGAACTTTGAGGTTGGCAGAAGCTGGGGCTAACAGTGGGAGCTCACCCCACTCCCTGGATGCGAACTGCTGACGTTTTGGTCAGAAAGTTCAGCAGCTCAGCGGTTTAACCTACTGCGCCATCGGGGGCTGATGTAAAGGAATATACTAAAATATATATCATGCATTTTTATGTATGGATTTGCTTGAAGGAAAGCATACATTGCAAGAAACTTCAGATAATAACGGCAAGAGAAGGGAACAATTAAATCTTCAGTTTTATGTAGCTTGTGGGGATTCATTTGCTGAAAAATCAAGAACTTCCAGATATGATAAAGGAATTAAAAGTACATGTGACCAGATTTGGGACTATTCACACTGGACTCCATTTTAGAAGTCAGTACAGTTTAGAAGTAAGTTAGTACAGTATGCAATTGTCAGTGTTAGTGTGAAGTCAGTGCCAGTATGCTGCATCGTGTAGTCAGTCTTTATTGAGTCAATTTTCAGTAATGTATTAGACTGAAAAGAGTGTTAGTCTGTATGCAACAAAGAAGAAACTAAAACAGAATGTTTTAGCCAACTTGCTGTTTAAACTCTCGGCCAATAAGCAATGTACCTGTATGCTGAATATATGAAGTTTGTAAGTAAATCAACTGTGTTACTTTTAACAAAGACTACTTCAGTTAGGGAATTTTTTAAAAATGCACTCTATTCTTACCCTATCCTCCCTTGCCCTTGGGCTGTTAGAGCCTTATCACCCAGGCCTTCTCCCCTTCTGCTACCACAGCATTCTCTGTAGAACACTCTTCAAATGAGATTACTTTCTTTCTTACTATACTTTCAGAACCATTATGGGATTGCAGCATCCATTTTCACTAAAACTATGTTGCACATAGTATTTTGGACTGCTCGCTCAATACCTCTTCCATTCCATTGTCTCTGACCATTGTCATTGTTTGGCATCCACACACACAGATTCCGCCCTTCCCCATATAAGATACTTGTAATGTTTCAAACTACTAAGAATCAGATTAAAAGAGCAATTGAATTTTCACACAGAAAATCATCTTGTGACATAGGTGGGAAAGAGACTCATTAATGGAATCTTTTTAGTTAGAAGGAAGGATCCCTTTTAAAACTATTTCCCACTGGACAACAATTGCTGAGTGACTTCATCATGGGACAAGGCACTATTGCTTTGATTCAGTTCGACTTTATCTTCCTTGTGTGATAAGGCCCTTACAGTGACTTCAGTAGCGATGCGCTTGGAGAATAGGACTCTAGAGATTTCTGTGAGCTTCAGCTTGCCCATTTCGGATGGGAAGTCTCATGTTTCTTGGCTTTCTGTGAAAAACATTGCTGTCTTGCTGGGCTCATAACAATATAAAATACAGTTGGCCTGGCAATTGATCATTTGAAAGGCTTTTGTTTATTATGGAAAGAGCTCTCTCATACTCAATTTCCCTGAACAGAAATGCTAACACATGAGAGACAGTATAGCTGCCTTGCAGCCGGTTTTGGCAGAGTTCTTTCCAAATTCTAGTTGGTTCTCATTTTGTCTGTGTTATTCTTCATCCCTTGCTTAGCCACACAGTTTATCTAAGAGTTCCACCACTGTGCCAACCAGAATTAGATGAAGTGGGAAATGATTACTCACAACTTTATTATTCCTACCAGTCATCTTCCATTTTACACAGACATGTTGCATTCCCCATTTACAAAGAAGGAATGCATTGTATTGTAACTTATGAGATTTTCCATACTTTGGGGAGTGCAAATATGTGCCAGCTGGCAGGAGTGTGTGTGTGGGGGGGGGGGGGGGGGGGGGATCAAGCAATATATTTGTGATGATTTATTATTTAACTTCTAAAAGTTAAAAGGAGCCCCCTGGTGGCACAGTGGGTTAAACCGCTGAGCTGCTGAACTTGCTGACCAAAAGGTCAGCAAGTTGAATCCAGGAAGCGGAGTGAGCTCCCGCTGTTAGCCCCAGCTTCTGCCAACCTAGCAGTTCAAAAATATGCAAATGTGAGTAGATCAATAGGTACCGCTCTGGCGGGAAGGTAAGAGTGCCTCATGCATTACCTTGGAGGCAACTACGGACAACACCACTCTTCAGCTTAGAAATGGAGATGAGCACCAACCCGAGTCGGACACAACTAGACTTGTCAGGGGAAAACCTTTATCTTTACTTATAGGGAAATCTGTGACAGAATGTAGGGGGATTTGTGCCAACACTGTGGGTGATTCTGTCAATACAGGGCAATTCCTTTATGACCCAAATCGTGGAGTGGGACTTTGTCCTTCACCAGCCTTAATGAGTACCAGAAATCAGTGTCTCCGCCATGACCCTTTTTTCATCTTGCCAGCACCTTGTTTACAAAACCATTTTATAATCTTATATTTTAATACAATTATGCATGTCCTTTAATAATATTCTTGGATTAAAATTCATAGAATGCATGCCCAATCTTGTTGTCAGAAACATGTTAACTATCTTTGCTTTTCCATCTATGTTTGCTAGCATAGTTATATCCTTCAATGGTTGAATTGGACTGACAAATTTTAATTATGCCGCAAAAGGGGATCACCCTGAGGTGCTTTGCGGTGATGTTTCTCTTTGCATATTATCTTTGATAGGCTTAAACAAAGCATTTGTATTGCAACAATCCACATCCATTTGCATGTGAGTGATTAAAAGAGGTTTGTCTTGCAGATGAAATTTCCCATTATCTAACACCTGAAACATTGAAAATGGAGAAATTGGAAAGGATAACTACTGCTAAGGGCCATTTAAGCATTGAATGATCTTAATAATAATAATAATTTTGTTCTTATATCCCGCCCCATCTCCCCGAGGGACTCGGGGCGGCTTACATGGGGCCATGCCCAGACACGACAGCACAAGTCAGATAAAACATTAAACCGAGCAGTAAAACTTCAACATGATTAAAAACAGTCATAAAAGTCAATATACACAATAATATTAAAATCCCGATTTGGGTCAAAAGATCTAGGCCAAGGTGCAAAGCAATATCAAGTTATCAGGGAGGGATAATTATACAGCAGGTGTAATACTTAAAGTGCTGAATGAATCCTAAAAACAATCCAGAGGGTCTACTGCTTAATAGGTAAATAACATGATCCCACAAGGATCAGTCAACGAAGGCCTTCTGGAATAGCCAAGTTTTCAGGCTCTTCCTGAAAGAAAGTAGGGTGGGGGCCTGCCTAATCTCCCTGGGGAGCGAGTTCCACAGCCGGGGGGCCACAGCGGAGAAGGCCCTCTCCCTCATCCCCACCAACCGTGACTGCAAGGGTGGTGGGAGCGAGAGAAGGGCCTCCCCCGACGAGCGAAGAGGCCGTGCGGGTTCATAGGGGGAAATGCGGTCTCGAAGGTAGGTGGGTCCTAAACCATTTAGGGCTTTGTAGGTGATAACCTGCACCTTGAATTGGGCTCGGAAAATAAATGGCAGCCAGTGGAGCTCTTTAAACAGCGGCGTTGTAATCTGCCCCAGTTAGAAACCTGGCTGCCGATCGTTGTACTAGTTGTAGTTTCCAAGCCGTCTTCAAAGGCAGCCCCACGTAGAGCGCATTGCAGTAATCCAGTCTAGAGGTAACTAAGGCATGGACCACCACGGTGAGATCTGACTTCTCGAGGTATGGTTGCAGCTGGCGCACAAGTTTTAGTTGTGCAAAGGCCCTCCCAGCCACGGCCGACACCTGGGCCTCAAGTGTCAGCGCAGAGTCCAGGAGGACCCCCAAGCTGTGGACCTGCGCCTTCAGGGGGAGTGTGACCCCGCCAAGCACAGGTTGCCACCCAATACCCCGATCAGACGTACGACTGACCTGGAGGACCTCTGTCTTGTCAGGATTGAGTTTCAGCTTGTTCGCCCTCATCCAGGCCAATACAGCGGCCAGACACTGGTCCAGTATCCGAGGGGCTTCCTTGGAATTAGGTGGAAAGGAGTAGTAGAGTTGGGTGTCATCCGCGTAGAGATGGCACCGCACTCCAAAACTCCGGATGACCTCACCCAGCGGTTTCATGTAGATATTAAAAAGCATGGGGGACAAAATGGAACCTTGCGGGACCCCACAGGTCAATGGCCAGGGGTCTGAGCAGGTGTCCCCCAGCTTCACTAACTGGGAACGGCCCTCTAGGAAGGACTGGAGCCACTGCAATGCAGTGCCCCCAAGGCCCATCCCAGAGAGCCGTCCCAGAAGGATACCATTGTCGATGGTATCGAAAGCCGCTGAGATGTCCAAGAGAACCAGCAGGGTCACACTCCCCCTGTCCAGCTCCCTGCGGAGGTCATCCACCAAGGCGACCAAAGCCGTCTCGGTACTGTAGCCAGGTCTGAAACCAGACTGCGATTGGTCCAGAAAATCCGTATCTTCCAAGAATCCCTGGAGCTGGGAAGCAACCACCTGCTCCAAGACCTTGCCCAAGAATGGAAGGTTAGAGATTGGTCTGTAGTTACTGAGGTTAGCCGGATCCAAGGAGGCTTTCTTCAAAACAGGCCTCACCATAGCTTGTTTTAGGCCAGATGGAAATATGCCCTGCTCCAAAGAGGCATTGATTATTCTCACAAACCAATCAACTAGCCCTCCACTGGCTTGTTTTAAGAGCCAAGATGGGCAAGGGTCAAGGGCACAGGTGGTCGCCCTCACCGCTCCAAGAATCTTGTCCACATCATCAGGCTGCACAAGCTGAAACGAATTCCACAAGATCGAACAGACAGATGCCTCGGTTACCTCACCTGGCAATGCATCAAGGCCGGCGTCTAAGTCGGAACGAATCTGAGCGACTTTGTCTGCAAAATGGTGAGCGAACTCGCTACACCGAGTTGACGAGATGTCGGGTGCTCCCCCGACCTGCGGAGGGTGGAGAAGCTCCCCAACAACTCAAAACAACTCTGAAGATCTATTTGTTGCAGACGCGATGCGGGCAGTCGAGAAAACTTTCCTGGCTGCCCGCAATGCCGCGGAATAGGCCCTAATAGCGGCTCTAGACCGTGCTTGGTCAGATACGTCACGAGTTGTCCGCCAGCGGCACTCTAGTCTCCTTCTCGCACGTTTCATCTCCGCCAGCTCCCCAGTAAACCAGGGAGCTGGGGCAACTCCACGCAGCGAGAGGGGACGCTCAGGGGCGATCGTGTCTATTGCCCTGGACAACTCGCCATTATAACGAGTGACCAGGGCATCGACAGGATCGTCAGCTTCCATGGTAGACAGATCCCCAAGAGACCTCAGGAATCTCTCAGGATCCGTAAGTCTCCTGGGGCGGACCATCTTAATTGGTCCACCACCCCTGCGGAGGTTGGAAGAGACGGTTAGTCTTAAACTAATCAGATAGTGGTCGGACCATGACAATGGAAGAATAATTTGCTCTTCCACTCTGACCAAACCGTCGCCCGCAACAAAAACCAGGGCAAATCACACTCTTTGGCTTCAGAGAAAGGCAGGGGCAAATACTTCTGAACAAATCTTGCCCCCCAAAAACCCCAAAATCCATGAGATAGTGTCAACATAGGTAAGAAATAATCTGTAGGTACACAATAGCAAACAGATTTAATTATGATATTTAGAAGATTGTTGCATGAGAGTTGAGTTGTGGATTCGCAACTTATTCACCACAAATGGAAGTGCTCCTTATCACACAACTTCATCTCAATCACATTTCAACCAGTTCTTAAGTGATTGGGGGAATCTATCCATTTCTTCCAGTGCTGGCAACCATGCAATTAATCAGGAGTGCTGCTGTGTAGTAAATTTGGGAGAATCTTTACTTCAACTTCCACTCAACTTTGGTCAACTGATGGAGATTATCTCTGGCTACATAGTTATAATTTCCCATTTTTGACCAAATTGTTTCCTTTAAAAAATTAATAATAAGTGTGCAGCATTACAGGTTATTTCTTACTCTCTTATGGATTTATTTGTTGCATAATCATTTCCTTTATGTTTCTGCTAGACCTTGCGCCGCAAAACAAATTTGGGCCATAACAACTCCACCATCCCCTTGCAGAATGCATTAATCAAGAAAAGGCTGAAAATTGCAAAATTCATCTTTACTGCATAATCGGTGTTCAATGTAGGATTCATTTTAATTTTTACTCATACATGTTCAAGTAGCTATTAGAGGTGTGCAAATAAATAGGATGTTGTCGTAACTTGGATCTATTTCGTAGGTTTCACATAACACATGCACGCCGAACATTAGGAAATTGAAGCTTTTGATGGTTTTGATTCTTAAGTTTTGATCCCTTTGGAAGTCCCCGTGATGCAGTTAAAATTCACAGGGCTACCAAGCCCTGCTGAGAGATGAAGCTAAATCTGTTGGCATGCCTCTCAGCCAATCAGGGCTGATGGAGGAGGGAGGCGGAGGGGGAGGCGGAGCAGCCACCATGTTGCCTTTAAATTACAGAGTACGCACGCAAATGCAAGATGCCATTTGTGCTCACAGTCTGGAAGGGAAGGGATAGAGGTTGGAGGGCAGTGAGAGCTCAGCCGGGCAGGCAGATTAGAGTAGAGAGAAGACAGTCACAACAAAGAAGGAAAGGAGAAGAAAGAAGGAGAAACTATTTTTAATTCGAATTTAATTTTTTGAATCTCAAACTCAGTATTCCAGCAGCAAGTCAAGATCAAAAGTTATTTATTATAAATAATAATATTGCACATTATTAGCCAGTCTTAAACTTAAGCATTACAAGCTCTTGCCAAGCCAAAAACTTCTTGATTATTTGGATTCAGTCTAATATTGCAGATACAGCCACTATACATGGGCTCAAGATATACAATATAAAGCGCCCCAGAGGAAGTGGGTTGGGTCGTACTGCCCGTGGTTCCTGAAGGGGGAAGAAAGGGAGAGAAGCACAGTGCAAGTAGCAGCAACGTACAGCTGTGGGTGGTGTAGGTGGTGATGCTAGTACCAGTAGAACTGCTGTGATTCGACCCCCTCAGTTGTGGGGAATGATCCCCTGTTACCTTGTGTCATTGTCTAGAAAATTCAAGGATATAGCTCTTGTATTTTTTTAAAAAATGTTGTTTCTAAAATTTTTGAAAATTCCCTAAAAATTAGTGGACCTGCAAAATGTTCTGAAATTTGGTGTTCTACCACTGTAGCACGTTTCATCATGATATCTCTAAAAATGAGGAAGAGAGAAGCCCCTTAAGTTTCCCCAGTGATAGTGATTATTTCATTCATGCGCATGCGCAATTACTATTAACAAAATGACATTTTTTTACTTTATAAATACAGTAGAGTCTCACTTATCCAACACTCGCTTATCCAACGTTCTGGATTATCCAATGCATTTTTGTAGTCAATGTTTTCAATATATCGTGATATTTTGGTGCTAAATTCATAAATACAGTAATTACTACATAGCATTACTGCATATTGAACTACTTTTTCTGCCAAATTTGTTGTCTAACATGATGTTTTGGTGCTTCATTTGTAAAATCATAACCTAATTTGATATTTAATAGGCTTTTCCTTAATGCCTCCTTATTATCCAACATATTCGCTTATCCAACATTCTGCCGGCCCGTTTAAGTTGGATAAGTGAGACTCTACTGTACTTTAAAAACAAAGTGTCAGTGCCCCAAGTTTTGTAAGTACTTGTAAGTACTTTTGAACTATTTTTTAATCGATTGCACATGCTTTTCCTGTTATACGTATGGTTGATGATGATGGTGTATCTCTTAGGTTAATTTGACTTGTAGCAACCTTAGTGGAGGGTTTCTTTTGCAAGATTTCTTTGTAGGTGGAGTATTACATTCCTGTAAGGGTGAATCTACATTAATGGAGTTCGACACCACTTTAACTGCCATGGCTGAATGCTGTGAAATCCTGGGAGTTGTAGTTTGGTGAGGCACCAGCACTTTTTGGTAGAGAAAGCTGAAGATTTTGTACAACTGAAGTCAAACTGCATATATTAGAGGAACATACATAGCAAATTCATCAAGAAGGACAGGGAGTGCAATCTGCTGAAACAGAATTCCTGATGCTACATTCACAAACCAAACTCAATTTACTGTTTTGTCTGTAACTGGAGGAACAGCTGAAGCAAATTAATTTATAGTTGGGGTTTGGCAAACGTAAAGATGGATGAGCTTGAGGTTGTCTCTTGGCCACCTCTTTGGTATAAACAGGCATGTTTTCACATGGCATTTAGCTTCTAATACTCAAAGCAAAAGGCCAAGCATATTTGTGCAAGCCCGCCCCCCCCCCCAAACCCGGTGAAAGCCACTGTTGGTTTTGCCATAACAAACTAACACATTGACATGGTGACATTAGAAAGGTAATATTTCCAAAATAAATACTGGGATGTTCTGCAGTGTTTTTTTTTCCCCAGAGCAAGATGCCTGTGCTATGACTTTGGCCATCACCAAGGCAGAATGCCCCAGTTGAGAGAGGCAGGTTAAGCTGACCTTCGGTTCCGCCAGTTGCAAATTATCTCTTACTTTGTGCTTTTGAAAATATTTTAGCATCCACAACACATGTATCATGTCAGTGTTATGCAATATTGACCACAGACTGCTGTGTACCTTCAAAAGTATGGCAACTCTAAGACAAATTTATCCTAGAGGTTTGGGGGGTTTTTTGGACAAGATTTCTTCAGATAGGGTTTGCCATCCAGTGTTACCTCGTGGATTTCCATGGCCAAGTGGAGATCTGAAACCTGATCTTGCAGGGTTACAACACTCAGAACTATACCATGCCAACTCTATTGATCATAATAGTCACATCCATAGTCAACAATTTAACTAAAGAGGAGAAAGCCTTTCTTTGATCTCTTTGAAGGATGTGTATGTGCATACACAAAAACAACTGGTATGTGCCCCCAAAACAAAAAAAGTTTGCCCATGCCTGGTTCAGCATCATAAGATAGCTCCTAAATATCTGAGAGGCTTCCACGTCTTTTTTTTTTTTTTTTTTGCTGGAATCAGACTTAGAGAGAAGAGTATTAACTTTTTGGACTACCTCTCCCCACATCCATGAGCCAACATGGCTGTTGATGGGATTCTTTGAAGTTGTCTTCCCAAAAAAGTAGCTTTTATAGTTTCTGTATACATGAACTGCCTTTCAACTCGGTTTGGCCCTTCTGCACAACAAGCAAGCTAAGATGTTTCATCTCAGGCCTGAGTCTACACTGCCATATGATTCAGTTCAAGGCAGATAATCTGGATTTTATATGGCAGTGTAGATCCAGTCTCAGCAGCATCAGGTTAATTCTGATTTGATGTGAATGTGATGTGCTTATTCTGAACCAGTTGCACAACAGACTTAGTGGAAGGTTTAATGGTGCTGTTTATTAGCTTTGTAGTTTTATTGGCAATCCCATAAAACATTCTGCTGTCATGATTGAAAGTTCCAAAGTGTGGGTGCATAATGAATGATCGTATTTTGAGCCAAAAGCTCATGAAAATTACTTTTATTGATCTATTTTTATGTACAGTATTTTGGTGTATTCTAAGTATTGTAAAAAGGCGCTCGCAATGGGACCAGTTAAGAAATACTGACAAAGGAGATGAATCTCACACCTAGATTTTAACATCACAGTAGGAAATAATTAAACAAACAAATTAAGCAACTAGCCATTTTAATTTTGTCCTCTTGCTGCTGCTTATTAGAGGTGTGCACAAAGCCAAAAAACTACTTTGTTTGTATTTATGAAATTTGTGAGACCACCGTTTTGATTCTAAAGTGTTTTGAAAAATGTGTAAGAGATCCGGGTTATATCTAATATGAAGTGATAAGAAAATAGTTATTTTTTTGTTATTTTAAAAACCCTACAAGAGCCAAGCTATACCTAGTAGAGGAGGAGGCCCTGTGGGGCTTGGGGCAGCTTTTCTCTGTCCACCGCCTGTCCTTACGCGAGCCGGCCCTGTCATGTGCCAGGGTTGCAGTCGTCCGTGGACCCAACAGAAGAGGAAGCCCCACCAAAGCCTGCAGGCCCTGCTTAAGGTGGCAGGTACTCATGCGCTAATGCTACCTCTCGTGAGACTTGAGGCTCTCTCGTGAGAGGTAGCGTTATAGCAAGAGGCCTTTGATGGGGCCTCCTCCTCTGCAAGGCGTGTGGCTTGCTGCGAGGATGAGGCTGAAAGAGAGTGGGAGAGAGAGAGAGCGAGCAGTTCTGTCGCTGCCACAGCCGCTGCAAGGACACAAGGAGGGAGAGGGAGGTGGACAGAGATAGAGAGAGGACATACAAAACAAATGAACTTCTTTACGAAAACTTGGAAGTGGTGTTTTTTTGTGTTTTTGGTTTGTTTGTGTTCGATGAGTGGCTCTGGGCATTGTAAAACAGGTCATAAGTATGGATTTAATGAAACAGGATTTTTTACCCTCTTACAATGTGTTGCATAGCCCTACTGTTTAGCTATTATATTGCAATAAATATTTGATTATTTTGAGTTTCATGGTGGTCAGAGTTTGATTCCATGTTCAGCCATGAAAACCACTTGGGGATCTTGGGCAAGTCACATACTCTCAGCTCCCGAAAACTCTGTTAGAGTTACTGTAAGTCAGATACTACTTGAGGGTACACAACAACAGCAGCAATCAACTATTGTTAAACAGAATCTCTGTCTTCAGAAGGAGGGTACCTTTTGAATGTTGGGTACAAACCACAAAACAGAACTTTTGCTTTCTACTCTCAACATTTGGTTGATTCTTATTTGAACCAAAATTCTGTACTAAAGGAGTCTTTAGGTCTAATCAGGCACTGAAGTTCTTGCCTTTCTCAAAACGCCACAAGAAAAGGGCATGTAAGACACACCTGTTTCGGCAGGCTTTTGATTTCTGTTATTGATGTTTTTAAAAGATGCTTTTAGGATGTTTTAAAGATGTTTTTAAATTGTTAGATTTTAGCCTGTTCTTGTAACCTGCCCCAAGACCTAGGGGAGTGGCGGCATATAAGTTTGAATAATAAATAAATAAATAAATAAATAAATAAATAGGAAAAGGAGATACAGTGTTCCCTCATTTATCACATTTATTCCAGGACCACCCGCAATAAGTGAAAATCCATGAAATAGGGACACTATATATTTATACATTGTTTTAGTAGATATACACTATTTTAAGTCTTTATCAACCAATCGTGTGTTGATAAATCGCCTCCTTCTCCTCCCATTGCCGCTTGGGCCCCTTTTTTCTCCCTTCGGCTTCTCCCCCCCCCCTCCTTAGGCTGTAAATTGTAATTTTTTATGATTTATAATATTATTTTAGAGTTTATTGACAAACCGCGAAGCAACGAATCCGCAAGAAGTGAACCGCGAAGTAGTGAGGGAACACTGCACGCTAATATCACGTATGCTTGAAAATGCATTCCTTTAAGATGCATGATTTCTCATCATCATCTTCCCTCGTTAAGCCTCTAAATTCCACTCATTATTTAGTGTACCAAGTTTTGGTTTATTTTGCTGTCCTGTCTCCTTTGTTACTGGTATGTAACTTTTCACTTCTTGAATGTCTCTTTGTGCTTATTCTTTGAGGAAATAGTCACAACACTTCTAAAAACTGTATACAATGGGGAGGGGTTTTTTTTACAGCTTTTGCCAGCATATGACTTTTACATGACAATTTTCTTTGGTTCTTAAGGCGAAGGTGTGTTCTTTTAATGAAAGCATAACATTCAGTAGTTTAGTAAATATCTTCTTGTCCCAGCCATGTAAGGAATAAATAGAATAGCATTTTCCTAATTCAGGAAACATGCGCTTAGAAACCAGTACTGAAAGATGAAACTTCTCTTTGAATAAGAGGTGCCTTATTGCTTTCCCTTTCTTGTATACAATCATCCTGGGCATGCAGTGACATTTCAGAATGGAAAATGTGAATGAGATGGCACAAAATAAAGAAGTGAAGCCTTGAAGCTGACTTTCAGGCATGAAAAGCTCTTCCTATTTGGCCTTTTATACGCACACAGTGTTCACTGCATTTTGTATTCAAGACTTGAATTAACTAGAGCCGTTGGGTATTACCATCATTTCCAACTCATTCTCAAAAAAAGAGAGTCTTTAGTGAAAGTCCTTTCAGAGCATCTCCCATATCGAATCCCTCCTGCTGCAGTAAATTTGAAAGGGCATATCTCTCACAAACACACTTAAGTCTCCTTCAGCTGAAATTTCTATAATAATTTATGTCTGGCAAAAGCAATGCCAATCTTGGCTACTTTTAATTCCTAGTACTAGAGGATGAGTATCCTCTCCTATATCTGAAATGCTTGGGATTTTGGATTGGGAGGAAGGAGTTGGAATACCCATATGTGTGTGTGTGTGTGTGTGACATAATGAAATGTCTTGAGATGTGAACCAAACACCAAATTAATTCATGTTTCATATAAACCTTATATACTTAGCTTGAGACACAGCTGCCATTTTGTTACACTTTGAGGGTATGCTTTATAGGCATCTCACTGGCGTCATATCTCATTGAAGCACTAATTATATTTTGAATAAGATATGAGACTGGAGATAGACTGAGGATCTATGAAATGGCAGGAATCAAACCATAGTGCTCAACATCAATCCATGCCTCTGATTATTTCTATTACTTGAAAGATCTGGAAAGATCTGGCCATAGGGAACTTACAAGGCTCCCCTTTCCATCCCTGGGACCCTTTCCTTTCTTCCTTTCAAGGGAGTCTGGGTTTAAGGAACAGGGTTAAAGAAGCACCTTTGCTGGGATCCTTTCCTTTCTTGACTTCAAGGGAATCTGGGTTTGAGCAACGGGGTTAAGGAAGCATGCACTGCATACCCTTTAATAGAAGGGAAGAAGCCATGCCCAGCAGCCATGTGGGCCGTTTTGGGCCGGGGGGGGGGGGGGGGACATGACAGCTGAGCCCTTGCATTGATGGCTCTCTGAACAAGCCTAACAAGCTGGATTGGCCAAAGGGAACCAACCAACTGAATCCGTGCACATGCCTATTGTATAGCAAAGAAATTATTTCCTTCCTGATACAATGCAATTGTAAACTGCCCGCATACGTTGCACTCCCATCAAGTAATGAATGAGACCATAACAGGAGAGCATTTGCATTAACATTTCTCCCTTCTTTTTCTTTCTGTTTTTCTTTCATGCAACATGCAGCTCTTACTCACTTCAGACTGGAGATGGCAGAAATCAGCTCTCAAGTTAATATCAAGGAAAAGGTATGATCTCTGATTATCATGCTATACTGCAGATGCGGCACATCCATCCAGATTCATTATTGTTCAGATCTTTAATATTATTGCCATCTTGCAGGAGATGAAATATTGGGTCAGCCCCCCCCCCCCCCCTTGGCAGACATCACTAGGCAAGTTGGGAAGTTGTAGCCCTACTCTTCTTTCTTGCTTCATCATAAGCAATTCCTTTAAATTAATTTTTCACATAATTAATTAAACTCCATATTTAATATCTAACTTGATATGTGTTTTGCTTTTCTGGCCAAAACCTATTATAAAAATCTGGGCTGCCCTGATGCTTCAGATAGCAAAATTTCAGATAGGGCTCTTTCAGACAGGCCCTATATGTCTCAGGATCTGATCTCAGGTTTTCTGCATTAAACTGAATTATATGGGTCCGCACTGCCAGATAATCTGGAATAAAGAGAAAACCAGGGATAAGATCCTGGAATATAGGGCCTGTCTGGAAGGGCCCTATGACATATAGTTGCATCCATATCACATACCATCCAAGTATTTTTTTTTCTGAATCAGTGTCCATGAACTTTGTGATTGAATTCTGGATGATTTGCCTTTAGCACTCAACCATTCTCATCCTAGATCTTCTGCTGTCAGTATCTTTCATGTGTCTTTCTAATAACTGAATCAATATGAACAGTTGTGAATGATGTCCTATATGTGTAAAGAAGAATTAAGAGTTAGGAGGAAATGGAAAGACCCTGGAATGTAGTTACTCTCACGTAAATGCGTTTCAGCTAAATTACATCTGAAACAATTGGAACAATTTTGAGTTTTCAGTCCGTTCTCTGTTATGGATTTCATTCAGAGGCAGTAAGTGGCTTACAAATTAAATGTGTATTTACTGACCTTTATTTCTAAAGCAAAATGCATTAAAATTCTGAACAGCCTGAAATATACAGTAGAGTCTCACTTATCCAAGCCTCGCTTATCCAAGTTTCTGGATTATCCAAGCCATTTTTGTAGTCAATGTTTTCAATATATCATTATATTTTGGTGCTAAATTTGTAAATACAGTAATTACAACATAAGATTACTGCATATTGAACTGCTTTTTCTGTCAAATTTGTTGTAAAACATCATGTTTTGGTGTTTAATTTGTAAAATCATAACCTTATTTGATGTTTAATAGGCTTTTCCTTAATCCCTCCTTATTATCCAAGATATTCGTTTATCCAAGCTTCTGCCAGCCCGTTTAGCTTGGATAAGTTAGACTCTACTGTAGCTCATAAGAAAATATTCTCATTTACACTGACAACTGCAATGACTGGTTGCGGTGGGGGGGGGGGGACCTTTTCTTTACTTCAAAATTATTAAGGTGTTTAAGTGTTTGAATAAGTGCATTTAATTTGAAATATCCACATTCCAAAAACATTTTTGCCGTTATTAAAAAACATTAACAAGAAAATAATTTTCAGGAGAATTGGTGTGTTGGGGCCCTTCTACACAGCCATATAACCTAGAATATCAAGGCCAATAACCCACAATATCTGCTTTGAACTGGGTTATCTGAGTCCACACTGCCATATAACCCAGTTCAATGTGGATTTTATACAGCTATGTGAAAGGGGCCTTCAACTGTTATAAGAAACTAAGAATGATGGATCAGCAGTCATATTATTATATGCATACCTGGGTCTTCTTTCTTGTACTTTATGAGTAGCCTTCCAGATGCTGTTGGACTGCAGTTCCACTTTGCCCTTGTTAATGGTGAAGGATGATAGTCACTGCAATTCAGTAAAACTTACAGGTCTTTATCCCTATTTTATACCAACTGTACCACCTCTCCATTTTTTCCCCTTCTACCTTGGCTTTGCATGGTGCTGATTGTTTCATTTGGGCAGGGAACGTTGAATCAACTAAGTTGGCAGTCGTTTACCAGAGAGTATGGCCTGAAGAAATTGTCTCTGCCAGTTAGATCAGGTCTTCTTCACGCAGCATGCCAGGAGAGTCGTAATTGCCAGTAGAGCTGGGCAGCTGGAGGCAAGCAGGGAAACACGACTTGGGGTGGGTCTAATTTGGTTGAAAATGTACAGTATTTAAATGCTGCTCCACTGAAATTGAAATGTCAATAGCACCTTCAGGCTGGCATAATTCCTTAATATATTAACATCAGTGGTTGTGTATCATTGTCTGGAAATAGATTAAAATTTAACAAACAACATACAGGATGCAAATAAATGGAAATGTCAAGACCAATTTCAGGGAGGAAAGAAAGGGTAGCTGTCGGCAAGAAAAAAAAAAAGCATGGTAGCACAAATTAATACCGAGGAATACCTCAGAAGTGCATCAGAAACATTTAAGGCAGAAGTGCATGCTCCCCAGCAACATTGTTGGAGAAGATTTCCAATCCACTTCAGCCACTATAGCCATAGAAGAGCGATTATTTGGGTTGTAGTCTAACTAGAATAGAGGTGACTGTATGTATGTATGTATTTATGTATTTACTTATTATTTACGGCATTTCTACCCTGCCTTTCTATAAAGGCAACTTTACAACTTAGGCAGCAATTCAGTGCCTTTTGAAAACAGTGTACAATAAAAACATTTAAAATAGAGTTATAAAATACGATTAAAACAATTAAAAGCATTTAACACAATACAACGTAATAAATCACATGATCCACAAACATAGATCCGGGCCAATACAGTAGTCAGTTGCACATCTTTTGTAGCTATTATTTCTCCAGATCTCCAAACGCTTGGTCAAAAGGCCATGTCTTCACTTTTTTACGGACATTTTACTGTACATAGATCCTTCGGACTACATTAATGCTATGACCCTAGAATTTGCCTCCAGTTTTTGTCTCCAATTTTTGAACATTCCCATTGCGCTCGGCTATTGGTTATTGGTTGTTGAGTTTATGCTTTCATGATTTTTGTATGTTTTATGTATTAATTTATTGTAATTGAATGTATCTTATGTTCTTGTATTTTATTGTTGCATTATTACTATAGACACAACGACGTTGTATGACACAGCAAACAAGATAGATATGCTGGGTTTCGTTTCACAAAATCACAAGTCGAACACTTCCCAAGTGTCTAGGACTGTGTGATGTATTTTCGGATGATGCGTGCAGATCCCAGCAGGGTGGCTTTTTGCAGTTGGCAGATCGTGATTTTGTCAATGTCTATTGTTTCCAAATGCCGGCTGAGATCTTTCGGCACGGCACCCAGTGTGCCCATCACCACCGGGACCACCTGCACTGGTTTCTGCCAGAGTCTTTGAAGTTCAATCTTGAGGTCCTGATAGCGGCTGAGTTTTTCCTGTTGTTTTTCGTCAATGCGACTGTCACCTGGGATGGCAACATCAATGATCCAAACCTTGTTCTTTTCCACAACTGTGATGTCTGGTGTATTGTGTTCCAGAACTTTGTCAGTCTGGATTCGGAAGTCCCACAGTATCTTTGTGTGCTCATTATTATTATTATTATTATTATTATTATTATTATTATCAACACAACGACGTTGTATGGCACAGCAAACAAGATAGATATGCTGGATTTCGTTTCGCAAAACCACAAGTCGAACACTTCCCAAGTGTCTAGGACTGTGTGATGTATTTTCTGATGATGTGTGCAGATCCCAGTAGGGTGGCCTTTTGCAGTTGGCAGATGGTGATTTTGTCAATGTCTATTGTTTCCAAATGCCGGCTGAGATCTTTTGGCACAGCACCCAGTGTGCCCATCACCACCGGGACCACCTGTACTGGTTTCTGACAGAGTCTTTGAAGTTCAATCTTGAGGTCCTGATAGCGGCTGAGTTTTTCCTGTTGTTTTTCATCTATGCGACTGTCACCTGGGATGGCAACATCAATGATCCAAACCTTGTTCTTTTCCACAACTGTGATGTCTGGTGTGTTGTGTTCCAGAACTTTGTCAGTCTGGATTCGGAAGTCCCACAGTATCTTTGCATGTTCATTTTCCAATACTTTTGCAGGTTTGTGATCCCACCAGTTCTTTGCTGCTGGGAGGTGGTACTTGAGGCATAAGTTCCAATGAATCATTTGGGCCACATAGTTGTGCCTCTGTTTGTAGTCTGTCTGTGCGATTTTCTTACAGCAGCTGAGGATATGATCAATGGTTTCGTCGGTTTCCTTGCACAGTCTGCATTTTGGGTCATCAGCTGATTTTTCAATCTTGGCCTTAATTGCATTTGTTCTGATGGCTTGCTCCTGGGCTGCAAGGATCAGGCCTTCTGTCTCCTTCTTCAGGGTCCCATTCGTGAGCCAGAGCCAGGTCTTCTCCTTATCAGCTTTTCCTTCAATTTTGTCAAGGAACTTTCCATGCAGTGTTTTGTTGTGCCAGCTGTCAGCTCTAGTTTGTAGTGCGGTTTTCTTGTACTGGTTTTTTGTCTGCTGTGTTTTGAGGAGTTTCTGATTTTTGACTTCAATTATTATTATTATTATTATTATTATTATTATTATTATTATTATTATCTGTAACATGCAGTTGTCCCATTCCTGCTTTAAGGAACTGGTCTACGTGGGTTCATTACCTGTATGTTTTGGATATGATTCTTGGATACGACTGACTACCTCCATGACACCCAGCAGAAAAACACAAGGGAAAAAAGCTTTTTTTTCTATTTTCCTCTATTTTCTATTAGTCTTGAAAATATTCATAGTTTTTTTTAATGAGAATGAGGAACAAAATATTTAACACAACATGTTTATATGTTTACTCCTGCAAAAGATATTTCAAAAATATGTAGCAGGAAGGCTTTCAAGTAAGGCTATGAACAGTATCAGATTATAACAATTCTTGGTGTTGGTTTTATTTTCTATGTTCTTTTTATGGGAATGAGTCTTTATGACTACTTGGCCCTATCGAGAAAACGTTTACTAATCTTGATGGTTTTGTTTGTTTGTATGTTTTGTTTTGGCCTACTCCTAAAAAAATGGGAAAACTACAACGATTCCTTACAATTTAAATGTTCCTTATCATTCATGGAAATGTACCGTGATTTCATTTATAGCAAAAAATAAAATAAAAACAAAAGCATATTTTTGAATTGATTGCATGAATGAATTGAACTTTTAATACAGTAAACATGATAATTTTATATCCAACCATTTTAAATGATATGTTCATGTTCTTAAAGTAATAGAGCAACTGTCAATTTGTAAAAATGCTAACATTGTATTTCTATATTTACCAACATTTCATCCCCCCCTCCCCATTTCAACATTCCTGGAATTTTAATTTCTAGTTAAGATACTCTCAATACATTACATGGTCAGGCTGTTTCAAATTTGAAATCTATTTTGTGTGTACTGTATATTAATTTATCTGCCTGTGTTTAGTAAGTCTATCTGTACATTATGACTCCTGTGTTCATCTCTTTTTCTTTACAGATCAATGCAGTCCGGTCAATTGTTCCCAACAAAAGCAATAATGAGATTGTGCTGGTGCTCCAGCAATTTGATAACAATGTACACAAGGCTGTGCAAGCTTTTGTGGATGGTCTGTACCCTTTTAATACTTCATTGGCACTTTGGAAAGTATATTGCTAAAAGTTTCACTGTTAATATAGCTACTAGACTTGAACATAGATTCGTTTTTAGCCATTTCCTTCGGCCAATCTGGCCTTCATGGATTCCCGTCTGAAACGGGAATGGGTGGGTGTGGTGCACACACACATTTGGGGGTTTGGGGGAGTCACCCTTTTAGCTTTTTTTCTCTTTCCCTTCCTCTCCTTCAAATACTTCTAAAAGATAATAATAATAATAATAATAATAATAATAATAATAATAATAATAATAAATCCCAGCAAACAAAAGGAAAACCCCAATACTCTGAAAACTGTTATCGCCTACTTGCCTCTCCTTTAGAGTAGAAAGTAGAAACAGCTTTAAGGAAGCATTAAACCCAAAGCAGAAAACAGAAAGGAGATTGAAACGTGCCCACTCCAGGCAGGGCGTGCAGTAGAGAAAAAAGAGGGTTTTTAAAAAGGAAGCCCAGGGAGGATACCTCCAGGTCATCACTTTTTCTCCCTGGACCTCCTTAAAATTCCTTGGAAAGCTGTGTGGCGTGCTGCAGGGAGAGAAAGCGGGCGCCTGCCTGCAGTGCCTCTCCACTAGAGTAGAAACAGCTTTAATGAAGCATTAAACTGGGTCTCCTCTACAGACAAGAGAAAGGATTGCAAACCCAGTTGCTGACACCCAAGCTCCCTGAAGGAAAAAAAGGAAAGGGTCCCAGGAAGAATGCTTTCTTAACCCCATTACTGACACCTAGGTTCCCTTGAAGGAAAAAGGGAAAGACTCCCAGGAACGGAAAGGAGAACCTCGTAAGTTCCCCATTGCTGCCAGTGAGCTGGATCTAGCTGCATTTTCGGATAGGCCGGATCTAGCTACACACTGCCCCAAATTCACAGCGTTACTCCAACTTTTCTTAATACTGGGCTAAACCGAATTAGCTCCACAATACTTACTGGAGGTGGAGAAACATCATGGGAATGGCTAGGAACAAATTCAGAGAGAGGCTGAGTTATAAAGCTGTGTAGATTAGTTTTAAATCTAAGCCCCGTTACTCTGGTCTTGTGATGAGAATGTTGCTTTAAAAGTTTTCCAAATGTCTCATCCACAAACTGCAATTCCTCTTGTTGACATTGAATAAAAATGTACATTTCTCCATTTCAACAGATGTCAGGTGACGATTCCCAGTAGAAAAAGTGCAATGATCAAGAAGCAAAAACAGCCCAAAGCTTCACTGTGAATATTTCTTATAGGCCATACCAGATCTAAATAATTAGAAACTCACTCACGCCTGGTCATAATGTGGAAGAATGATAGAGAGAGAAAAAGAATGAATATTTCACTCCTCTCCTTGCAAACATAGCATTAGTGGTTTGGATTTCTAGTCTAAAATCCCTTTGATTGGTAATAAATCCTCTATACTGTTTTCTCATAGACGAAGGTAATCCTGTTAAAACCCCAGGAGGCCGAGAAGATGCCTTAGAATGCTTCTGAGAGTTAATTCAGAAGCCTTTGGGTTATTCTGACACAAATAAAAATGTCTTGGGTGGCCAAATGGAATAATAAAACTTTATTTGTATTCTGCTGTATCTCCCCAAGGGGACTGTGATTATGGCGTGCATCACAGTAGTATTGTGATATTACTCTCCATACAATATGTACCTTTGATTATAAGGAGAATTTCCATTCTCCTTGACATGATATAATGCAAAAGGCTATGCAGAACATTTTATCCCCAGATCCAAGTTTGGGACAAGTTTTATGGTAATGCAAAATTACCTATTTTAAAACAACACTTCTCCAAATTTTAAAGTATAGTGCTCCGGTCCCTCCAAAATGCTTCAAAAATGCATAATTTGGGTATATTGCATGCAGAAATGTACATATGTTGGCAAATGTGATGAAAATTTCATTATATTAGGAAACCTGCTTTTACAAATACATACACTAAGTGAAAATACATATGAAACGTTAGTAACTTTGGCATCCTCACAGAACCTGCCTGGTAGGACTTTCTGAAAGGTGATTCTGTAGGAAAGATAAAGGCAAGCATCCACTGTTGTAGTAATACAGAATTTTTTTGAATGTCATCTATATATATAAAAGAGTGATGGCATCACAGCGATTCACAAAACAACAAAAGTACAGGCCCCCCAACCTCAAAATTTGACAACACAACCCATCATCCACGCCTCAAGGTTGATACAACAAAAAGAAAAGAAAAATAAAGTCCTAATTAGAGGGAGAGCAATAATTTTTTTTATCCAATTGCTGCCAGTTTAGAGGGCTAATTTCTGCCCACTTGGTTGCCTAGCAACCAAGGGACAGCCAGGTTTCAGTGAGGGGACAGGCAGATTTAGGCCTCACTTAGGCTTCTTCCACAGATTATCTAATTTGCACTGGATTATATGGCAGTGTAGACTCAAGGCCCTTCAACACAGCTATATAACCCATTTATAATCTGCTTTGCACTGTATTATCTTGACTCCACACTACCATATAATCCACTTCAGTGTGCATTTTATACAGCTGTGAAGAAGGAGCCTCATATAATCCAGTTCTGAGCAGATAATATAAGATTAGAAATATACAGTAGAGTCTCACTTATCCAACGTAAACAGGCCGGCAGGATAAGTGAATATGTTGGATAATAAGAAAGGATTCAGGAAAAGCCAATTAAACATCAAATTAGGTAATCGTTATACAAATTAAGCACCAAAACATCATATTATACAACAAATTTGACAGAAAAAGTAGTTCCATGCGCAGTAATGCTATGTAGTATTTACAGTAGAGTCTCACTTATCCAACACTCGCTTATCCAACGTTCTGGATTATCCAACGCATTTTTGTAGTCAATGCTTTCAATGTATCGTGATATTTTTGTGCTAAATTCATAAATACAGGAATTACTATATAGCATTACTGTGTACTGAACTACTTTTTCTGACAAATTTGTTGTCTAACATGATGTTTTGGTGCTTAATTTGTAAAATCATATCTTAATTTGATGTTTAATAGGGTTATCCTTAATTCCTCATTATCCAACATATTCGCTTTTCCAACGTTCTGCCGGCCCGTTTATGTTGGATAAGTGAGACTCTACTGTACTGTATTTAGAAATTTACCACTAAAATATCACAATGAATTTAAAACACTGACTACAAAAACATTGATTATGAAAAGGCAGACTGCGTTGGATAATCCAGGACATTGTATAAGCGAATGTTGGATAAGTGAGATTCTTCTTTAATATCAAATAATTACTGGGATAGAATAATGCAGAACAATATAATCTCTAAAACCAGGACAGTAAATAAACAGGGGAATTCCACACAGGAAACAATCAGGGCCAGCTAACACCTCCCAACAAAGTATTCCCATCATCAAAGTCTGGCAAATCCTGTTTTCTCAGGGCCACAGACAGTAGAAGCACATAAAATATCGCAAACAACACCACTCTGAAAACAAGGGAATTCCAGACAGGAAACAATCAGGGCCAGCTAACACCTCCCAACAAAGTATTCCCATCATCAAAGTCTGGAAAATCCTCTGTTTTCTCAGGGCCACAGACAGTAGAAGCACATAAAATATCGCAAACAACACCACTCTGAAAACAAGGGAATTCCAGACAGGAAACAATCAGGGCCAACTAACACCTCCCAACAAAAAATTCACTCAGGGAGGAAACAGCCAAGCTTTAAAGCTGCAAGGCCATTACATCCTAATCATTTTTCCTAATTGCAGCATTCATACTTGCCTCCAACAAACAAAAAAACCAATCAGAAATATTGTATATTCACAACCTTTAGGAAATAATATCCCCTGATGGCGCAGCGTGTTAAAGCGCTGAGCTGCTGAACTTCTGGACTGAAAGGCCACAGGTTTGAATTGGGGGAGCGGAGAGAGCCCCCACTGTTAGCCCCAGCTTCTGCCAACCCAGAAGTTCAAAAACATGCAAATGTGAGTGCATCAATAGGTACTGCTCCGGCGGGAAGGTAACGCCGCTCCATGTAGTCATCCCACATGACCTTGGAGGAGTCTACGGACAACGCCGGCTCTTCAGCTTAGAAATGGAGATGAGCACCAACCTCCAGAGTAAGACACGACTGGACTTAATGTCTGGGGAAAACCTTTACCCTTGACCTTAACTACCACCAATTCCTCAATACTTTATTTCCCATACCACCATACTTCGCCACAGCAACGCGTGGCCGGGCACAGCTAGTTAAACCTATATTTAGTTCAGTGCAAAACTCAAGAGAGTCTTCATCAGGTGGAATGTAGTCTATTATCTGTGTTGTTTTTCTGAGGGTTTTTTTCTGAGTTTTTTTTTCCTGATATGGATCCTATAGGGAACTTATATAGTGGCTAAAGGTTATTTAAAATATACATAGTTGCATGAGACATACAATATACATCACAAAGATAATGTCAAAATTATACTCACAGAAACTGCTAACAGTTTGATTCCAATGTGAGTGTGAAGCTGAGTAACTAATCTCACTGTTCATATAGCAAGCACATCCTTTATATCAGTGGTTCTCAACCTTCCTAAAGCTGCGACCCCTTAATACAGTTTCTCATGTGGTGACCCCCAACCATAAAATTATTTTTGTTGCTATTTCATAACTGTAATTTTCCTACTGTTATGAATCGTAATGTGAATATCTGATATGCAGGATGTATTTTCATTCACTGAACCAAATTCGGCACAAACACCTGATATGCCCAAATTTGAATACTGGTGGGGTTGGGGGGTTTGATTTTGTCATTTAGGATTTGTAGTTACTGGTATTTATAGTTAACCTTCAATCAAAGAGCATTCTGAACCCCACCAACAATAGAATTGGGCCAAACTTTCCACACAGAACTCCCATGACCAACAGAAAATACTGGAAGAGTGTGATGAGCATTGACCTTGAGTTCTGGAGTTGTAGTTCACCTACATCCAAAAAGCACTGTTGACTCAAACAATGTTAGATCTGGTCTAAACTTGGCACGAATACTCAATATGCCCAAATGTGAACACTGGTGGAGTTTGGGGAAAATAGACCTTGACATTTGGGAGTTGTAGTTGCTCGGATTTATAGTTCACCTTCAATCAAAGAGCATTCTGAACCCCGCCAACGATAAAATTGGGCCAAACTTCCCACACAGAACTCCCATGACCAACAGAAAATATTGTGTTTACTGATGGACTTTGGCGACTGCTCTGACACCCCCTTGCAACCCCCGCAGGGGTCCCGACCCCCAAGTTGAAAAACACTGCTTTATATTATCTGTAGGAAATATGCTATCTCTTACAGTTGTTTAGCTGGAAAGAAAACCCTATCTAAGGCTGGATCTACACCACCATATCATCTAGATTATCTACACTAGCATATACGTAATCCAGTTCAAAGCAGATAATCTGGATTTTATATAGCAGTGTAAATGGAGCCTAAAATTTGAGTGCTTAAATCTAGGCACTTGTTTAGAGTCTGTGCTGCTAAACTGCTGTTTGTCTGTAGCTGTCTAGAGATAACTGGCAAGAGTACTAGATACAGTAGAGTCTCACTTATCCAACACTCGCTTATCCAACGTTCTGGATTATCCAACGCATTTTTGTAGTCAATGTTTTCAATACATCGTGATATTTTGGTGCTAAATTCATAAATACAGTAGTTACTACATAGCATTACTGTGTATTGAGCTACTTTTTCTATCAAATTTCTTGTATAACATGATGTTTTGGTGCTTAATTTGTAAAATCATAACCTAATTTGATGTTTAATAGGCTTTTCCTTAATCCCTCCTTATTATCCAACATATTCGCTTATCCAACGTTCTGCCAGCCCGTTTATATTGGATAAGTGAGACTCTACTGTATCACATATCAAGTCAAAAGAAACAAAATTGCAACCGTCTGTCACTATTGGAAAATGCTGGCCAAAACAAACAAACCATAAATAACTAAATATGACAAATGGGCACCAACCTCCAAGGGATTATTTTCAGGCCAATGTAATTCTTTTATCAGGTACAAACACCTGCTAAAATGCTTTTAACTCTTTTTCTTTCTCCTTTTCTATCTCCAGGGAGTGCACTTCAAGTGCTCAAAGAATGGAATATGACAGGAAAAAAGAAGGTAAGGGATTCTGAGCAAGAATAGCTAAATCCTTGAAGCCATTTCTATCCACATTTCGCTAGTGCATATTTGTTGCTTTTATTTGTTTTATAGAGAGTTGCTAGTTTCTAGGCCAGCTTTTTTTTTCATGTCAGGAGCGACCTGAGAAAGTGCAAGTCGATTCTGGTGTGAGAGAATAGGTCAGCTGTAATGAGCAGACATTGGTTGCTTACGTGAACAATAGAGCAGGGAAATGTATGACTGGCATTCGAGTTAAATTCCCCATCCGTTGTGTGAAAAAGTAAATTTTCGAAACATGGAGAAGTTTGTTGACATCCATAGACATATAACCTGAGCAAGCATGGTAACAGCCCTTGAAGATACATGCTGAATCTGACCTTTTCTCGAAACAATTGCATTAGCTAATAATAGCAGGTTAGCCAAAGTATGAAGGTGTTTTCTGATACTGTTGATTCCAGAATGAACCCTAAAATATATTTGTTTTAGGGTTCATTCCTTCCTCGTTTCTCTAACAGTACATATTCCCAGTTTGAATGTTTTAACCTAGACCAAAGCTGAGCTTTTTCTGAAGTTATTAATAGAAAATATATTTTGTACTTGAAAGAAAACTCTTTGAGCTCTATTAAGTAATAGGTTTAACAGATTCTACCTAGATTTAAAACACAGGTAGTGAAAGCTAGTGATCTGAGTGTGAGTTTAAGGGCCCTTCCAGACAGGTCCTATATCCCAGGATCTGATCCCAGGTTTTCTGTTTATCCCAGACTATCTGGCAGTGTGGACTCATATAATCCAGGTTAAAGCAGTCAACTTGGGATCAGATCATGGAAAACAGGGCCTATCTGGAAGGGCCCTAGGACTTTCAGAGATTAGGGTTAAAACCCCATGCAGACATTGGGCCCTTCTACACAGCCATATAACCAAGAATATCAAGGCAGAAAATCCCACAATATCTACTTTGAACTGGATAATCTGAGTCCACATTGCCATATATTCCAGTTCAAAGCAGATAATGTGGGATTTTATTCAGCTGTGTGGAAGGGGCCCCAGAGAGCATTTGGATGATTTTGAGTAAATCACCATAGTTTGGAATCAACACAAACACAGATAAAAACAGCCATCATTTGTGTGTGTGTGTATGTGTGTGTGTAACTGCATCTGCACACACACTAACTTTGGTATATATACAGAATAATCTTTGACATTAGACAGTGCATGTTGTTCAAGAAGACTTGATAGATATTCATCTAATGTCCCCCAATCATAGCAAATAAACTATTCCACTTTGAAAAAGTATAATATCCAGGACTCATGTATTTGCCAGCTCAAAAAAATTTGGTGAATAACTGAAAGATTAAACACACAAGTATTCTGGGACAAACAATGCATACTTTTCAGCTATAGAAAGTTAGCAATTATACAAAGTATCCTAACAATGGTATCCCAGATGTTTTTCTCTGCCAGGTGTCTGGCAGAGAAAAACAAAAGCCATCTCCAAATAATGTCCAGCTCATTACGTTCCTGTCAATGTTTATTGATGGCTCCACAAAATAAGTGTGGGAGTGATCTGATGAAAAAAAACATAAGAAGAATTTATTACATTTCAATCTGAAGTAAAGAGAATATCAACTGGCATTAGATGTACAGCTGGATTTCCAAACTCTGAAATACTCCCAAAGCCAAAATTGTTCATATGTCTGAGAGAGTGTCACCTTTGCTTTCTGATGGTTCAATGTATACAAACTTTGTCTTGTGCACAAAATTATTTAAAACATTGTATATAAAACAACCCTTCAGCTTTAAGGTGGATATGAAAAATCAATGAATTTTGTGTTTAGGCTTGGGTCCCATCTTTAAGATATCGCTCATTACATACGTAAAAGTTTTCCAAAATCCCAAAATCTTCTGGTCCCAAGTATTTTGGACAAAGGATACTCCATTTATATATGTTTTACTAGTTTGGAAAATGAACTTCTGACTCATCTTATGTATTCCGCAACTTCTAGATTTCTGTTCTCATGGTATTACGTCACAATCCTTTTTCTGAACAAAACGTCAATGTTCACAAACTACTGTGTTTTAAGAGGAGCTATTTTTGTTTATAATTTTAAAAGTCACTGTTGCACTCCAGGCCTGGAAACACCTATGACCACTATACCACACAAGAGTCCAGGAATATAAACAAACAGTTTATTGTAAAAACAGATAAAAAGCATATAAAATATCAGGAATAAGGAAGGAAGATATATAATCCAAAAAGGTTTAGCAAAAATGTGAGAACCACATAATAATCCAAATGTCCCAATTCAAGGTGTATACCATCACATATAAAGCCCTAAATGGTTTGGGACCCACCTACCTTCGTGACCGTATCTCCTACCACAAGCCTACACGATCCCTTCGCTCATCAGGGGAAGCTCTCCTGTCCCCACTCCCGATATCCCAGACCCGCCTTGTGGGAACAAGAGAGAGGGCCTTTTCTGCTGTGGCTCCCCGATTGTGGAATTCTCTGCCCGCAGAGATTAGGCAAGCCCCCACACTAGCAGCCTTCAAGAAAGACTTGAAAACATGGCTCTTTCGCTGCGCTTTTGGAGAGTAACCATTTTATATTTCTTTTCCGTTGCTCCCCCTAATATCTATCCTCCAGAATACCCCACTCCCTTATGACCCTGTTCGCTGTGGTTTTTATTTTTATGTCTTTCTCACCCTGAGTTTTAACTTAATGTTCATGTGGTCTGCCCTTGTGTTTATTGTCTCCTTGTTTTATTTTGTAATGGATATTATTTACTGTATTGTTTATTGTATTGTGTTGTGCTGTTCTTTTATATGCTGTTTACATTGTATTGTTTTGGGCGTGGCCCCATGTAAGCCGCCCCAAGTCCCCATTGGGAAGATGGTGGCGGGGTATAAATAAAGTTTTATTATTATTATTATATTATAAAGTTCCAGAGGTGACAAAGTCCAGAAACAGCCAGGAATCACAGATGCAGCAAAAATCTACAATCAGGAAGATATAACTTGTAAGACTTGGGCATGAACAGGAACATGAACACTTCCAGGATATATTAAATCCAAAATCAAGGCTTGACTTGAACCTTGAACAAGAGAACTCGGGCTAAACTTCTCATTGTAACACAGTGTTGCCTGAACTGCCCTTAAAGTAAACAACTTATTGTTTAATACTCACCCATGAAAGCATTAAGTCTCCTTTGAATTTTCTCCTCAATTTTCTCATGTAATCTCTCAGCATAGAGCCCGTCGTACTCTATTTTCAGTTCCGATTTGTAAACAGAGACTTTTGTTGATCTCCGTAGCTACAGGTGGTTTCTCCTGGGAACCCTCCTTATCACTAAGCTCTTCACTCAAATCCTTATCTCCTATTGATTCCTCAGACTGGCCTTGGGGTTCTGCACTTTCCGAGCCAGTTTTCTCACAGAGAAAAACATCATTTACCAGACCCAAATTTCCCAGACTTGAAAGCCCATCACTTTGTGCCACTGGAAAGCCCACAATCCTCTCTAAATCCTCAGTTAAAGCATCAGCCTCTGCCTGATCTACAACAGTCACTTTTAAAAGAATCAAATATGTTGTATTAAAATATGAGTTTAAAAAGTGAATGTATGTAATGTTATTATTAATTACTTGCTTCTTGTGAACTCTCATTTTTATTAGAATAGCTGAAGCTGCTTACACAGTTAATTAAAATCCTAAAACCTACTGAACATATTTTAAATTAGGTTTCAGAAAATGCAAATGTGGGGTTTATTTACTGTTCCTAGTAGAATGTGAAGTGTACAGAGTTGAAATAACATTGATGATCCTGATATTCGCTTCTCCTTCTCTCCCTGCACCCCCACCTCAAACACACACACAGAACAGCAAAAGGAAAAGAAGTAAATCTAAACAGCATTACCTTAGTAAAGATGCGAAAGATAAAGATGAAAGGGCAGAAAAGACATCTCTGGAATCCCAAGAGCTGAATGGCTGCCATCTGAATGACTGTGATAAGGAGACTTTCTTCAAACCTGTAGGTGAAAAATCAACAATGATTCCTCAAGAGGAAAAGACTTCGGAATACAAAGAAAGGAGAGAGACAAAACCAGAAAACTCAGGTCAGTGCACGCAAAGGCATATCTGTTCTCTCTCCCCCCCCCCCCCCCCGCTTCCTTGTGTCAGTAGTTTCTGCCGAAGAACTTTATTTCATGCAAAGACATTTCCTATGGTATCACATCATTACGGCGCTTTTATCCCACCTTTCTCAATCCCGGAGGGGACTCAAGGCGGCTTCAGAACATAGGCAATGCCTTTAAAAACATAGTACAATAAAAATAACCGTACCATTAAAACAATTAAAGCATTTAAATCCATACAACAAGTTAAAATCACGCGATCCATAGGCGTTATCCGGGGCCGCTCCATAGGTCAATTACACATCTTTTGTATCTAATGATTGCACTAGATTTTTGAAGGTTTGGTCAAAGAGCCACGTCTTCACTTTTTTGTGGAAGGGCAGGAAGGAGGGAGCTGATCTAATCTCTCTGGGGAGGGCGTTTCATAGCCGAGGGGCCACCACCGAGAAGTCTCTCGTCTCCGCCAATCGTGCCTGCGAAGAAGGCGAAGCTGAGCACAGGGCCTCTCCAGATGATCTTAAACTCTGAGATGGTTCATAGAGGGAGATATGTTCAACAAGTAAGCTGGGCCAGAACCATTTGTACCCCGCTTTATCTCTCCCAAAGGGGACTCATGAAGAATTGACTTTCTTTTCTGTGTGACATTCTCCTGCAGAGGACCTGTGCACATGGCCAATAGGCCTAATCAGATTTGTTTAGATTCGTAAAGCTTTTTGGACAATCATATTTTTACTAAAATGATAGTGTCTAAATAATATTAGTGCTATATGCAGTACAAGAAAAGAGGTACCAGGAGACTCTAGAATTTATCTGTCTGTCTGTCTGTCTGTCTGTCTGTCTGTCTATCTATCTATCTATCTATCTATCTATTGCATTTGTATACCACCTTCTCCCAGAGTAGAACCCATGGCAAAAAGCAATCCAAAAACAATCACTTAAATTATTCAACATAAAATTTTAAAGCAATTTAATCCACATAAAACAGTATTCAAAAAGTTTAAAAAGCAAAGTTTTCTTTTAAATGAATAAAATATTCCCATTAAAAGCCCCTCCGCGTCTATATTAAAAGCCTGCTTAAATAAAAACATCTTTGGTTGCCTGCTGCTGAGAAGACTCCCTCATGTCCTCACTTGGTGAGGAAAAAACAAAAACTTTTCCTGAAGACTGTAGTGCACTAGGAGGTTCATACTGAAAGATAACCTCTTTCAGATTTATTTTTTTCATGTCAGGAGCGACTTGAGAAACTGCAAGTCGCTTCTGGTGTGAGAGAATTGGCCGTCTGCAAGGACATTGCCCAGGGGATGCCCAGATGTTTTGATGTTTTTACCATCCTTGAGGGAGGCTTCTCTCATGTCCCACATGGAGCTGGAGCTGATAGGCACGTAATTAGAGGAAGTATTTTAGACATATGGAAAAGATATAAAAATGGTATGGAACCAAAAACACTCCTATGGCTAAGGCCATTAGAAGCAGTACTGCGGCCAATCTCAAGGGAAGAAATCACAGCATAAAGAGTATTTGACTAAAGGAAAAGCCAATGGAAACTAAGAAGAAGAGATGATTTAGGCATCTCTAAATGGGATTGGCTTTGCAATAAGAATACCAGAATTAGAAAGTATATTGGAGAAAAGGAGTAAAGCATTAATTTCCAGACTATACAAATATATACTAGGCTATAACATATTTATTTATTTATCGTGTCAGAAGCGAATTGAGTTATGATGTATTTTAACAACTTGATATTATACTAGATTTCCTTTGACCAGATGCTGGCCACTTGAAGTGCCTCTGGTATCGCTGTGAGAAGGTCCTCCATTGTGCATGTGGCAGGGCTCCATTTTGCTCTTCTCCACACTCGCAATGTTGTGGGCTCCATTTTGTAGCCCCAATTCTTAAGATTGGCTCTGCATTTTGTGGTGCCAGAGCGCAGTCTGTTCAATACCTTCCATATTGTCCGGTCTTCTGTGTACCTAGAGGGGAGTTTCTCATTTGGTATCAGCCACTGATTGAGGTTCTGGGATTTAGCCTGCCATTTTTGGACTCCAGCTTGTTGAGGTGTTCCTGTGAGTATCTCTGTAGATCTTAGAAAGCTGTTTCTTGATTTAAGGCATTGGCATGCTGGCTGATATCTGAACAGAGAATGGGCCGGAGATGTCAATCCTTTCATTATTGGTGGCTGCTTCCCAATGAATATCAGGTGATACAATACCGGCTAAACAGTATAGTTTCTCCAGTGGTATAGGGCGTAGACAAGACATCCTGTGATGATGCAGCATGTCTCATTAAGAGCCACATCCACTGTTTTAACATAGTGAAATGTATTCCACACTGGGCATGCGTACTCAGCAGCGGAGTAGAAAAGCACAAGGGCAGATATCTTCACTGTGTCTGATTGTGATCCCCAGGTTGTGCCAGTCAGCTTTCGTATGATATTATTTCTAGCACCCACTTTTTGCTTGATATTCAAGCAGTGCTTCTTGTAAGTCAGAGCACAGTCCAGAGTGGCTCCCAAGTATTTTGGTGTGCTGCAATGCTCCAGTGGGATTCCTTCCCAGGTCATCAGGGAAAATTCAGGGATGCGTCTGCTGGGCTTATTCAGGGAAGGAGCCAACTGTGATGATAGAGAAATATGCCAATACAGTGTAGCAGCAGCAAGAATGACAATTGCTAGAAATTGGAAAGGGGAAAAAGCACTACCAAAAAGAACTGGAGAGATAAACTAATGGATTATATACAAATGGCCAAGTTATCCAATAATTTTGGCAGGTAAAAACAATGAAGAGTTCTTAAAGAGATGGAAACGAGCCACCGCATATCTGGAAGGAGAGTAAAAAAAGTGAATTGTAAACAGTCCCAAGAGGAATTTATGTTTCAGAACATTAGAAGGATAAATAGGAATGGTTGCTTAAGGAGGACTTTGAAGGTGCTGCCATCCTTTGGGTGATTTACATTATCCCAGCCAAATGTTAACAACTATGTATAAATCTTGTATCACTCCCAGAAGAACAAACATAAGGATATGTGTAAAAAGAATATTGTTCTACTTTTCAAGTGGCAAAACATCTCACATAATAAAGGCAAGATCCAAAGAACCTTGCAGAGAATTTTCATGAGGAAACACATAAAAACTTGTTTGTGCTTGTTCTCCTTTTAAAGGATTTTAATAATATATATTTGTTTTCTTCATGCATTCATCCTTCTCTTTATTTAATAAATCAGAGGAATTTCACAGCATTGTAAAACAGCTGTGGGAACTGGGAACAATTAAAGCAGTGTGATTGGTTTATTGACATTTCAATATTTGGGTTGTCTGTGATTTAACTGCATTATAAGCACATTTAGTTACATTGATTAATTTATATTTAAAATGGTGTTCTAATGGCACTGTAAACAGTTTTTAATTGCAATGTATACTGCCCTGGAGTACATTTTATTAAGAAGATGGTATCTAAATGTCTCGAATAAGTGAAACTAGGTGGCTAAACACCTGTATCCTTATTCTGTACAAGTCTCTGTACATCTCAAAGCTTAAGCAGGTTTTAGCCACCCTTTTGGCTTTAGCGGGTATTAGAAAGTGCTTTGGTTGAAGTTGCTTTTGGAGAGGGAGTTCTGCTGCATACTTTTTTGCTTCAGAATGCAGCCATTTTCCACCAATTGCTTTGAAGTCTGGACACCTTCAGTTCCTCTTCACTTGGGTGCATCTCATTCCAGGATGCTCATTCTGCACAGACGTGGAATGGTGTATTTGTCTCTTTCCATGAATGTTCACTCTTGTCTGTGGATACGGAGAGTCCAGACCCACCCAAGCAGAAGCCGGTGGTTATTTTTCCACATTTAATCTGCTGCTCTTGGCTTTGCTATGAAAAAGTCTCAGCCCCTTGCTATGAAAAAAAGTGAAGAGGAACTGAAGGTGTCTAGACTTCAAAGCAAAGTTACAGAGCAAGTAATCTATGTCTGTCTGAAGCAGTCAGCTTTTCCACAGATGTAAATGAATATTCACGGCAAAGGGCCAGTATTGCATTCTCCATAGACTTTTCTAAATTTCAACTCCTTTAGCACATTCCTGATATGCACATCTTCAAGCTATACAGAGCCAGAGCATTGAGCTTTACATGCAAATGATAGAAGTGCCTCTGGACAGTTTCTGAAGACACCCTGTTAAGAGCTCTTTTTTTCCAAGAAAATCAGCCAGAAACTTTTCCAACCTCAATTTAACCTTTCAAGGGACCTTTTCTAAGAAAGAGATTCCATTTCAGGACCCTTCCACACAGCCATATAACCCAGAATATCAAGGCAGAAAAACCCACAGCACCGGCTTTGGACTGGGTTATCTGAGTCCCCACTGCCATATTTTCCAGTTCAAAGCAGATAATGTGGGATTTTATTCAGCTGTACGGAAGGGGTCTTAGTGAGTCACCCACACCAGGAGAAGGATACCATCTAATTGCATAAACAAACCACAATACTCAGTTTTAAAGAAACCCAAATTGTGGCAGGCTCTCTATTAATTTTATTCTTAGTTTGAGCTGTATACAGGACTGGCAAACAGTTTTTGTGACATTTTAGAATATATTGCTTAGACATTTGCAGTCCAATTTGCTTTTTGGTTGGAAAGACTGATTTATTATTTATTCTATTTATCATGCTACTATCCTGCATTTTTCAATAAAATAGTCATAGTCTCCAAAATGGTTTATAAAACTCATCAAATATAAAAAGCAAATCTATCAATTTAAAACCACAAGAGAACAGGTTGATGAGCAGAATGACAAATTACCAAGCTCAAAAACAGAACAAACAGCAGAAGCAAAGATAAACGTACAAAAGGTTTCCCTCACTTGGAGAATGTATACTTTCCAGGACAAGGGAACAGCAAAAGGAAAATCAGATCAAGCCTGACTTTCTGTCTCCTTTCCTTCACTGGTTCTCTTTTTATAGAATAAGCTTGCTTTAATTCATTTATTTGTTTCTTGTTTTCCAAAGGCACATCTTCATTTCATTTACTGCTAGAGAACGCGAACAAAGTAATAGCATAAAACTACACAAACCATAAGAACCATATTGAAACAAGGTTGCTGTGAGTTTTCCGGGCTGTATGGCCATGTTCCAGAAGCATTCTCTCCTGACATTCATGCCCACATCTATGGCAGGCATCCTCAGAGGTTGTGAGGTCTGTTGGAAACTAGGCAAGTGGTGTTTATATGTCTGTGGAAGGTCCAGGGTGGGACAAAGAACTCTGGAAAAAATCCCAATATGCTGAAAACAGGGAAATTCCAGACAGGAAACAATCAGGGCCAGCTAACACCTCCTAACAAAGTATTCCCCCAGGCAGGAAGTAACTAGGCTTTGAAGCTGCAAGGCCATTCAGTGTTAATCAAGCTGGCTAACTGCAAAATTCAAACCTGTCTCAAACAGACGAGTTCTTTCTCCCACCTGGATCTTCCACAGACATATAAACCCCACTTGCCTAGTTTCCAAAAGACTTCACAACCTCTGAGGATACCTGCCATAGATGTGGGCAAAACATCAGGAGGGAATGCTTTTGGAACATGGCCATACAGCCTGAAAACCTCACAACAGTCCAGTGATTCCGTCCATGAAAGCTTTTCACAATACATATTGAAACAACTTAATGAAACTCTGTAGGAATAAAATCAGCAGCCACAACAGAATGGGAAGGGGAGTCAGCATTTTGAAGCCCAGAATTTATGCAGAGCGTTAAATCTCTTCTTTTTCTTTCTGTACTGCAGTGCTTAATAAAATCAGCATTTTGTTATCTTAAACCGAAAATAATGCCTATGCTACAACTCCTGACTCTTGAACCATATCACTATTGTTGTCTTTCATTTGCAGACAAAAAGATGGAACAGAAGAAAGTCTCTCTAGATGCTGAGCAAAAATACATAAATAGTGCAGAAGTGCCTGATACTTCTCAATCCTCCTACCAATCCCCATGCAACATTAGTAGACCGAAGTTCAGAACATCCACTGCCAAGTCACCTGTCTCTGTACCTCAAGTTGAAATAAAACCAGAAGAGTCAATCAAGAAAAGAGGTAAAATATATCTGTTATCCATTCCGGTGTACAGAAATTTTTTATTGCTTCCAAATCTTTCATTGCTATCCAGTTCTAGTAGCCTTTAAAAGGGAAGCGTAAGCTCTAAATGACATTTCTGTTCACTCTGTGATAAAAGGCTTCTGAAAATAGTTGGTATTTTCCATCACAAGGCATCACAGTATTCTCAGATTTACAGCTTCATGCCCCCCAGAATGTCCATGCCGTAGTAATAGCCAGGTGTACACAGCTATAGCTGATACATAAATAACAACAACAACAACAACACACCAGACCTCATGGTTGTGGAAAACAAAAAAGGTTGGATTATTGATGTCGCTATACCAGGTAACATTTGAATTGATGAAAAACAACAGGAAAAACTCAGCCATTATCAGGACCTCAAAATTGAACTGCAAAGGCTCTGACATAAACCAGTACAGGTGGTCCCAGTGGTAATCGGCACACTGGGTGCCGTGCCAAAAGATCTCAGCCGGCATTTGGAAACAGTAAACATTGACAAAATCACGATCTGTCAACTGCAAAAGGCCACCTTACTGGGATCTGCACGCATCATCTGAAAATACATCTCACAGTCCTAAACACTTGGGAAGTGTTCGACTTGAGATTTTGCAATACAAAATCCAACATATCTATCTTGTTTGCTGTGTCATACCATGTCATTATTATTATTATTATTATTGACACAACAACATTGTATGACACAGCAAACAAGATAGATATGCTGGATTTCATATCACAAAATCACAAGTCGAACACTTCCCAAGTGTCTAGGACTGTGTGATGTATTTTTGGATGATGCGCGCAGATCCCAGTAGGGTGGCCTTTTGCAATTGACAGATCGTAACTTTGTCAATGCCTATTGTTTCCAAATGCCAGCTGACATCTTTTACTGTTACTGTTAAAATCCATATTTTTATAGGAACATTTCCTAAAATCAACACTTTTTTTCCCTTGAGCTTGAAGACTGGGTTGCCTGTGGCCTTTCATTGGGTGTCATCCTGTTTTCACCACATTTCAATCATATTTGAAAACCCAATGAAATCTTATTTGTTCTTTTAGGTCCAAATATTGAAAAATCTGTGAAAGACCTCCAGCGCTGCACTGTTTCTTTGACAAGATACCGCATGATGATTAAAGAGGAGGTGGATAATTCTGTAAAGAAGATCAAGGCTGCCTTTGCTGAATTACATAACTGGTAAGGAGACAAGGCATAGCAAAATAATGAGACCTTGGCTCCATCTACACTGCCATATAATCCAAATTATCAAAGCAGATAACCCACATTGTCTGCTTTGAACTGGATTATATGAGTCTGCCATGCGATTTTCCTGCTTCTTTGCAGGGGGTTGGACTGGATGGTCCATGAGGTCTCTTCCAACTCTATGATTCTATGAAAGCAGATAATTCAGATTTTATATGGCAGGGGCCCTATTGTAGCATGTGAAGAGCACCATCCCGCTCTCCCTGATGCAGTATAGGTGCCCCCACATTTTGATAACCTGCTCTTATAACGCTTTTTGAATTATGCTCAGAACCCGTATGTTGACACATGGTTTGCTCTTTTGTTATTTATTAAAATAAAGCTGAAGTAAAGTTCACTCAATTTAAAATACACCCAAATTAAAATTCTACAAAAATAAAAACAATACCAGATTTAAATGAAAACGGGGCACAGATGTCAGCCTTTTGACAATTTCCAATTTTTGAGTATGCTATGGTCCCTAACCCATCGAATAAGCAGGGAATGCCTGCATAGAGAAGACATATCTTCTGTGGCCCATGAACTCGTTATTTCACTTTACATTACTCTTTGACCCTCCGGCAACTATACTAAGTGCTTGCAACAGGAGTCTATCAAAGAGGTTAACTATAACATAGTAATACTGCAGGGAGGAAATTGTGGCTATACAGTTTTGGTATTTAGAAGGGAACGGAGAAGACAATGGAGGAGGCGCTCTTGGCATTTCTTTTAAATACAGGGGACATGTTGCCTCTTTCGCCATTGTGCAAGCAAGTTTTGGCTCAGCTCTCTAACCTGTTAAGGTCATTTTGAATTCTGATCCTGTCCTCTGGAGTAATAGCTATCCCTCCTAATTTGGTGTCATCTGCAAACTTGATAAGGATGCCCCCTAGACCAAGTCATTAATAAAGATGTTGAACAGTACTGGGCCCATGTCCAAACCCTAGTCACTTCTTTCCAGGATGAAGAGGAACCATTGGTGAGCACCCTTTGGGTTTGGTCACTTAATCAATTACAGATCCACCTAACAGTAGCATTGCCTAGCCCACATTTGACTAGTTTGCTTGCAAGAAGGTCACGGGGGACTTTGTTGAAGGCCTGACAAATCAAGATATGCTACATCCACGGTGTTCCCTGCATCTACCAAGCTTGTAACTCTATCGAAAAAAAGAGATAAGATTAATCTGGCAGGACTTGTTTTTGAGAAATCCATATTGACTTTTAGTAATCACATCATTCCTTTCTAAGCTATTGCAGACTGCCTCCTTAATGATCTGCTCTAGAATCTTTTCTGGTATTGATGTCAGGTATTGATGACTGGACATTGGTCATTGTTTGTGTCGTCCTTTTCCCCCTTCTATTTATTTATCGTGTCAGAAGCAAACCGAGGGTACAAGTTGTAATATATTTGAAAACACAAAGTTAAAAAACAACTTGGCATTATAATAAATGTCCTTTGACCAGTAGCTGGCCACTTGGAGTGCCTCTGGTGTTGCCTTAAGAAGGTTCATGTGGTAGTGCTCAGGCTGCACTGTAATAGATGGTCTGCAGTTTGCTCTTCTCTACACTCACATGTTGTATACTCCACTTTGTAGCCCCATTTCTTAAGGTTGGCTCTGCATCTCATGGTGCCAGAGCACAATCTGTTCAGAGCCTTCCAAGTCACCCAGTCTTCTGTGCGTCCAGGAGGGAGTTTCTCATCTGGTATCAGCCACTGATTGAGGTTCTGGGTTTTAGCCTGCCACTTTTGGACTCTTGCTTGCTAAGGTGTTCCTGCGAGTATCTCTGTAGATCTTAGAAAACTATTTCTTGATATAACGCATTGGCGTGGAGTCACTGGAGATGGGCCGGAGATGTCAATACCTTGGTCCTTTCATTGCTGGCTGCTACATCCCGACAGATGTCAGGTGGTGCAGTGCCGGCTAAACAGCATAATTTCTCCAGTGGTGTGGGGAGATAGGGACCACATTTGCCCTCCTCCAGTCTGCTGGGACTTCTGCCGTTCTCCAAGAACTCTCAAAGGTGATTGCCAGTGGTTCTGAAAGGATTTCTGCTAGTTCCTTCAATACTCTTGAATGTAGTTCATCTGGCCATGGAGACTTGAATTCATTTAGAGTTGTCAGGTATTCCTGGACTACTTATTTACTTATTTTGGTTTGCATTTCCCCTATTACCTCATCCGCTCTGTATGAGATTAAGAAACCATTTTTCTGAGGTTCTTTGCCCTTATATCCTTCAACTACAGCTGAGGTAATTCATCAGACTTAAGAAACCACTTTTTCTGGGGTCGTTTGCCCTCAACAGAGCCTCCAGTGGCTCAGTGGGTTAAAGAGCTGAGCTGCTGAACTTGCAGACCGAAAGGTCCCAGGTTCAAATCCGGGGAGCGGAGTGAGCGCCCGCTATAAGCTCCAGCTTCTGCCAACCTAGCAGTTCGAAAACATGCAAATGTGAGTAGATAAATAGGTACCACTCTGGCAGGAAGGTAACAGTGTTCCATGCAGTCATGCCGGCCACATGGTGTCTACGGACAACGCTGGCTCTTCGGCTTAGAAATGGAGATGAGCACCAACCCCCAGAGTTGGACACGACTGGACTTAACATCAGGGGAAACTTTTACCTTTACCTTACCTTGCCCTCAACACCCTTTTAATGAATTGAAGGCACCATTTTAAACACTTATTTCAGTGGGAGCCACACCACCTGAAGAGTGTGTGGTGAAGTCATACAACTCCTGCAATTCTTTTGCCATTGGTTCAGCTGACAAGGTCTGTCGGGAGCTACTGTATCAATATCTACCCCTGCTATGGGCAGTAGATCCAAATGCAAAAGAATAAATGAAATTGCAGGACTTGAGGGCTCATGTTTTGCTAAGAAAATTAAGTTTATGTACCAAGTATACATTGTCAGGGTTGCACACGAGAAATTTTAAGACAAATATCCCTTCCATCCCCTTCTCCCTTTCTGCTGTAGTGAATAAATGGTCTACTCTAAACATAATTACAGCCCAGCAAAACTGAATAGAAAAGGGTGTCTACTCAAGTATTTTCATGTGCCACGTTTCTTAGACTGAGCAATGTTTAAAACTTTTGAAACTGAGCAGGTTGAGCTTCAGACAGATTTTTACCACATGTCTTACAGGAACTGGTTTCAGAGTAAGAATGGGGAAAAACAATATCAAACATATTATCACTTGAAACTACATTTATAGGATGAAATCAATAAAAAGCAGGAAGTATGTTGAAAGCAAAAGGCAGAATTAATATATATATTTTCGCAAATGGGGAAAGGGGAATAAAATTAGATTTTTATATCAGCTTATGAATTCTCTGCAGCAAAGGTGGGGGGGGGTCCAGTTATGATTGAACAATCATTTGTCCAGACATAGGAAAAGGTGGAATTGTATATCCTTCATTTCCTTTGGTAAGCCAGATCAGCGCTGCTGTAAATACTCTTTAAACCCAGTATGTTCGTGAAAACAGCTGCATGGCAGATAGTAGATGTAGGAAACTAAAGTAAGTGAAAGTTGCACAGAAGCAGCTTGAGGAAAATGGAGAGGGCCTGCATGCATCTGTCACCACAGATATTTTGTCAGTCTCCTAACGTTCAACAACCATCCTGTGTTTTGCTAGACTCCTGCTGTTCATTAGCCAGATGATTCCAGTAAATCTTCTCTTCTTTTTCCCCCTGGATATATATTGCTAAATTTTGCCAGTATGTTATTTAGAAAACTATATATACCATTAATTAATTAATTAATTAATTAACTTTATTTCTACCCCGCTCTTCTCACCTCATGGGGGACTCAGAGTGGCTTACAAGTTTTGGCAAAAATTCAATGCCAGTGTTAAACAATAAACACAAAACTCAGTAACATGTAAATTACAATTAAAACGTAACCGAATCACAGCTATCACAAGGATTCGGCTAAAAGAGGGAAGGATTTGTCCTGAATGATGGCAGAAGTGAACCGGTGTCAGCAGCAGGAATGGTGATTAAACATTTCTATAGTTCATAGAACTATTTTATTGTTGATAGTGACTTAGACTCAATAAGTGAAATTATTCAGATAATTCCCATCCTTTCTAAATGTTGTTTTTCTTGGTGTTCCAAAGTGTTCAAATGCTCAGGGGTATTTTAATAATGCGTGGAAATAATATTCAGAATATTTATAAGTGATCAAAAATGTGCTTCTCGAGTGTTGAAAAACCATGGCAAGAAAAATCTGGGGCTGATGTGATTCTTCACAGTTCAAGACTTATTTGCAACATTTATGCATGGTTGTTTTGCACAGATAGCAGCAGCCTAACTGCAGAAAATCAGCACAAGATGTGGTTTCCTATACAAAATGCAAATGTGGGGAGACTGAATCTGTACTTTGAAACAGTATTTTGAAAGTTGCACTGTTTTGGATGCTAGAAGAACATTTCTAAACTTATTGTTTCCATGAAGAAAAAAAATAGTGAAGAATTACCTCCTAAAATCTTAATATCCAATCTTACAACAACTCTAGAAAAGGCTTGTTTTTAATTTATTCATTTATTTATTTATTTACAGTATTTATATTCTGCCCTTCTCACTCCGAAGGGGACTCAGGGTGGATCACAACGTACACATACAAGGCAAACATTCAATGCCACTACACATATGATATATATAGACATACACAGAGGCAATTTAACATTTTCCAGCTTCCGGTTTCATAAGGGTTGCTCGATTCCAGCCACAGGGGGAGCTGCCACTTCACCATCCACTTGTGACACCGAATCCTTGATGGAGTACTTCCTCATTCTTCCACATGCTGCTGGAAGGTTTTATGGTGTCGTAGATTAGTGAAATTAGCCTCCCCACATAAAGCGGTATCTAAATTTTCTACCCGACAGAAGCAACTGTCTTTCAAGCTGCATAGGTCAACAGCAAGCTAGGCTATTAATGGTCAGGGGTTTAATTCGACCCAGGCTGGCTTCGAACTCATGACCTCTCAGTCAGTAGTGATTTATTGCAGCTGGCTACTAACCAGCTGCACAGAGAAACACTGCATAAAGCCTAACCAGTGAGATTATAACAGAATTGGTGCATTTGAACTAAGAACACAAAGCTCAGCATTCACGCTCTTGGCCACATTTAAGAATTTACAGTAATTCTGGAATGAAAGTCATTGATAAGTCCCTCAATTTTCTCTGTAATACAGTTTATGAGAAAGTGTAACAAGGAATGTGAGAAGCAATAAATGGTGTCGATGACCTCAGTATCTGGAGCAGAGCTAGGGAAAGATACTATCACCCTACATTTCCCAAAATCCCCTGGGTGGCATTGTCAGTAGGCAGGGACCCTGGAATGGCCAATAGGTACTTATTGCTCTGCAAATTAGATTGTGGTTGTTCAAATTAATTTTGATTTTTCTAAATTATATTCAGTCATTTACAATCCTATAATTAATGGCTGTTTCTGTTTCTGTGATGATAATAATGTATTTTTTTTAATGAGACACATTTGCCTATCAAAAGTATTTCCTTGGGCATATCTTTACTGACTATTCCAAAAGGGAGTGAATCAGCTCTGTGGTAGCTGAACAATGCACAGAGTGGATTTGGGTTCGACAGCATGTTGAACCACATGAACAAAAGCCATGGGTTGTTTTTAATTCTTCCCCAAGAATCCAGAACAAACCACAACTTGGGGTCCATGTAAGCAGTTGGAGTAGTTCCAAGATTGAATTGGCTGCAACTGTTTACATGGGTATCTTTTATTGCCTGGGCTCGGGTGGCCTAAGGATGTGGGATAGCACTCACTGTCCATCTCAATGTCATGGCGGCCACTTGAGTGAAGCTAGTTAGAGTGACAAGACCATCAGAAAAGGGAGGGGGAAAGGAGGACGTGATTTCTCCTCTTCCCATGTCACTCTGGCTCCCTGTCCAATGTCAGCCCAGGTAATAAGCAGTAGACATGTTTCACCCACTAGCTAATGGGACGATAATGGGAGAGGAGCACTATGGGTGGCCATTCTGTGCCACCAAACTGGATTAGTTGCTGCTGGTTGTTCAGGACTCTCTCCCATCTCTGCAGTGGCCAGGAGGCTGGTGCTCAAGACCATCCCAAGGCCGATCTGCCATTCATAACTTTAGATCAGCCCAGGATATAGGACTGTGTAGAGCACTCCTTGGTAGTTTATTCTTGGAGTTCAGTTCAGTTGGTTGACTTTACTTTATTTCCCATATTTGAATCTTCTTCTGTTAAGATTTGTATTTGCATGAGGAATAAGAATAATGTATAATCTATCATATGCAAATCCTCAGCATTGTGCAAATAGGATACTGTTGAGTTAATAATGGAACAATGTTGTATTCAGAAGCATTGCAAAAAAATTATAATTTAATGTCTATTCCTGTGGGTTCACATCTGAATAGAAAGCCTGCCCACATTTTGTTCTAGATGAGGAATGCTTCTATTCAGTTGTTTGACAAAGCTTCTAATCACTTTTCTAGATCTGCAATCATGCATACATTTGCATTAAGCAACGAAGTAATTCTTTGTCCCTTTTCATGCATATTTCCTTGAACCACCCCTTAGCTTTGCATGAAGGTAAGGAGAGTGTTTTCACATGCCCTTTGGTGACCAAATTATACAATATTTCCAGTGCTAAGCATGCAGAATATACTTAGTCTTAACTGAAATACCTTCAGGTTTATAACAGTGTTTGTGTGCAACATCCAAATTCCAAAACAAAACAGTAAAATATTTCTTTTATCTTCTATCTGACTTTTTTTTAAAACCAGAATTTATGGGTGATTTTGTCTAAACACAGCACATATAATCATTTGCACAATAAGCCTTTTAATACAATAATTTTGTTCAAGAGCAATACTTCTTATGAAAACGTATATTTTGCACAAAATAGAATAATAGAATAACTTTATTGTTATTGTACAACAAAATTAAATGCCATCCTCAATCACATTACATCTATAGAATTACAAAACAAAGCACTCATTCCTCCACATTCTGATCACTATTGGACAACCCCTACTACCGCATCATTATCTACAAACTTTGATTCTAGTCAAAGTAAGAAATAAAATTATATTATTATTATTATTACCATTATCATCATCATGATCATCGTGTTGTCGAAGGCTTTCATGGCCTGAATCACGGGGTTGTATATACAGTAGAGTCTCACTTATCCAACGTAAACGGGCTGGCAGAATGTTGGATAAGCAAATATGTTGGATAATAAGGAGAGATTAAGGCAAAGCCTATTAAACATTAAATTAGGTTATGATTAAGCACCAAAACATCATGTTATACAACAAATTTGACAGAAAAAGTAGTTCAATACACAGTAATGCTATGTAGTAATTACTGTATTTACAAATTTAGCACCAAAATATCATGATGTATTGAAAACATTGACAACAAAAATGTGTTGGATAATCCAGAACGTTGAATAAGCGAGTGTTGGATAAGTGAGACTCTACTGTACCTCACAACCACTGAGGATGCCTGCCATAGATGTGGGCGAAACGTCAGGAGAGAATACTTCTAGAACATGGCCATACAGCCTGGAAAACACACAGCAACCCCATCATGATCATTATTATACTAGAAGAGATTATTACAGGGCATTTAGGCCCCTTCTACACAGCTAAATAAAATTCCACATTTTCTGCTTTGAACTGGGATATATGGCAGTGTGGCCTCAGATAACCCAGTTCAAAGGAGATATTGTGGGATTTTCTGCCATGATATTCTTGGTTATATGGCTGTGTGGAAAAGCCTTTAATCCAGTCCTCCAGGGCCTAAATAATCTAAACTTTAGCTTCCAAGATCAGACAGGATCTGGTGCGTTTAGATCAAAGGCACCAGATCCTGTCTGATCTTAGAAGCTAAATAGTACTTACTGGTTACTACTTGGATGGGAAGCCACTAAGAAATATCAGAGGCTGTAAGCTGTACTTCAGAGGAAGAAAGTGGCAAAAACCTCCTCTGTGTATTGTTTTCTAAGAAAACCATTTGATTCATCTGATTGTAAAAACATGAAAGAAGACTTGAAAGCACACAGATACACAGAGACAGCCCAGCTTGCTGTTCCATGTAAGAAACCCAAAGCAAAAACATATTTACAAATGTTCTGCTCCTGCATTCATAACTCCTCTAGAAACCAGTTCAGTTGGCAGAAAAATCCGAACCTTGAGGTGTTTCTCTGAGCTCTTTGCATATCTTCATGTGTTTTGTATCTTCTCTCAGGTGGTTGTATTTATGGCTGGAGTACCTGTTCTGACTTACAAAAAAATTCAATGTAAGAACAAACCTGAAAAACCTATCTTGTCCGTAACTTGGTGCCTCTCTGTATATGTCAGTTTAGATTAAACCTTTGTCACACATGGAGTAGTGGCTTTAATGAAGACAATCACTCCACATGCCCTTAGGTTTTACAGTCCTGTAACCAAATCACCTTTTTTGTAAAAACTAAAGAAGGAAAGGGGACCTCCCAGCTGTAGCACCCCATCTTCCCTTAGAAGCCCAGCTGTTACTAATGTGTGTTCCTTTTTGTGTCAGACATGGCTTTTGGGGCCTAACTTGCAAGACCATCATTAAAAAAAACTTTTAAATTTAAATGTTTAACATATTTTGGCGCATTGAACTATTTATTGATATTTAATTTGAATTTGCCACCCTGAGATTGCATGATTAAATGGCAGAATGAAAATGTTTTAATAAATAATTAAATGATCAGGTCTAAACCAGGCATTAATTAAATCATCAAAGCAGCTTCCTAATTTTGCAATTGCGCTGCAGTTTGCAGAACAATCAGCTACACCACCAAATGTGACATTGGCAAGAAAAGTCAACTCAAGTGAAAACATTTCTTTTAGATTGGACTCACTTCTCTGGAAATCTAGACAGTTAAAATGCCTTTCCAGGATCCTTAAGTCCTTCCTTTAAAAAAGATGCATAGTCTAATATTTGATAGGGATATAACAACAACAACAACAACAACAACAACAACAACAACAACAAGCTTTATTAGGGTCCATGGCCAGCACAAAGTGGGCACATATGCCCTGGGAAGGGGAAACGCAGTTCCCTAGTGAAGCAGTTATTAAAAAACATTAGAAAACAGTTTGAAATCATATTTTAAAAACACAGGTTAATGCAGCAGATATGGAACTGGGGGGGGGGGGGGAGGAGGCTGATAGAAAAGGTCAAAGCACTGGGGGGGGGCGGGGCACTAAAAGGGGACAGGAGGGGCACATTACAAGAGTTGTAGCATTTCAGCTGTAACAGGATGTTCTAGCTGCATTCCCGACAGGGTGTTGCCTTGCAGGGTCGATCATCATCCATCTGATTTTAAGTGCTGCAGCACAAAACTTAGCAACACTGCAAGTTCTTGTAGTGCTAGAGTCCAAAAGCAGCAGGGAGGTGTAATGTTTTTGATGCGTCCTGGGTATTTTAGAAGTCATGGTGTAATGCGATTAATTCTAATGTCTCTATAGAATATGCGTTGGAGGAGCACATGCTCTGTTGTTTCTATGTGTCCCTGACTCACAGGGGCATAATCTCTCCTTGAAGGGGGTCTTCTGGTACCTCCCCTCTAATACCGCCAATAGCAGGACATGGCATTTTGCCAGGGTAAAAGCCATTTGTTGTTTAGGCACCTCCAGGTTTGTTAGATAAGCCATGGAGGTGGTGTGGTATCTATTAGCTTCACTAACAATAAAGGCTGGGGAGCAGGCAAAGTCCGATTGGTGCTCTATGTCCAGGATTCGTTACCTAAGGAGATCCTTGACTTGGTCCTATCCCATGTTTAGCAGTCGTTCCTGGGAGAAGCCTGATGTTGTGATCTTTACTGCCACTGTTTTAGTCCATGTGGACTGGAAGTCGTCCCTCATAGTTAGGAGGGCAAGACCACATGGTGAGAAGGACAGATGTAGCCAGTAGTTGAGAATGGCTGTCCATACTCTCACCTCCACTTTCACAAAACCTGTCTCCAATCGCAGGGTGGCATTAGAAACACATCTGGGAGCCTGTAGAGCTGATCTTAGGAATTTTGATTGAACATGCTCTAGTGGAGCACAATTTGAAAAGGGGCCAAGCTGGGTTCCATACAGCATTTTATGCAATTGGTTTAGCTTTAAAAAGTTGAAGTGCTACTGGTATAAAGTGGCCTCCTTCCATCTTGAGATATCTTAGGATGGCGGATGAGCTCTTTTGTGCTGGCTCTTCTGCATACTCTGCATGGGTTTTCTTGCTTCTAGTGCAGTGGAGGCGTACTCCCAGGTATTTAAAATTTGAGATCTGCTCAGTTTTATGTCTATCTATTCTCCAGTTGTGATTCTTGGGTCGTTTGGCAAACATCATAATTTTGGTTTTCTGAAAATTGAGATGAAGCTGTTCCGCATCGCAGTAATTCGTTAATGCTCTCAGGGCTCTTTTCAGTCCGACTTAAGTTCTGGAAAGAAGAACTGCATCATCTGCATAAATCAGGGTGGATAGATGCCTTCCTGCTAGTTTTGGAGGGTGGAAATCCAAGTTGTAAAGGTGTTCCACCATGGAGTTAATATAGAAATTTAATAATAGTGAGTCCAAAATGCACCCTTGCTTGAGCCTTTCTCTGTTTCAACTGCTTTGATAAGATGGCCCTGGGGACTGTTCCTTATATGCTTCTTTATGGAGTGTGCGTATTCACTGCAGGAGTAGTCTGTCTATTGAGGTGGACCCAAGTTTTTCCTGTAGTTTTGTACGTGAGATGGAATCAACTGATAGGGATATATCATTATATAGTGGTTCGTCCTTCATTTCTCAGAGGGAATACTATCCCTGAAGCAGGGGTGAGCAGCAGTGGCTCTCCAGATATTATACCACAGATGCCATAACCTCTCACTATTAACTGTGCTGGCTAGGTATAATGGGAATTATAGGCAACAACAACAACAACAGCAATAAAAATATATGGAGCTGCCCACCCCTGCCCCAAACAGATGTTTTTCTGCCTGATATGAACTCAATACCTTTTTTTACCCACCTCTTAACAATAGCAAACCTAGCAACTCCACTCAAATGTCCATCTGAAGTGGCAACAGAGATATTTTAGTGGAATATCCCCATACCAATGCCTACACAAGATGAGTGAACAGAATTGGATGTTAGGGCTCATTGGATCATCAGAAAAGTGATAATGTAGCAGTGGGAGCATCTGAAGCAGCCTCTCATTTTGAGGCACATGGTCCTGATACTGTTCATCCATTCTGAACCAAAAATGTATAGAGGGAGTGCCATCTACTGAAAGATTCAAGATAGCTGAGAATTACTTCTGAAGATGGATGGATGGTATCGTTAAAGTGACTAGCTTGACCTTGCAGGAGCTGGGGGTGTCAACAGCCGACAGGGAGCTCTGGCGTGTGCTGGTCCATGAGGTCACGAAGAGTTGGAAGGGACTGAACAAATAAACAACAACTTCTATATCAGATTTTTTTTCAAGATACTTGCATCAGTCTCCTGCGGGAGAGATAAAGTGGGGTATAATAATAATAATAATCATCATCATCATCATCATCATCATCATCAACAGGAAGAGATGTTCTAATCAGTTCAGGAAATTGTTTGATAGCAGTTCATTTGTATGAAACCAAAGTAGATTAGTGGCTTCTTCTGGCGCAAGCACAAGAGTGCTGCAGCAATACCGCAAGGGGAGGCATTTTGTTGAAACAGATCAAGATCTGAGCTCTGGACAATGAAACTCTTATAGAAATGTGTGGTGCTGCCTTCTGTTAACTCTGTCCATTGACCATTTGGCCTGTATTGTTGAGTGCTACTATGAATGGCTCTTTGTAGGGTTTTTCATAGCCCTGCTTGGAGATCAGTCTGGGACTTCCTCAATATAAAACATGAGCTACAGTCCAACTCTCTGATGAGTTCTTGTCCACTGATGAGTACAGTAGAGTCTCAGTTATCTAACACTCACTTATCCAATGTTCTGGATTATCCAAACCATTTTTGTAGTCAATGTTTTCAATGCATTGTGATATTTTGGTGCTAAATTCGTAAATACAGTAATTACTACATAGCATTAATGTGTAATGAACTACTTTTTCTGTCAAATTTGTTGTATAACATGATGTTTTGGTGCTTAATTTGTAAAATCAGAACCTATTTTGATGTTTAATAGGCTTTTTCTTAATCTCTCCTTATTATCCAACATATTCACTTATCCAACGTTCTGCTGGCCCGTTTATGTTGAATAAGTGAGACTCTACTGTATTTAAATTTGTCTTCACCTTCTCTTTTCAGAAAAACATCTAGGTCCTGTAACAAAATTGCCTCAATTTTTGTTCCATAGGATATTGTTATCTATAATATGTTCCTATTGTACCAGACTTTCTTCTTCTTCTTTCAGTATAATAGACAAAGAAGTGGCTTTAATGGCAGAGGTGGACAAAGTTAAAGAAGAAGCCAGTAAGTACAAATCAAAATGGGATACACCTTGAGCTTTGAAGCAGCTGGAAAAGGTTGTTTAGGACTGCTCTTGCAAAAATAACAAGTGGAACTTATTTTTTCAGAAGCATGTACACTGGTTCTCAACCTGTGGATCCCCAGATGTTTTGGCCTTCAACTCCCAGAAATTCTAACAGCTGGTAAACTGGCTGAGATTTCTGGGAGTTGTAGGCCAAAACACCTGGGGACCAACAGGTTGAGAACCACTGATGTACAGGTTTGGACCATGGACAGATTTACCTCTAAGTTTTGCACCAGATATTTCCACATGAAACTGCAGACATCATTGGAATTGTAATTATTGCTGTGCATTCAATAATTGTGCTGGAAAATATTGGCTGGAGAGTGAGCTTTTAAAGATTTGTTCTCTACTCCTCCAAAAATTTGATTTCTAGCAATGACAGTAGGCTTAAGAGTTAGGTTGATGCCAGGTCAAATCTTGCCAGCCACAGGCAGAAGCAGAGAAAGAGAGGGGAATGATATTTGATTCTGAACAGGATTTATAATAGTAGATGTTTACAGCCGCTATTTATTTCTTTGCAGAATCCAAATCTGCTGTTTAACTTACCCATGCCTTGGAGTCTGTCTAGAAATTTGCTAGGTCCACTACATAACTTTTTTGGTATGCTTCCTTTTGAAATTACCACAGGGTTGCACTGGAGGACCTAGTAAATGTATGGGAAGGATACTTTTCTCAGAATCTATAGATCCTTCAGTGCAATTCTGTGGTGTGCTACGACTGAAGTAATTTAATGATGCTTTGCCATATTTGCAGTTTCAGATAACTGTGGTTCATTTTGGAACATATGCCTCATAGATATACGTTTCGTATTATATCCCAGTAGTGCAAAGTTGCTTCATTTTCATAAAGTTGTACCCAAAACTGCATAACAGGATTTAAGGTAATTCCTCCCTTCCTCACAGGCTGATGCTATAGGAATGAAGATCAAGAGAGCACACTTGCATGGGGTGACCACTCACACAACATAGAATACAACCCACAATTTATGCAAGATGTAAATCCAGAGTTTCTTAGTATGTCTCCTAAGATTATTTTTATGGCATCTCATTTCTTTATTTTATCTATTTGCCATAACAAACAAAAAGAATGCTTAAGATAGCAGACAAAACACAACACCATCAAGGGGCCCTTCCACATAGCCATATAACCAGAATATCAAGGCAGATAATCTACAATATCTGCTTTGAACTGCGTTATCTGAGTCCACACTGCCATATAACCGAGTTCAAAGCAGATAATGTGGGGTTTTATACAGCTGTGTGGAAGGGGCCTAGGTGTATCTCTACCATAGAAATAATACAGTTTGATACCACTTTATCTGCCATAGCTCAGTGCTGTAGAATCACAGAAGATTTTACAAGGTCTTTAGCGTCCCCTGCAAAGAGTGCTGATGCCACACCAAAATACAACTTCCAGGATTCCATATCATGAGCCATGGGTATTAAGGTGGTGCAAACTACATTCATTCTCCAGTGTAGATGCACCCCAACAATATGCTGCCTCCTATAATTCATTTATTTATTTATTTATTTATTTGTTTATTCGTGGGGGGATTTGTATCTTTTGGAAACTAATTCCCAGCAGACACAAAGAATGTGAAGTGGGAGCAACGTAGAAATATCTGTTCTAGACATGAAGTAATGAGACAATCATGGAGGCATATTTCTTTTGTTGTAGTGTGATTTCAAATCGTTTTGAATTTACGGAGACCCTTGGGTCAACCTAGTACAGGACTTTCTTGGCAATTATCATTCAAAGAGGTCTTGCCTTTGCCTTTCTCTGATGCTGGGAGAGTGTGACTTGCAAGGTCCCCCAGTAAGTTTCCATGGCCAAGTGAAGAATCTAAGGGCCCTTCCAAAAAGGCCCTATATCCTAGGATCTGATCCCAGGTTTTCTGTTTATCCCATATTATCTGACAGTGTAGACTCATATAATCCAGTTTAAAGCAGAAAACCTGGGATCAGATCCTGGGATATAGAGCCTGTCTGGAAGGGCCCTAACACTGGTGCTCAAACCACAACACCTTATTTTACTTGTGAACTAATTGTCAAGTCTTTATTAAAGTCACTTCTACTTGTTGAGACAAAGGATGTATGTTGAGGCACTGAATGCACAGTAAACAATTTTTGCATTATCCTTTCTTAAAAAATTGTAGTGGAAATTTTAACTGCTCGTCAGAAAAAAGCTGAAGAATTGAAGAGACTAACCGATTTGGCTAGTCAGATGGCAGAAACACAACTGGCAGAACTGCGCGCTGAAATTAAGGTTTGTCTTCCAACCTAGTACCTTGATTGGATTTACAAACAAACCAAAAAACAAAATGGGGCTTGAGAAGATTCTGTGAAACTGTACAGTAGACAGAAGGGGAGCCAAACTAGAAACTTAGGGCCCTTCCGCACAGTCATATAACCCAGAATATCAAAGCAGAAAATCCCACAATATCTGCTTTGAACTGGGTTATCTGAGTCCACACTGCCATATATTCTAGTTCAAAGCAGAAAATGTGGGATTTTATTCAGCTCTGTGGAAGGGGCCATAGTATCATGATGTTGAGTGATACCAGTATTCTTATACACAACTGGAAAATTTAAAAATTTGTGAGATTATGATAGAGACTAGTGCAATAATGCAACAATTAAGAAAAAAGCATTGCAAAACTTTAAAAACATCAAAACTAACTAAATAAGATAGATGGCAATTGCATGACAGCCATAGGCATAATGTTGAGGGTGCCTGTGGAGTTGCTAATGATGAGCATGGCCATGCAAGAGTGTCTTCCCAGGGTAATTCACACTTGAAGTAATTCTTTATATTTCCTGAAGGTTGTGTTCCACTTCCCCATTTCTTTTAACAAGCAAGGCATTTTCTTCCCACTCTATAATATACGAGAGCAGAGTATTATGCTAAGAGTGCTGAATAAATGGCTGTAAGAAACAGTTATAAACAACCTTTTAAAATACCAAATGAATCTAAGACAGGTATGTGTTTTTCAAAAGAGACTTTTTACCTATCTTTATATAAAAGTCAAAGTATGTATACAGTAGAGTCTTGCTTATCCAATCTTTGCTCATCCAACGATCTGTATTATCCAACACAGTCTGCCATTTAGTAGTCAATGTTTTTGTGTTTTCAATACATTGCGATGTTTTGCTGCTAAATTAGTAAATACAGTAATTACTACATAAAGTCATAATTTAATTTGATTATTAATAGGCTTTTCCTTAATCCCTCCTTACTATCCAACATTTTCACTTATCCAATGTTCTGCCGACCCTTTTATGTTGGATAAGCAAGACTCTGCTGTATATGTATGCTTGTTTGTCTGTCTGTGCCACAAAGGTTGTTGCTAGGTGAAGTGGCCCTCTGTGATGTCACTGGAAAGAAAGATGACATATGAGGAGAAGGGAGGAAGGAAGGAAAGAAAGAGAAAAAGAAGATAACGCTAATTTTGTATATACAGTGTTTTTGCTGTTCTAGTTTATCACACAAGGCAATTTATAATAAAGATCCTTTCTTCCCCATTCTAGCATTTTGTCAGTGAACGTAAATATGATGAAGAATTGGGAAGATCCGCCCGCTTTTCTTGTGACATTGAACAATTGAAGACTCAGATCCTACAGTGTGGAGAAAGTAAGTCATGTCACTTCCTACCAAGGGTTGTGGGACTTGGTGCCTTTGCCACATTTTCTGGATGCTAGCACAGTATATGCCTACTAGAGATGTGCACGATATTTGTCTCATTTGTTTCATTCGTGTTTCTGTTTCGTATCGTCCATTCGGATGGCACAAAACAGAAAGACTCCCAATGAAACAAAAGCTGCCTTTCTGATCGATCAGCTGTAAGCCCTGTGGGGCCTTTGTGTGTATGCCCAAAGCCTGCACCCATAGGCTCGAAGCTCCTGAGCCTACAGGTGCAGGCTTTGGGTCTAGGCGCCTGGGCCTCGCAGGACTTACAGTCAAGCGCTGAGTAAGGAGCAATTTTGGGAGGTCAGACGAAAACAGGTCAGGGCCTCGACGAAAGCCTGGACATTAAACAGAACAAGGTAAGTCCCGAAAGCCCATCTCTAATGCTTACTTCACTGTCTTTCATCTTGAGAAGTCAAGTGTGAAATCCCTTCTAAGCAGCCATATAATCCAGAATATCAAGGCAGAAAATCCCACATTATCTGCTTTGAACTGAGTTATCTGAGTCCACATTGCCATATATTTCAGTTCAAAGCAGATTTTATTCAGCTGTGCGGAAGGGGCCTGAGTGTGAGGATGTTTTGGAAGTTTATTATTGTGTCAGAAGCGACTTGAGAACATACTGCAAGTTGCTTCTGGTGTAAGAGAATTGGCCATCTACAGAGATGTTGCCCAGGGAACACCCGGATGTGTTACCATCCTGCTGGGAGGCTTCTCTCATGTCCCCATAAGCTAGAGCTGACAGACAGAAGCTCGCCCCATCTTACGGATTCAAACTGGCAACCTTCAGGTCAGCAGTTCAGCCGGCACAAGGGTTTAACCCACTGCGCCACTGCGGCTCCTTGCTTTGGAACTGGATCTGGAGTGTAGAAATATAATTGAAGAATCCTCCCCATGCAATGTATCTGTCCCAGGTCAATATATGCCACACGTGAATGCCCTAGACCAGGGGTCCCCAAACATTTTAAACAGGAGGCCAGTTCACGGTCCCTCGTACCGCACGCACCTTCCTCAGCGGAGGAGGAGGGAGCTGCTGCCGCGGGGGCTGGATAATTGGCTTCAATGGGCTGCATGTGGCCCCCGGGCTGTAGTTTGGGGACCCCTGCCCTAGACTTTAAAAAGTAAGTATTTGGCTGTATTTTTAATCCTAAATTAATCTGTAAATGGATTGAGAAAGCTGTGATAAAACCAGTGTTTGCCTGTTGTTGTTAATATTTCTCATAAACAGTGATACGGGGTTTCCAGACATTTTTCCAGCACCCTAAAATAACTGGCAACACATCTCATAAACTTCAAGTGTATCATATTATGCTATACTGGGTATAAATATCTTAAACTTGTGCTCTTGTCCTTAAATGCACTAGAACATATTCAGTCAATTAGAATGTTTTGCAATATAGTGGGGTTTTTTGCCAAATCCAGAATGAATAGACAAAGAGTCCCAACAGTATTATATCACAAGCCTTCATTCAAGATTATCTCTCATCTGCATCCTAAATTGTTATTTTGTACCATTTTTATAGGAACTATAGCCTTTCATATGACACAGTTCTCTCACTTTAATGGTGATGGCCACATTCTGTGGAATCAAGGGCTTGCAGTTTAGTCAGGCATTAAAGTTGCTGCTGCTCAGTCGCATAGTCGTTTCCGACTCTTCGTGACCTCATGGACCAGTCCACGCCAGAGCTCCCTGTCGGCCGTCGCTGCCCCAAGTTCCTTCAAGGTTAACCCAGTCACTTCAAGGATACCGTCCATCCATCTCACCCTTGGTCGGCCTGTCTTCCTTTTTCCTTCCATTTTCCCCAGCATCGTGATCTTTTCCAAGCTTTCTTGTCTTCTCATGATGTGGCATTAAAGTTACTCAACTGAAAATATAAATACCCCTCCCAGAAGTACAGTATTATATAGGATAGTGCTAAATGAGTCTAGTACTATGGCATGAAAGTACTAAGATTGTGTAGTGTGGAAAAGATTATTATTTGGTATAGCAAAAAGGACAACTACAATTTAAACTGGTGTACCTCTGAAATCAGTGCTAATCTATTCTGTGATTTAACATTAGTTCTGTGCATTCTTTTCCCTTATAGTTTCACATCCAAAGAACAACTATTCCTCAAGGACACCCTCCAGTACACTGCTACAGCCGGCAACTTTGCACTCAGCGGCCAGCATACAAAGTTCATACATCCGAAAATCCTTCAGTCGCGCTCGTGGCAAGGCTCCTGATGGTAGAGCAGTAATAACCAAAGGTTTCAGCCAAAGTGTCACCAGCTCCACCGAATCCTCTCCTCAAATAACAATAAATAAACAGGTGTGATTTGCGGGACAATGATTCAGCATGAACAGTAGGAAGTTCTAAAAGTTACAGTTGTGTAAGAAAAGTGGTACAAATTGATAACTGGAATTAACTACTTTATGGGTTACTGAATCCAGGATTCTGTAAGATACAGGAATTCTTATCAGCCACTGTCCTTACCTAACAACTCAGCACCAGAGATTGCTTTTATATCTGGTTATTATCTATGTGAAAACTAGGGTTTGCCAAATATGGCCTTTAAGATTTTAAATAAGATTCTATTCAGAACTTAGCCAAGCGTTCCACAATTTAGGCATTTTAGAAAGTTCTTTTTGCACCTGGCCTGGGACTTTTGAATTATTCTATCCTTATTCTTGAGTCTAATGCATCATTGAATCTAATGCTCACCCCAGTTTTCAAAACCTTGAAACTAAAAAAAAGTATTTCTGGTGAATGTAATGCGCAAAAAGTACAGTCTTTTTAATTTAGCCAAAAAAAGGTGTGCATTACAGTTGCTGCCTGTTTAGAATTCCTTCTTTAAAAACAAAAGTGTTGTAATATCAAAGCTTCCAGCGATTGAAAGAAAAACCTTGGCATGCATCTATGCTGTTGAGTGAATTCACTTTAACTGCCCTGATTGAATGTTATGAAATCATGTAGTTTACAAGCTCTTGAGCTTTCTCTGCCAAAGAAAGCTAGTGGTTCACCAAACTACAAAGCCCAAGACTGCATAGCATTGAGCCATGGCCATTAAACTTGAGGTGACGTCCCTCAAATAGGAGCTCCAGGTGCCTCTGAAGCAGCTTCACCTTTTGCTTTGGCTCAGCACTAAGATTGATTACTGTATTACCGGACTCTAATGCACACTCTAATTTTGGCAAGGCAATTCAGCCAAAGAAGGTGAGCATTAGATTTGAGTCAATGCAGTACTATGGAAAATCAGGTGTATTTGTTTATGGTCCATATGTTTTTTAAAAAAACTATCTACTGAGGGCCTTTCCACATAGCCCTATATCCCTGAATATCAAGGCGAAAATCCCACATTATCTGAATGTAGACTGAGATAACCCAGTTCAAAACAGATATTGTGGGATTTTCTGCCTGGATATTCTGGGATATAGGACTGTGTGGAAGGGCCCTCTGTTTGATCCCAGGTATATGCATAGAATGGCAAACTGAACTTATATTTCTAAGAATGTCTGCAATTTTCTATTCACTACATTTTTATCTTCCTTGGAATTACACAGTCAGTAAACAAGATAAATTAAGTTAGACTTAGGACATTGCTTAGGATAACTGCTGTGTATCCTCATTTTGCAATTGTAATTGCAGCAGTGTCTGGAAATGACATACTGATCTCAAACTAGTTCACCACCCAAAGTATCAAGAGATCTGTGCTGCTAACAAGCAGGGTGCTGCAAGATAACATATGTGGTGCCCTCCTGGCAGCAACTGAGGTTGCCATCAAGAGTTGGAACAGGTCCCACAGGAGTTCAGTTCCTACTTTTGCTTCTTGTAGCCTTCATTTCTGGCAAGAGAGGGCTGGTCATGTCGTCATGCAGTGCCTCATTCACCAGAAGTACAGACCCCATCATTCTGGCTTGATAACTCAGTTTTAAGATGTGTTTCTGGGATCCGATCAGGGGAAAAAGCATGGGTATGACATTGTGGTCATGCCTCCTGTCTTGACACTATCCATCCTGGACTGGTTAGAAAAAGCTTCAAGCCATTTTTGGACCAAAGCACTCAAATGTATTTGGCTTTTAGTAGGTTACTTTGGATTAAAATTACAAAAAATATCCCCCCATTTCCCAAAATTTATTTCCTCCAGAATCCTGCTTTAGGAGTCACAATTTGCTATGCCTTGCTATGAAATAGGTTTTTTTAATCGTGTCAGAAGCAAATTGAGAATATACTGCAAGTTGCTTCTACTGTGAGAGAATCGGCCATCTGCAAGGACATTGCCCGGGGGCACCTGGATGTGTTACCATCCTGTGGGAGGCTTCTGTCATGTCTCCACATGGAAAGCTGGGGCTGACCGGTGGGAGCTCACCCTGTCTCGCGGATTCAAACCATTGACCTTCAAGTCTTCAGGTCAATAATTCAGCTGGCACAAGGGTTTAACCCATTGCGCCACCATGGCTCCTAAGTGAAATAGTATTACGAGTTACTAATGAGACTTTTAACATTTAACATCATCATCAGTGTTATATTCCCCCTCCCAAAAGTAACATGCTGTGGGTATTTTCTTGTAAAATGTTATTTCTATGATGTAATGGCAATAGTCAAAGCTTCCTGTAATTTGCATTATTCTCTCCTGTCTTCAGAGATTGTAATGACAGCAAAGCACATAAGTTTTACTGATACTTCCTGAAAGTGTTTCAGCCTAACATATGTAACAGATATGCGCAAGACTAAATTAAGAATATTTTTGTTAGATTTTTACTAAATAGACCAATGGTAAAATACAACTAAATTAATGCCTGTATTCCCTCCCTCTGACAGAATGGGTCTTCCAATCAGAGACGAAGATTCCACGGACAATACCACGGCATTCGAATCAATGGATCTCACAAGCCACAAAGTGCCAGTATCGAATCAGATCAGAACAACACAAAAGGAAGTGCCTGGCATGAATACAGAAGACCGCACCACAGTAGTTTTAGGCCCAGAAATAAAGGCACTCTTAAAACCCAAGAGCAGCCTACACCTGCAAAAACCACAGAAAATCTAACATATCCAGAAAAAACACGGCGAAAGCACCCCACGTCAGGTCCAATAGAGTCTGGATCTTTATGCAGCAATATTACCAGGGTTTCTCAATGCAATCTATGCCCTTCAAGCAGAGAGGCTTCTGCAGATGCTCCTGTCCTCTCGGTCCCAGCTGTGACTTTGGTGGCATGACGACTGGGAATGATGGAAGGGCAAATGTAATGCATTTTCAACTTGCATTTCTCAGTAAAGGTGCTTTCCCTTTCCCATACCCCCAATTACTAGCAAAATACTTTGTCAGGTGTTTTTACAATTGTGGTAAAGCATACACACACTTTTCTTAACTATAAATACCGTATGTAACCGTATCTTGTTACATATTTTGAAAACTTTGCTCAGTATAGTCAAGATTGTTTTTCATAATAATGCAACTTTTGGCTAGCCACTACTTAGTAACACAATCAAAAAGGTGTTGGAAAATAAATTGCAGGAAGATGTCAATGTAAATTTGACGTCGTTTGTTACTGTTCAATTTATTGTTTACTAGCTTGGGTACCCGCTATTGCCCAGGTTATTTGAAAAAGTTAATTTTTTAAATTGCATTATGTTGTGAATTAACTACAACTGACATGCCAGGTTAACCCCCAGAAACTCCCATCAGTACTTAAAGTTTGTTACATTGGGCAAGTTTGCTCTGGATGCATCATCGGTGGGATTAAATGTGCTCTATGGCTGTAGGGTAAATTACAGCTCCCACTATGGTGAGTTAGTCCCCTCAGACCCCTCAAGTAAATTGAGTTAGTCGTGGGGGTTCTGTGTGCCAAGTTTGATACAGGTCCATCTTCGGTGGAGGTCATAGTTTCCCTAGTTGTGGGTGAACCACAACTCCCAGAAGGGAAGGTCAGCTCCCCCCAAAACCCCTCCAGTAATCAAATTTTGGCATATCAGGTATGTGTCTTTCCTGTTTTGTCTTTCAAAAACAGCCTTAAAACAATGTGGTAAGTAAATGAAAACTGCTTTACTTCAGCAAAACATAAAGAACATCACACTCAGTGGTATAATGCAAAAGAAAGCAAAGAGGTCTTAGGGCAAACACAGTTCTTAAGTCTCTGATTAATTCCCAAATCAAGTAGCAGTCTTACTTCAGACAAAGAAACAGCAATAAATCCTTAGGAGCAGTTTCCCAGATGCAGACTTGAAGCAGGCACAAGGGGAGCAAAGGCTTCGGCTTTAGAGTCAGTTTGTTACCAGCAAAAGCTGACTGCACCTGCTTCTGCTTTATAGCCCTGAGTTCCCTCACAGCTGCTAGGGTGGTTCCCAATTACTCAGGTGCTCTGGCAGCTATTCTAGCTGAACGACGTCTCTGCTCTGTTTCCTTTCCCTCTCCTAAAATGTGGGTACTTGCAAAATCTCCTCAGATTCCAACTCCCCCTCAGATTCATGAACACTTTCCTGCTCCCCTTCCCCTTCTGAAGAAGAGGAATCCCTAACAGTGTGCCAAGTTTAGTCCAGATCCAGTGCTCTCTGGATGTAGGTGAACTACAACTTCCCCAAATCAAGGTGAATTTTCCCCAAAGACCTTCAGTATTTTTTTGCTGGGCATGGGGGCTCTGTGTGCCAAGTATTGTTCAATTCCATCTTTGGTGGAGTTCAGAGTGCTCATTGATTGCAGGTGAACTATAAATCCTAGTACCTACAACTCCAAAATGTCCAGGCCAATTCCCCTAAAAACTCAGCAGTATACAAATTTGGGCAAATCGGGTATGCATGCCAAGTTTGGTCCTGTTCCATCGTTGTTTGGGTTCATAGTACACTCTGGATGTAGGTGAACTACAACTCCTTATAAATTCCTCCAAAGACCTTCAGTATTTTTGTTGGTCATGTGAGTTCTCTGTGCCAAGTTAGTTCCAGGTCCATTGTTGGTGAAGTTCAGAGTGCTCTTAGATTGCAGGTGAACTATACATCCCAGTACCTACAACTCCTATAAATCATGGTGAATTCTCCCCAAACCGCTTCAATGATCAATTTCTCTGTTTTCTGTGTATAGAAAGAGTAGGAAAATTGTTAAGGAAGAGGCTGTGGGCGGGGTCATAAAAATTTCACAACAATGGAGAGAGTAAGAAACACTGGGATCTCTATGGTTGAGGGAAAACAGAAAATCTAGAATGAAATCGTCCCTGTATGAAAGCCTTCACCTGGGTGGCTGACAGTATGGTGTGTGTGGAGGACATTGGCAGGGCTCTTGGACATGTTCAAGGTGCTCTCTATAACCTGCAATGTCATTGGAGGGAGGGCATTCGGTGGCTCCTCAGAAATGGGAGCTATAGCTGTTTGTGGAATTGGGAACCTGTCTGTGTAAGTGGACACCCCAGCCATATACATAAATATTTTCATTTTTATTATATGTATAGATGAAATAGCATCAGATCGGGGGCTGAGGGAATATATTGATATCCCTATGGCTGGTCTGCATTCAGGTTACTAATGCTATTCTTTACTATTTCCATATTACATAGAGCTCAAAACATTGGTACAGAACAAACCTGACCCTGAAGCTTCATACTTTTATTCACTACATTTTAAGACAACATTTGAGCCTAAAAACGATCTGCTTTGTCACAGAAATCATCCCAGAAATGTAGCAAAATGTCTTTTTAAATTTGGTATTTGCAAAACACACCTTGTTTTGTAACTCTGTACAAAATTATCTTCAGGTTATGTGTACAAGGTGCATCTGAAACATAAATGTAATGTTTAGTCTTGGGTCCCAACTCCAAAATGCCTCATCAGGTATGTAGATTCAAATACTGTATAAGCATTCCAAAATCTGGAGAAAAGAATCTAAATCCAAAACACTTTTGGTCCAAAGCTTTTGGGATGAGACATACTCAGCCTATACCCTGTTTATATTGAGATAACATGGAGACAGGGATGCCATTCTGCACAATGTAACACTGCAGTGATATTTCAGAGGTGCAGTCAAGTTTTTTTCCTCCCACCAAAGCTTTGAAAGCAAATCAGCTGCTTCTGATATTAAAATACTGGAAGTGCAGTTACTCATTAAGCTTTAACAGCTGTCTTAGGAACCACCACAAGGGGCTGCTGTTTCATCCCCTTTTCCATAAGGAGCCAAAGTGCTACTGCTTTAGCCAAGCCATTCCAAGCCTATCTCTTTCCACACTGAAAAGTGGAATAAGAGGCTGCTCCAAAGACTGGGCCCTTCTACATTGGCATATAAAATCCAGATTATCTTTTTGAACTGGATTATATGGTAGTGTAGACTCAAATAATCCAGTTCAAAGTAGACAATGTGGATTATCAATTTTGATAATCTGGACTATATGGCAATGTAGAAGGGGCCTCTGATCATCTAGCAAAAACAGTAAGGGAAATGGCTAGTCCAAGCAACCATACCACTGCTGGAAAAACTCCCATGTCCCAGGGTTTTCATTTGGATTATACCTGCTGCAATAATCTAGCACCTACTGCCTCTAGTTGTGGCTACAGGATGGCTGCTCCAAGTTGATCCAAAGTTGGAGTGCAGCCTCTTTTAGTATAGGATTAGATCTTGTTTCTGGAAGTTCAAGCCTATGGTTGGTTTGTACTGCAGCCCTCTAGGCTCTGGGTGGTCTTTCCCTCTCAGGTCCCTCCTCCACTGCCATATAATCTACATTATTAAAGCAGATAATCCACATTATCTGCTTTGAATTGGATTATATGAATCTACACTGCCATATAATCCAGTTCTAAGCAGATAATCTGGATTTTATATGGCAGTGTAGAAGGGGCCAGTCTCCAGGTCTAAAGATGAGGAGGAAAAGGTTCATGCTTTGATGAAAAGATACCCAAGATAACTCCATGACTGGAAAATGTGGAGAGAGAACTGCAGAACAATGGAGCTAACCAGTTCCTGCTTTACAGCCCTTAACGGTTCCTGGATGAAGTAGATTATCTAGATCAGGCCTGGGCAAACTTGGGCCCTCCAGGGGTTTTGGACTTCAACTCCCACAATTCCTAACAGCCTGATCTAAATCCATTTCAGTCTGGTTTCAGGCCTGGTTATGGGACAGAAACCACTTTGGTCATCTTGGTGGACAGAGGGAGTGTGCCCGTTGGTCCTCCTGGAACTTTCAGCGGCTTTTGATACCATCAACCATGATATCGTTCTGGGTCGCCTTTCTGGGAGGTACTGTTCTTCCTTCTTGGAGGGATGTTCTCAGAAGGTGGTGCTGGGGGACTTCTGTTTGACTCCTTGGCCACTGACCCGTGGGGTCCCTCAGGGCTCTGTGCTGTCCCCCATGCTGTTCAATATATACATGAAACCGCTGGGAGAGATCATCCAGAGTTTTGGAGTGCAGTGTCATCTATACGCAGATGACACTCAACTCTATCACTCCTTTCCACCTAATTCCAAGGAAGCGGTTCCTGTACTGAACTGGTATCTGGCAGCTGTAACAACAACAACAACACACGAGACATCACAGTTGTGGAAAAGAAAAATGTTTGGATTACAGATGTTGCCATACTAGGTGACAGTTGAAGTGATGAAAAACAAGAAAAACTCAGCCGCTATCAGGACCTCAAGATTGAACTTCAAAGACTCCGGCAGAAACCAGTACAGGTGGTCCCAGTGGTGATTGGCACACTGGGTGCCGTGCCAAAAGATCTCAGCTGGTGGTACAATCATTGTAATAAAACACATCAAAGTAAAAAAAAGAGATCAATAAAACATAATCACATCAAAAATAAACATGGTTAGATAAAAAAAAAACCTGAGGAGGCTCATAAAAATGAACTGGGCCAAAGAAAGTGTATACAGTGAGGAATGTAAACTAGAATAAAGAGGTAGGTAATGGACTGGATGAGGGGAAACAAATTGAAGTTTAATCCAGACAAGACAGAGGTGTTCCTAGTCACGTATTAAGACAGATCTGGGAGTAGGGAGTCAGCCTGTGTTAGATGGGGTCACACTCCCCCTGAAAACGCAGGTTCACAGTTTGGCTCTGTACTCCTAGATTTGACTCTCAACCTGTTGGATTTGGTCCCCTCTACCTGTTTTAGCTGTTCCTGGCCATGCTATGGAGCAGGTGTAGGACAGAATCAGAATAGGAAAGGGCAGAAGAAGTTACTGAAGCTACAGGACTGCTTTTGCACAGTTAAAGGTAGTGCACCAACTGTGCCCATTCCTGGAGAAATCAGATCTGGCCATGGTGGTACATGCCTCGGTTACATCCCAGTTGGACTACTGTAATGTGTTCTATGTGGGGCTGCCTTTGAAAAGTGCTCAAAAGCTTCACTTGGTTCAATGAGCAGCAGCCAGACTACTAACTGGGGCTGGATACAGGGAGTGTACAACTCCCCTCTTGCGACAGCTCCACTAGCTGCCAATGCATTTCCAAGCACAATTCAGAGTTCTGGTTTTGACCTACAAAGTCCTACATGGCTCTGGTCCAGGTTGCCTGAAGGACCGTATCTCTATGAACCTGGGAGACACATACGATCTACTGGGGAGGGCCCTCTCTTGACCCCACCAACTGCTCAAGCGTGCTTGGTGGGAACACGGGAGAGGGCCTTTTCGGTAGCTATTACTAGACTGTGGAACTCCCTCCCAAGAGAGACCAAGGTGGCCCCATCCCTGCTGGCCTTCCACAAGCCGGTCAAGACTTTCTTTTGCCAACAGGCATTTGGAGAAGGGTAAGGGGCAGGCTTTGGGAAGGTTTGGTGGGATTGAGGGGAATATGAGTTTTAAAGGCAATTTTAGTGTATTTAATATTTTACTTCTGTTTCTGCCACACTGTGTTACTATTTAATTGTTTTTAAACTTTTGTTCTGCACTTTTAAAACTTGTCTAGTATGGATTGTTAGCTACCTTGAGTTCCCACGGGCAGAAAGGCAGGGTATAAAGGAAATAATATTAACAGTCCACAGAAGGGGCCAGACATCCAGGCCAGGGACAGATTTACCGTATTTTTCGCTTTATAAGACGCACTCCCCCCCCCCCCCCAAATAGAGGGGAAAAGTCAGTGCGTCTTATAAACGCAACATGACTCACGAGCCCTGCGCTCAAGCCGGCTTTAAGGCCTGCCTCCCATTACATTTTCCCTCCGGGTTCTCCCCCAGGTCCTCACCATCCTGAGGGTCGTCTTCGGGGTCCTGCGCGGCGCCGGGAAGCGGGTTCAGGAGCCGCTCCAGCTCCTCTGCCAAGGGCGCCGCCATCTTCCCTGGCCTGGCTTCTCTTCCGCCTCGCCGGCTGCGAGACTTCATTTCCCAGAAGCCCTCATCATTGCAGAGCGCAGCCAAGGCTTCTGGGAGTTGAAGTTCGCGTGCTCTGAGGCGAGCCAATGAGGAGAGAGAGCCGTTGCCCCAACTAATTACTTAAAAGGCAGGATTTTAAACAGCCAGTGAAAATTAAAATAGTAAAATTACAGGCAGTTTTCTGACATGATTCCAGTACTTAAATTTGGTTCATACATTTATTTATGTAATGTTGCTCAGTAACCTGCGAAAGCCAAAATTTGGATATTTCTTGTATCATAAATCATAAAGGTCATCTTTTAGTTCAAATTATTTTTCCCCATTTTCCTCCTCTGAAAACTAGGTGCGTCTTATCATCTGGTGCGTCTTATAAAGCGAAAAATACGGTAACTGCTACTTCAATTTGAGTTTTTACTCTATCTCTCATGTAAGTGAATTCCCATGTGAGATTTGTGCTATTATTTATCCTATATTGGTTAGAAAAATTCTGAAGCCATTGCAGTAGTGTTGCAACTATTCAAATTTATTTGACTTGTTCCAGCTGATTACTTTGTATTAAAATTACAAAAAAAATCCATAAACTTGCTTTAGGCATAACAAGTAAACACTGTAACGCAACCACGTGCTTATCATATGAAATAATCATTAGCTTTGCATTCCATTAAACTTCTAATGCTATTACAGCCACATAAATTGCATTCCCTAATGAAAGGCTGCAGGCTGAGTAATTCAGGCTAACTCATGCTCAGTCTCATGCAAATAATTTTCTGGTACTGAACTTTACATTGTGTCCTTTGTTCTGCCATCACTGAAATATGGACCAGGGAAATATTTGTACAATCACATCCTTTAAGATGTATTGGTCTAGATATTTTGAATGGTTCACTTCAGCTAGTGACTTGTCTTGTAACATTCTGCTTGGACCTCCTCCTGCCCAAATAGCCTAAATAGAACTTTGTATGTTACAATAATGTAGGCTGCAACTGGGGTGATTTCAACAGGTATGCTCTTTTCCCCTTCTATATCTCCGTATGTATATAAAGACCTCTCTTCCCTTCCAGGTGAGATCAGGGAACCTGCCTTACTTAATCTTTACTGCAGCACGACAGCTCTCTATACTGTGAGGGAAGATTATTAAAACACACATGATCATCCAAACTGTCACTGACCTACTATTAGCTGTGCATCACTTTCAACTGCTATACTAGCCTGGCTAGGCTGGAGGGTAACGCAGGGCCAGGCTACTTTTCAACATGCTAATATTCACAGCCACCTCTTATCATACTGCATCACTGGCCAAACTGGCTGAAGAAGCTAGATTCCCAAAGTCCACAAAGGCCTCCCCTCTCATTAAATCCAGTAGGGTTACTGCCCTGGTGTATTAATAGCAGCATTAGAGCAATGGCCTTTCCCCCATTGTCCAGCTAAAGGCTGATCAATCTGGCTGGAGGTGAAAACAGATGAGCTGTGGCACATTGGTTGGAAAGCAACCAAGGGACACAAATATGCCACATTTTGCCTGCCTCTGTTACAGTCACTTACCTGGGAACACGTATGCACAGCATGTGTGGTTAGTTTACTCACACTATCCGAAAACCTCAAAACTGTACTGTCATGAGAAGAATGCTTCACACAATAGCACAAACTGCTTTAGGAAAAATAAAGAACTCATGGGGAAGCCAACATTTGTTTTACGGTTCTTGTCCTTTAATTAAAAACACAGCAACAAAAGGTTTTGTGTTTACCACTGAGGGCAAGTTTACTGTAATTTTGACTGTATTATTATCTCTTTCATTAGTAATGTCATATACAAATCAGGGGACTCTCAAAACATCAGTAATCAAGTTACTTAGTAAGCCTTAGTAGAAATTTAGTCACATCACACTCCCTAAATTCAGTATTCTGTCATTTGTGAAAGGTAATTCTCCTACTTTAGCAAGGATCAAATCTTAAGACAGGCATTTTTTACTGCATCAGGTATATTGTCAATGAGCACAATGTACCATTTCAAATAAAAATCATAGTACATGGAGTAACACTGAAATTTGTTCATATATGTTTAACTGTATATATTTTAACTTTTAAAAAACCTCCCAAAGCCTATTAGTTACAACCAAACTTTGAAGATGTGTGGGCAGGGCAATGTTAGGCAAAACATGAGAAGACAGGCTTTGTTGCCCACACTGCTGCACAGAATCAGCATAAATTACACAAGAAGTAAAAAAAATGTGGAATTATATCAAATGGACACAAACTTCAATATTTAGACTGAATGTGTTTAAAATCACAACATATCCTGAAAGGATTAACATTCCATTTTGGATCTATGCAACACAATAAGGGCGCAATACAAAACACTTTATAAACATCCATGTACCTCTTGTGATAAAAAGATATGTACATATTAGTCATTTAAAAATATTAAAAGCTTCTTGTCATAACAGGACACTTATCTGTCATGCATGGAGCTTTTTGGTCGTGACCAATAATATCAGCACCAGATAATAATTATGTTTCACTTGTTATTCTGTAAACAGTTTTAACATTATGTTTTCAGGAGGAAGTGTCCAAATCCTGATCTAAATTCTGCAATGATGGAACTGATGAAACAGATGGAACTTGCTGCTCATCCATTTTGCTTAGAAGTGATGAGTGCTCCTGGGTCAACCGTTCATTACACAGTGGAGTCCGCCTGAGTTTCACAACACGATTCTCTGCTGGCTTCTTGGACAATGACGTATCCAGGGTTTTTTGATGGACCACTCCATTTTCAGCGTTTCTACCCAATGTACATGAGCTTTTAGTCAACCGTGTTGATTTAGTGCTTGGTAATTCACTGCATGGTAATAAACTGTCTTTGCTAGGTCTTTTATGAGTGACCTGGGAACATGAAAGAGTAGGAGATACTGCTATCTTTAAAGAAGCAGAATTTTTAACTTTGATATGGGTACTTGTTGAGGGACCAGAAAACTGAATTGGCTTTCGATTTATTTTAATGCTCCGCTGACTTTCTTCCTCTTTGGGAAAATCTATTATTCGCCTGGGAATTAAAAAAAAGACATTGAATCCAAGCACTTTAAAGTAGTTCAATGCAGACTATAATTAGTATACAGTTGAGAATGCTGCCTGTGTTGACGTTATGTAACATTCCTTTCATTGCAGTATCACATGAAAATTCCCATCACAGCAGTTCTTCTAATGCATCAGCCATTGAATAACTAGTAATGGGACCAAAGACCAATGAAATTAACATCTTTGTTATCCAGCACTGACCAGTCTCAAGTATTGTGTCTTATGCTCATGATTAAGGAACAAGAGATTATTTGTCCGTGAGCTATGTAATGTATAGCAAACAGACCATCAGATGGGAAATTTTGAATTGCACTGTGCAGTATTCATTTGACTTTAAAAATGTTTTACACTACCTTTAAAATTATTTGGTAACTACACAATACATCACATTTTGTAAAACAATTAGTAGATTTTACCTCGAGTTAATCATAATTAGCACAGGATAGTTTGTAATATACATAATATATTATCTCTATATTGATTTTGCACTTTTCTCCTATTTCATCATGTAAAAAAATAATCCAAATACTGCTTTTCTCAAACCAAAAGAAGCCTCGGCTTCATACTTCCTCATTGCTAAATTAATCATGATACAAAGAACATACCGCTTACGAATGGGAGACATGTTTTGTAGACTTCCTTCCAAAGGGCGCTCTTCAAGAGTCCAACACTCTATCTGTTCCCGCGGAACTCGCCAATAGCTGACACCTTGTAATGCCAGAATATTCAAGAAGAATAGATGTCAGGTTTGGGAACTGTTTTTATGAAGATTCACTGATATGCAAATCACTGTCAGCTTCAGAGAAAAGCAACAGTAAGCCTTCTCTGAAGAAGTATCCTGCAAAGAAAACCCAACAATAGGGTTCTCATACATTGGAACTGGCATTAGGGGAACCATTTCCAGGACAGTTGTTCACATTTACAATCTTTTCCCTCCACATTTCTTATAAAACTGTCTGAAGAGGTAGCATCCTTTTATTCCAGAAAAAAATGAACAAAAATAATAAATTTAAATGGGACATAATGGTGAATTTTAAATTCATACAGATATATGTACGTTTTTAAAAACCACAATTTCTTCTTCAGGCAGAATTGAATACTAATCTTTAAACTATCACATATAATGCAGATAAAAACAGACTCCTTCCAAAACTCTGTCCCAACAATATTTGATAGTTCCATGTCTTTAGAATTCATCTTCCACATTTTCAATCAGATTAAAATGCTGGGCAACTAGTAGTTGATGCTAAATGAACCTGGATTTATATAAACTAGATATTGGATCTATTGAGCTTCTTCCCAAAACTGGGAAATTCAATAATAAGATATTATAAAGGGAATACACATTTCTCAATGATAATTCAAAAATACAAATTAAAATGGTATATAAACTATTACGACAATTCAGTTCAACTACAGTATACATATTTCTTTTTAAATGTGTTAAAATAATCATGACCTAATATTTGGCCAAACTGTAGATTTTGCCACTATATACAGCTAATTATACTATTCTCTTTCCTTATATTGATGAAAACTACTTGAGAACTGACTGATTCCATATTCAAGATATTTTTTTAATCCTTTATTATACAAATAATCTTAAAACACACACATACTAACCTTTTCCTTCCCAAGCCTCAAATACATCCATCATCATTTTCAATTCAGTAACGGAATAGTAGCTCCAGATATATTGGACATTATTTCCAGACTCTCTGGGGTAAAATGAAATCGTAGGAAATGATAAATTATTCTACAACCTGAAAAAATCTACTAAATACAAACATATTTACATTTAAAATAGAGGAACCAGTTTTCTCAGCTTTCTAATATATTTTGTAACCTAAAAAAATAATATGATTATTGCTTAAGTCTTTAAATATAAGATCAGAAAAGTGTATGTCAATAGGCTATATTTAAACTTTAGTTATATCATTTTGATAAACACGCAGCTACCTCAGCACACGATTACAGCCACCAGTTTTAAACAAGAATTTTGTTCAGATGGTTTGAAGACTGCAAATATATTATAATTTTCTGCAAGGTTTTTTTTGTACAAGAATAACACTTTCACCTACACATGTAGCCGTTTTCACACAAAAACGGAATTAAAGCTATTGGTGTGCAATGACAGCATTTGGGTTTTCTGTTACAAAATTCCAGATAATGGTTCAAATGTTCCAAGAAAGATACTGCTCAATTAATACTCCGGAACATATGGACTAAAACCCATTCCTGCTGGCAACAAGAGCTGATAAAATAAAGCATCTGTTGAATTTTAGGTCAGTTGCTATGTCAACCCTACAAACTAAATGGATCTGCTCTAACTGGATTCAGTTCTGTTTTAGATGGTCCAAGTTCCTTTGTTCACAATTTATTTATTAATGACCATTTTAGTAGAACATTGTACTAACATAAAACAATACATAAAACAAAGATGCAGCATTTACATGAAATACGGTAGATGTTATGTATTCACTAAAACTGGGAAAGATTGCAAAAACAGCCATGTTTTCCCTGTTTTCACACCGAATATTAACAATAGGCTGATATGAGGGAAGAGTATTCATATTGCAAGTGCCACTATGCTAAACACTTTCCTTTCTCCAAACAATATATCAGTAGGGCATTTCACAAGGAGTGAAAGGCTCTATCAGGGAATAAAAAATTTCTCAGATAATCAGTCCCAAATTGTTCATGGTTTCAGTTAAGACACAGAGTTTTTAAAATATTAAATCACTGATATTAATATAATTAAGTGCGCAATTCTATACACATCGACTCAGGAGTAAAATCTATTCAGCTCCATGGGGTTCACAACCAGGTAGGCAGATCTAGGAATGCAATCTTAAGACAATTTGTTTAACTAAAAATTTGTCTGAACTTCAAAGGCACAAAAGAAAAAAGTTTATAAATTTGCTATTATCCTTATAAAAGCAAATGTAAAGCTTTTGGAATTGTAACCACCATTTGATGCAATGACATGGGTTTGAAATTGCTCACCGTTTGTAAATGTTTTTACTATGAATTCTTCCCCCTAGTTCTTTTTCTATTGAAGCAGTTCCATCTACTTTTGCAGCATAGACGCCAATGATCTTACTCTCACAACTTGGACCAGAGGTGTTGAGGTAGTGCAGAATCCAAACAGTAGGCTTAGTGCATATTAAGCCATAAGAGTTACAAAAATCAAGGAGAACCTGAGAGAAAAAAAATCAATTATATGTTATCTTTATTATATGCTTTATAACAGTGGTTCCCAACCTTTGGGTCTCCAGGTGTTTTGAACTTCAACTCCCAGAAATCCCAGCCAGCATACCAGATATTAGGAATTGTGGGAGAAGAAGTCCAAAACACCTGGAGGCCCACTGCTTTATAATGTGGGGTTTTTAAAGAGAGCACCACATAAAAATATATAGCCTAATCATACAAATGTCCACTGGTATATCTGAGTTCAATGGCATTTACTTCAAAGTACATGTGCGTTGGATTGCAGCCTTATTGCTTGCCATCTCGATCAATATTGCTTATGACACAATACCATCTCACTTTTGTGTGTTTGCTGCAATCGACTAGATGTAAAAAGAAATAAAACTTGCCTTTTGGACAGACTTAGATTAGATAGAAAAATATACTAAAATACAACAACACCAGAAGACCAGAATTTGAATAGCTGTTCAGACATGGATACCTGCTGGGTGACCCTGGAAAGTTAGTCTCTCAGCCTCAGAGGAAGACAAGAGCAAATCTGCTCTGACCAAATTCTACCAAGAAAATCCTGTGATAGGTTTGTCTTAGGTTCACCATAGGTCAGAAATTAATCAAAGCACACAACAAATACAACAATCATGATAATAACAACTCGTTCTGAAATATACACAGAATGTTTCTTCCCACACTAGACTGAGCGCATTCCAACTGATTGAAAAACACAATTTACTTTATGATTTAGCCTTGGCCTCAACTCCAGTATAAGGTCAGACATGGTATCCTACCTAGTATCACAGCCAGTACTTACTAATTTTTCTTTTGATTTTTTTCTTTTTTGTTTGATTTTTCTTCCTGAAGAAAGAATTTGGAAAAGTTCCCGCATAGTGGGTGGTAAAACACTTTTAAACTTCTGCAACATTTCACAACTTTAAGTGTTGCAGAAGTTTTAAAGTGCCCCCCCCCCCCCCAATGTGGGGACTTTTCCAAATAGATGGTGAAAATAGCAGAAAATGGAATCTTGCATCAATTTATATGTAATCTTCCTTCTAAAAATGGGGCAAAGCACAAAATGGAATGATGTGCAGTTTCAAAAGCTACAGGTCTAACCCCCCTGATGGCTTTGCCTTATGCAGAATTTAAAAATGTACATTTGAATACCTTTTTTAGTTCCAGATTTAATCTTAAAGAATATGTCTCCATTTCATTGGCTAAGTGGTCATCAAGGCTATAAGGATAAGGGATGCCAAAGTAATCAGCCTCCTCCTGCAATGCAGTTTGTGTTTGCTTATCTTCTGGAAGCCGAACCTCTCCATGTAGATAGTCTAAGAGGTATTTAAAGAGTTTGCCATCTCGATCAATAAAGCAAGCCCCTGGAAAGGAAGAAAATAATCATATCCTTCACTCATGACATCATATATGGTTTATCACATCCTTTTATCTCTGTAATAACTTTGTTGTAACAGAGTGGGGCAAAGTGACTGGCCCAGTTTACCATCAAAATATCATAAAACACTGTAATCTGGATGATCCTAACCACCTATGGAGGTGCCACTTTCACTACAGAAATATATTTGAAGCTCATGAATGAGTGAGGATTTGAATTCAAAATTCTACTGCTCCTCACTAACTCCCTATATGAGAATGGTTCTCTGGTCAGATATACTTGGGAACTCTTAAAATATATTTCAATCCTAGAATTTGCAATCGCAAATTGGATAGTCTAGATTATTTATTTTTTTATTCTGAATTTTAATTGCTCATTGGCAGTCACTCTTGCATTGGTTTCATTGGAGTCACTCTTGAATTTCAGCAATTTTGTGTGTTCTCAATTGCATCTTTAAGTTTTGGTTTGTGTTATCTAGCTATGGAGCTAATTGGAGCTATGGCCATTGTTTATTGGCCAGGAGCAGTTGATCTCCTGAAGTGGTGTTACTTTCCCTTCTCAAGAGGAATAACCCTCAACTCATTCATTGGCCATATCAAAATCCATAATTTTGACCCCAAAACCTGCTTTCAACTTATACATGAGACCAACTTATACATAAGAATATACAGTATGTTATGCAATTGTGTACATCATAATTTTTCAGTGTTTTCCATCTTCTGTTTATTAGTCTCCAATAAAAACTCTTCCCCCCCCCCCCAGCCACTGAAAATATGTATTATTTTACCTGTATTATCCATTTTTAGAGGAAACCGTCCACTGAACATAGACGCTAGCATTGATTCCTTAAAACGACATAAAGATTCACGCCGGGCAGTATACATGCAGCCTCTAACATTAAGTCGAATAATATCTACCACCTTTTCATTATTGCTGTCATCCATTGCATTTGCAGTTAACGTTGCTGATTGAATTGTACACTTTTACACCTGTAACGGTAGCAAAAATTACACTTAGGGGCAATGAATTACTGTGATTATTTTCATTTCAACAACCAGAACGATTCCATAGTTGTTCTAAAGCAGAGGTCGTCAAACCTTTTAGACAGAGCACTGGTTCACAGTTCCCCAGACTCTGTATTTGTGTGTGTGTGTGGGGGGGGGGGGGGGGGGGGGAGGGAGAGACTATAGTTTGAAAAAAACATGAACAAATTCCTGCACATATCATATTTGAAGTGCAAAAAGACATGAAAGAAAAACACAGCATTTAAAATGAAGAATAATTTTAACTAACATAAACTTACCAGTATTTCAATGGGACACGTGGGCCTGCCTTTGGCTGATGAGAGTCAAGTTAATTAGGATTGTTGTTACTGTGTGCCTTCAAATCATTTCAGATTTAGAGTGACACAAAGTGTAAAGTTTAGGGAGGGGGCCGGGTAAATTATTTTATAGGGTCGCATCCGGCCCATGGGCCTTAGTTTGGGGACCCCTGTTCTAAAGAAATACACGAAATACTCTCAATACTGCTATGCTGCCGCCCTCCTTTTACCTTTGCAAGGCAAGGCAACTTCAAATGTCTACCAGCAATAGAGCAAGTATGTCCATACAAGCACTTCTTAAACACAATTGCCACAATATGTTTCTGTGAAAAAAAAGAGAGAGGAAAGAATGCCTTATGGTACCTTTAAGGCAACCCAATTAAATGTAGAATGAAGTTTTGTGTAAATTGATAGGATACAATCATGCAATAAATTTCCATTTAATCTAGCTATCTAATATGCTGCTTTCCAAAAGAAAGTCATGTGGTGGTGCAAACCTGTACTTCTTTTTGGTTGTAATGGGAACTTAAGTGCTTCGCAACCAAGCAAAACCAGACCAAATGACATCGTTTCCATTGCCCAGCATAGAACTCTACAATGACAATATCAAAGTTCTTGCGGCTACCACAACAGTACAGACAAACTATATTAATAAAGACAAGATGTTCCTAATATAGGACTGATATATCAAACACCCATATTTATTATTATTATTATTATTATTTTATTATGACACAGCAAACAAGATAGATATGCTGGATTTCATATCACAAAATCACAAGTCGAACACTTCCCAAGTGTCTAGGACTGTGTGATGTATTTTTGGATTATTATCATCCTAGAACTCAATGACAGAACAGCTATAAGACACGAAATGCGCCAATTATATATTTATATGTATATTTTTATCAATGTTTAATGTATTGAATTTTAATTGATTGAATTGGTGTAATATTTTTATATAGTGTTTTATTGTAAGCCGCCCTGAGTCCCCTATGGGTGAGAAGGGCGGGATATAAGTATTGAAATACATAAATAAATAAATATAAAATGCTGAAAAGTGCATCAGTACATTAACCCAGAACCCTTGAATATCTGCAGGCCAGGAGCCTGTCCCCATTACACATTAGAATGTATTTTTGAATCAAAATGATTCAAATGATTTTTTCAATAATTTCATTACATGCTAAAAAAAAGTGCCACATACACTTAAATACTAATATAACACAAGACCATCTCCTCTTTCACCAAAACCATGTAAAAACTGGTCCCTGACTCCTCCACTTCCAGCTTTCCACCCCCTCAGATGTATTGGACTGGCAGACATCCTCAGAGATGTGAGGAATATACCTCACAATATGCCTCACACCACTGAGGATGCCTGCTATAGATGTGGGCGAAACGTCAGGAGAGAATGCTTCTGGAACATGGCCATACAGCCCAGAAAATACACAACCCCAAGTCATGGTGCCATTGTATTCTGATTTACTGTCTAGTTCTGGGCACCACAGTTTAAAAGAAATACTGACGAACTGGAATGTGTCTAGAGGAGGGAGACTAAAACGATCAAAGGTCTGGAGAACAAGCCCTATGAGGAGCATCTCAAAGAGCTGGGCATGTTTAGCCTGCAGAAGAGAAGGTTGAGAGGGGACATGATCGCCATGTATAAATATGTGAAAGGGTATCATAAGGAGGAGGGGGCAGGCTTGGTTTTTTCTGCCCTGGAATCATAGAATCATAGAATAGTAGAGTTGGAAGAGGCCTCATGGGCCATCCAGTCCAACCCCCTGCCAAGAAGCAGGAAATCGCATTCAAAGCATCCCCGACAGATGGCCATCCAGCCTCTGCTTAAAAGCCTCCAAAGGAGCCTCCACCACACTCCGGGGCAGTGTTCCACTGCCTAACAGCTCTCACAGTGAAATCTCCTTTCCTGTAGTTTTGAAGCCATTGTTCCGTGTCCTAGTCTCCAGGGCAGCAGAAAACAAGCTTGCTCCCTCCTCCCTATGACTTCCCCTCACATATTTATACATGGCTATCATGTCTCCTCTCAGCCTTCTCTTCTGCAGGTTAAACATGCCCAGTTCTTTGAGCCGCTCCTCATAGGGCTTGTTTTCCAGACCCTTGATCATTTTAGTTGCTCTCCTCTGGACACACTCCAGCTTGTCAACATCTCCCTTCAATTGCGGTGCCCAGAATTGGACACAGTATTCCAGGTGTGGTCTGACAAGGGCAGAATAGAGGGGTAGCATGACTTTCCTGGACCTAGACAATATACTACTATTTATGCAGGCCAGAATCCCGTTGGCTTTTTTTAGCAGCCACATCACATTGTAGGCTCATGTTTAACTTGTTGTCCACAAGGACTCCAAGATCTTTTTCACACGTACTGCTGTCGAGCCAGGCGTCCCCCATTCTGTATCTTTGCATTTCATTTTTTTCTGCCGAAGTGAAGTATCTTGCATTTGTCCCTGTTGAACTTCATTTTGTTAGTTTTGGCCCATCTCTCTAGTCTGTCAAGATCATTTTGAATTCTGCTCCTGTCTTCTGGAGTGTTAGCTATCCCTCCCAGTTTGGTGTTGTCTGCAAACTTGATGATCGTGCCTTCTAACCCTTCGTCTAAGTCGTTAATAAAGATGTTGAACAGAACCGGGCCCAGGACGGAGCCCTGCGGCACTCCACTTGTGACTTCTGGGTCTAGGAGCAATGGGCTCAAATTACAGAATATTCCACCTGAACATTAGAAAGGAGTTCCTGACTGTGAGAGCTGTTCAGCAGCGGAACTCTCTGCCTCCGAGTGTATATTTCAAATATACAAAGCTGTTGATTTGGGTGCTCCAAGAGACACAGAGGGCTCCTGGCACCACCAGCCTAAAGGGGACTGCTGGGAGTTAGGCCACCTTTCCCTTTCAATGGGGCTTTTGTGAGAAAATAAGGCAGAAAGATGAGGAGCCCTCTGCCGCCTTCAAACAGCGGGCCTCGGGTTTGAAGCACAAGCGCCTCGCTGGAGAGGAAGGAAGCAAGCAGCCACTACGCCTCCTCAGAGGAATCCCTTACCTTTCTCTCTCGCTCGAGGCTGGCCCCGCCCACCGCAATGTCGCCCAGGGCCCGCCCCCCTCGCGCCCAGCCTCGCACTTCTCGGCCGGAGAGGCGCGCGCGAGGGTGGGGGTGGTCTTGAGTGCGTCACAGTGTGCGCGAGGGAGGCGGGACCTTAGTGTTTCCTCAGAGGGGCCTCCTTTTGAGGCGGGGGAGCTTCAGCTCGAGCTGAGGGGAGATAGGAGCGCATCACGTAAAAACCGCCCCAGAAATAAGTATAGGGCATAACACAGAAAATGAATTCCCGCCCACAGTAGAAAAGGAATTCAAGTTGCCTGTACCGTTATGGCAACGCCATGAGCCTCGTAGAGCGCATGCGTCAAACTCAAGGCCTCACTTGGGCCCAATCTGGCTCTCCATGTCATTTTGTGTCAACCTTTCTGTGGACTACAACTCCTGTCTTCCTCATTAGACATCACGACTAGAGCTGATGGGGTTGCAGTTTGAGGAGGCCTGCTTTAGTGTATTTAGAATGAGGTAAAAAGCCTGGTGGCACAGTGTGTTGAGCTGCTGAACTTGCAGACCGAAAGGTCCCAGGTTCAAATCCTGGGAGCGGAATGAGTGCCCGCTGTTAGCCCCAGCTCCTGCCAACCTAGCAGTTCGAAAACATGCCAATGTGAGTAGATCAATAGGTACCACTCCAGCGAGAAGGTAATGCAGTCATGCCGGCCACATGACCTTGGAGATGTTGATGGACAACGCCGGCTCTTCGGTTTAGAAATGGAGATGAGCATCAACCCCCAGAGTCAGACATGACTGGACTTAACGTCACGGGAAAACCTTTACCTTTAAAAAGCCAAAGCAAATAAAACCAGGTCTTCAGGTTGCCTCTGACATATAGAGACTCATAATTTCATAGGAATTTTTTAAGCAAGGGAGACTCAAAAGTAGTTTTGCCAGTTGAACCTGTTTTAGCAAGATTTTTCTTCAAAGCTAATAATATGGGGGCTTTGGAGGCTTTTAAGCAGAGGCTGGATGGCCATCTGTTGGGGGGTGCTTTGAACGCGATTTCTTGCTACTTAGCAGGGGTTGGACTGGATGACCCATGAGGTCTCTTCCAACTCTACTATTCTATGATTCTAATATTCACAAGTGAAATGAAATAGCTAGATCATGTAAAACTCACATAAAGAAACTAAAACATGCTGACTCTTCTAGAAAATGGGCTTGTTCCAGAACACAGTACAATCCCATATCCAACTAGCTCAGGGGTCCTCAAACTTTTAAAGCAGCGGGCCGGTCCACAATCCTTCAGACTGTTGAGGGGCCGAATTATCATTTGAAAAAAAATATGAACAAATTTCTATGCACACTGCACATGTCTTATTTGTAGTGCAAAAAACAACAACAATGAAAGAACAATACAATATTTGAATATACGAACAATTTTTACCAACATAAATCTATCAGGATTTCAATGGAAAGTGTGGACCTGCTTCTGGCCAATGAGATAGTCAAGTTAATTAGGATTGTTGTTGTTGTTGTTGTTGTTGTTGTGTGCCTTCCAAGTCATGTCAGACCTTGGGCGAGACTGAGTCTAAAATTATTCATTTACTACATTTATATCCCACCCTTCTCACCCCAAAGAGGACTCAGAGCAGCTGTATGTACAAACAATATATTATATTATTAGCATAGCACAATATTAGCATTATATATTACTATATATTGAACTATACCACTGTACTGTAATATTATATGTAATATATAACATATAATTTAATACTATATGGTATTATTATTAGTATTATATTGTATAACTTTATAATATTTTATCAATATTATATGTATATATATTATTAAAACTGATATAAAAATATTATATTATAAAACGGAGGGTGGGGGCCAGGTAAATGACGTTGGAGGGCCGCATCCGGCCCCCGGGCCTTAGTTTGGGGACCCCTGAACTAGCTGGTAGCTATGGTTTTATTTATCTACATCTGACATATGTGCATTTCAGGATCTCCAGTGCAACACTATGGTGTTTTTCTTAGGCCAGAAGTCCTTTATTGCAAAAGAACTTGCTATTATCCACAGTTTCATGTATCCGTGCAGAGTCCAGGAAGATATCTCCCCTGAATACAGGGGTTGAACTGAACATCCAGGAATAATTTCCTTTCACCAGCCTCCACTTTGCTTATGGTTTCTGCTTTGGTGGCTGAGCATCCAGGCTTATTCCCACTCCTCTTTTTTTTCTTCTTGCTGTTTGTACATGTTCAATAAGGGATTCGGGAGGAAGATGCTATTTACCTCTCTGCTGCATCACTGAGAGCACAGTCCCATTCTTTCCTAACTTAAGCTTTGCTGCATTGATCACTGGAAGCGAACAATAAATGTCTGTTGGATTACAACATCCCACAATGTTTATGCTGCTTTAAAAATTACAAAACCTCACAACTAGACAGAGGACAGAGAGAAAAGCAAGAATAGGTATAAAACTAGAATTTTGTTAACGGATGCATGTTGGTATATTTGGCTGCTTACCCCAAATCTTGTTGAACTGAATTTTTGGCATCTCCTCCTGATATCTGTTGTGTGGCACCTATTCCTATTTGCAAAACAAAAACATAAACCAGATTTTAATGTAATATTAATTGAGAGCCTTTTACTAGTTACTTATAATAAAATAGATAATTAAGATATTGTGGTTGTTGAAGACTTCCTATACTTTGGTTCAGTCATTAATCAAAACACAATCAAGAAATCAAGAGAGGACTTGGACTTGGAAGGACAGTTATGAAAGAACAAGATGAGATCATGGCCATCTGTCAGGGGCGCTTTGAATGTCATCTTCCTGCTTTTTGGCAGGGGGTTGAACAGGATGGCCCGTGAGGTCTCTTCCAACTCTATGATTCTATGATTCTAAGTGTAAAAAATACATTTTCGCATACCAAAATCAGGATTATCTATACCAGGGGTCCTCAAACTTTTTAAGCCGAGGGCCGGTCCACAATCCTTCAGACTGTTGAGGGGCCGGATTATCATTTGAAAAAAATACAAACAAATTCCGATGCACACTGCATATGTCTTATTTGTAGTGCAAAAACAACAACAACAATAAAAGAACAATACAATATTTAAAAATAAAAACAATTTTAACCAACATACATTTATCAGGATTTCAATGGGAAGTGTGGTCCTGCTTCTGGCCAATGAGATAGTCAAGTTAATTAGGATTGTTGTTGTTGTTGTTGTTGTTGTTGTGTGCCTTCAAGTCATTTCAGACTTTGGGAAAGCCCAAGTCTAAAATGTATTCATTTATTTATTTATTATTACTGCATTTATTTACTACATTTGTATCACACCCTTCTCACCCCAAAGGGGACTCAGAGTGGCTTACAAATTATATGTACATACAGTATATTATATTATTAGCATAGCACAATATTAGCATTATATATTACTATATTGAACTATACCACTATACTGTAATATTATTAGTAATATTATATGTAATATAGAATATATAATTAATCTTATTATATGGTATTATTATTAGTGTTATATTGTATTACATTATAATATTATTATTAATATTATATGTATATACAATATATTATATTATAAAACTGAGGGCGGGGGCCAGGTAAATGACCTCGGAGGGCCACATCCGGCCCCCGGGCCTTAGTTTGGGGACCCCTGATCTATACCATTTGATTTTGATTTTTATGTATGGCCGTGCAAGCTGGAAAACTGATAGGGGGAGTGTCAACATTTAAAATGTGTTGGGAGGAGAGTTCTGTAGATGCTGTGAGTTGACAAAAAGACAAATAAATAGGTCTTAGAGCAAATTAAGTCTGGTCTCCAGAAGCCAATCTGACTAAAATGAGATTGTTGTACACCGTTGACATATGAGAATACATTGGCTACTACAAAGGCCATGAGGCCTGGCAAAGAAGAAATCAGCAGGAAAAGAGGAAGATCACATCACAGATGGATAGACTCAAGAAAGCCACCACCCAAAATTTGCAAGACCTGAGCTGGTGATGACAGGGTGGCTTGGAGATCTCATAGGTCAATAAAAACAACAACTATCTACAATATCAAGGGTGAAGCAGCATAACACATTACTAGTGCTGGTTAAATCTTTAATATCCATTTTCCATTTCAATGTCTTGATACCACCAGTACTTCCTTCTAACTAGAGAGATAAAGAATGCCATTCTTCAAGTTTTGGACTGTAACTCCCATCATTGCTTGATGCAACTTCTTCTGCTACCTTAGGTTGATAGTAATTGGCAGTCCAAACTGATGGGCAACAAGTTCTCCTGCCCTGCTGTGCCATCTGTTGTCTTTACTTGCGGCCTCATCCCAGAAGCAGAAAGAAAAGTGAGGAAATAGTTTTACTTTATTCCTGACCATCGAGGTCCGTCTTCTAGGGTAGCCAGCCACCCCACATCTTTTCCCTATCTTTCCCTGTTTTTCACCATTTGGAGTCCGGTAGCACCCAACTCCTGAAAACTCATTCAGGGCTCTGCAGAAATGGAGTCCCGCCAGAAGTGCCCTTATGTCAGTGGTTCTCAACCTGGTAAACTGGCTGGGATTTCTGGGAGTTGTAGGCCAAAAAACACCCGGGGACCCATAGGTTGAGAACCACTGTCTTATGTCATGTGATGGCCTCTGTGGGACTACCTTCGGGAAGTGCATGAAAATGTGTGGGATGAGGTCCTAGTAGATTTCCTCACTCATTCCCTTTCAAAAATCAATATGTTCCTCTCCCTAATTTGATAAAATAGCTTTCAGATGACAAGATCATGCACTTATAATTTGCTTGGGAGTGGACAGAAGTTCAGATTGAGGGTTAACTGGAATGAGTCTAGAAATGTCACATTCTATAATGTCTCTCCTTGGAGCAACAGAATCTCATGAACTGATCTTCTTTGTTAATGAAAAAAAGGTATGTCTTATCAAGAGAATGATGGGAAAGTTAAGTTGCTATTATGTTTGCAGGCTCATTGGCTGCTTGTTCATTTAAAGCAAATTATTTTATTTTAATTGTGAGAATTTTCATCCATCTTATAGGTGGAGTTTCTGGTGCTTCAGGCTTTGGTATTTAGAAACAGCTTAGACATGAAAATACGTTTTCTTGCTCAAGTATGCTGGCTGCTAATTGTTTAACACATTTCTGAAATACTGTATTCTAATATTTATGGCAGTCAAAGGTCAACAGTGTTCAGCAAGTACAGTACTTCTTTTCTAACACTCATTGACTTTCATACAACTGTCTAAAATGTGAGTAATGGATGAGTGTACTTTTTTAAAACCATAGGTTCACTCATAGTGTTCATGGTTGTATATTTTGTTTTTAACCAATACGTCATTAAGAGTATTTACACTGCAAAGTCAAAAGCAAGAGTATACCTGTCTTCAAAATCAAAAATAAATCTAGATTTTATAATGAATATCATATATTCATTTGTGAAACTGTTTGCTGAGCAAAATCTATTATTCCATCTATCTGGGACTTTCGGGTTCATTAATAATGTGTGTGTTTTCGGATTGTCTATTAACTTAGGGCAATCTCTTACATTTCGTAGGGTTTACTTAGTCAAGGAATCCTCAGAGCCCCTTTCTCTAAAATATAACCTGCAGCCCTTGGTATTATTGCTAGTTTCCCATCCAAATATTGACCAGGGCTGACCCTAGTGAGCTTCCAAGATCAGACAGGATCTGCTGGTGTCTTTAGTAGTGCTCTAGATTTTCACCTGGAGGTATTTTCCATCACCTCTTATCTGATTCTTTCACTGGAGATGCTAAGGATTGAACCTAGGACCTTCTACGTTGGTTCACATAGTCTCCATTTACAATGACCATTTAGTGCTATTTCAAACCAGTTTTAAATAAAGTGGTTTAGCTGTACAGATGATTACATAAGGAACTAGTTTGGTATTTGGATAGTGATTACATAAACTACAGCGCATTGATGTGCATTAAGGGATTTTGTGGTAGTGTTGTCTTGTCACGGCAGTTTGAAACCAGCTTTGAACTGCATGAAATGATCAGCTTGGATGGGAGCACATACTATTTCAACAATCCTTATAATAGGCCTATAAATAGAATTACCATATCAGACAAGGAGGTTAAGATTTTATATACAGTATATATATATTCTAAAGGAGATTATGTGCAATAGAGATTGATATTGATGATGATGATTTTAGGATTATGTGATTTTAATGTTTGTATTAATATGTTTTAATCCACATTTTAATGTTTAATGTTATTGTGTTTTATGATTTAATTGATAGTTGTATGTCATTATTGTTTTATGTAGGCATTGAATTTTGCCATAATATGTTTGGAAACCACTTTGAGTTCCCCATTAAATCCGTTAATTTCAGTGGGATTACCTTAGGATAAATAGCTTGGGAATTATGGTTGAATCCATAATCCTGATGTGATGTATTCCTATGTATAAGGGAATGAGGTGTCAAAAGGATTTTGTTTATATCAGCATAAACCCAAATGCAATAGCCTTTTGTTACTAGTGTCCAAACTATAAATATGCTATTAATATTACCTATGTGACTGACAAGATTCAGGCACATGGGATGGAAATAGAAGAAACAGTCTTTCATCCCCCCCCCCCCCCAAAAAAAACAAACAATTGCTGCCCCTCAAAGAAATATACAGGTCAGGAATCCCTCTTGAATAAGTGGGAAAAAGAGATGAAATCCCCCAAAATGAGGATGACTGCAAGAATAATGTGATTACTGCAGCAAGACAAGTATATACAGCATTTTTACATTTGTATTGCTGGGTTACTGAAGCAAATGCACATAGCACTTCATCAGACGAGGCAGGGAGAAAGCAGAGGAAAGTAGAGGGAACCATCTAACCTTATTCCTTCCTGTCTTTCCCTGTCTTGAGGGATGGTAAGCCATCCCATGTCCTTACCTGTCTTTCCCCCGCTTTCTCCCATCGTAAGACTTTGGAGTCGGGCATTATCCCACTCCTGAAGACAGGTGTACTGCTCCATTTCCATACACTGTGGAAATGGAACTCCATGGAGTCCCACTGGAAGTGCCCTTACATTGTCTGATGGGCCCCGTGGGACTTCCATTTCTGCCACAAATGGAAGTGGAGGCCTACACTCGTTTGATGAGGTCCTAAGACATTTTATGGGTCACTATAGGTAGGAGGTGAAAACTTTCTGAATTAATAACTATCCAATTGACAAAAGTTTCTTTCAGTTCAGAATCATTTATATGTTGGTACAGTTGCTCTTTAGTTGGTTAAAATTGTACTATTGCAAGATAACTGCTGTTTATGCAGTTTCCCTGTTGTTACAGGCACAGAGCTCTATCTCAAGCAGTGGTAGAAACATACTACATCCTTTCTCTTTAGAAGAGCCCAAAATCTTTTATGTTCGCCCTCACTCCATCATTTTATGTCTGTTTTAGATTATAAGGATGAGAACAAGAACTGAGGGCTTGTATTGTATGTAGGACAGTGATGGGCAACCTTTTGAGCTTGGTGTGTCAAAATTCACCAGAAAACCAAGCATAACTCGTGTGGTGTGTCAGCTTTGAGAAAACCCCCATAATTTTGTAATATTTATAGTTTAAATAACAAAAATGTATAATTGTAACTATATTTAATACAGTGTTCCCTCACTTATCGCGGGGGTTATGTTCCAGGCCCACCTGCGATAAGTGGAAATCTGCAAAGTAGGGACACTATATTTATTTTAATAAATATAGCATCCCTCCCTCTCTCCCTTCCTACCTCTTTTAATATACCATATTGCTTGAATCCGCTCCCTCCTGTCACACCACAGAATATGGCGGTCGCGCTAGTGTGGCAAAAGGAGCTCCACCAGGCCGGTCCGCTGCCTCAGTTCGGGGTGAGTGGCCAAAGCCCTAAATGAGGGAGCGGAAAAGGAGGGGGAACGTCATCCAGGCATAGAGAGGGGAGGGGAGCTGAGGAAATTGAGTGAGAGCCGCCACTGGCCTCCGAGGCTGAGCCGGAACAAAGAGAAGCCACTGCTGTGGCTTTGAGGAGGGTTTTTGTTCAGTCACATCAAGCGGCGCAGGCAGTGCAGGCCATGGAGGGCGCCAGGTAAGCTTGGCCTGGGCTTGAGGGGAGCACCCACTTGCCTGATGCCAGCCAAAGGTGGCTTTGGTGCGCCAGTTGAGCTCCCTCATCCAAGTACGGCTTGATCCAAATCCCTGGGGCAGTGGCAAGGATAGCGCTATGCGCAGGGCTGCCATCCCAACTGGGGCCCTCAGGGATCCAGCCGGGATGGGGGAGGAAGGAGGCCCGCTGCACGGCCGGTGCAGGCCCTTGGAGCCAGGCCCTCCCAGACCCACCACCGCAAAGGAATGGATAAGAGGTGAAAACTCTTGCAGGGAAGAGAAAGAGGGCCAGGGAGGGGTTGCCATGTTGACAGGGAGAAGAGTGGGCATGGCCAAGCCATGTGCCCAACGCCGGTGCAGGCCCTCAGAGCCAGGCCCCCCCCAGGCCCACCATCACAAAGGATAAATGACCTCTTTCTTCTCCCGTTGCCGCTTGGACTCCTTTTCTCTCCCTTCGGCTTCTCCTTCCTCCCTTCCTTAAGCTGTAAATTTTGTAATTTTTTATGATTTATAATATTTTTTAGAGTTTATTGAAAAACCGCAAAACAGCGAATCCGCAAAAAGAGAACCGCGAAGTAGTGAGGGAACACTGTACACTTAAATTATTTACTTGTGCTTTTGATAATATTCCTTTTTTTGCCACATGGCTTGTAAAGCAATATTAATAAACTGAAATAACAAAAAAGGATTGAATTGTACCCTATTCTATATATTAAAACACCAAAGCTATCTATTTTAATATTTATTTTGTGCTTTCTATCACTAGTCTCTTTCTTATTGGGATTGTTTTTACAGAATGTGTAGAAGAATAGTCTGTTTGTTCAATATCACAAGTTGTAACCATCTCAGAATTAATAAGAAAGATTTTTTTCCATTTTCCCAGTCCATTCTTTTACAGTCATTTTCCTCCTTGTCTCAGCAACATGATTTGTATGATCTTCCCAAGACTGCAATTACATTTTTTTTTCTGCTGAACAAGCACATTTAAAATTGAGGGCATGTGCTTCTTTTTTCCAAATAACAAGCAAGCAACAGCTATATGCAGTTTGGTCTATTGCGCTGCATTGTCACTTCTCATTAGTAAAACAGAATTACTCCAGCTATCCCTACCACTATGAAAAAAATAAGTTTATACTTTGCCTTGATCTGGATTCCTTCAAATTGAAAACTATGTGTGTGTGTGTGTGTGTGTGTATCCATAACTCCCCAAACAGCTGTGTAATCCATAAAACCCCCAAACTGCTGTGTTAGCCGCCTTGTGTCTCCATGGGGAGAAAAGACGGGTATAAATAGAGCAAATAATAATAATAATAATAATAATAATAATAATAATAATAATAATAATAATAATAATACCAACAAAAGAAATATCAAAGATGAGCAATACTTTTATTAGCACCACTAAAGTGTTAACTAATTAGTGTTATGCCCTTCTCAGATCTCCAGAAATCTTCACCAGTATTCATAATATAAAAACAGCAAGAAAAGAAATAGTTTGAAAATCTGATCTGATACATTGATTATGCAGGGACCTAAACATTTTGTAGGATAACTCTGATTACCATTTGGATTCTAAAGATACCTATGCAGGTCGAGTATCTCCTAAATGCTTGGGAACAAAAGTGTTTTAGATTTCTGACTTGGGTGCATGAAACAAGGTTTGTATACATTGTGTACATTATTTCTTATGTACACCAATGCCAAGGTGTCACTGTATCTTAGCCAACCATATGAAGAATTTCAGATTTTGGAGTATTTCATATGTCTGGATAAGGGATGCTCACCTTGTCGTTACAATCCAGGAAGTAAGTCAGTATAGAAAACTATTGTGGATTTAATGTTCAATGTTATAGCCTTTTCTCATTTTTGCAGATATCAGTGAAGAATGCTGATCCAGAAACAACATTATTGTCCTATTTGAGAAAGAAACATATCCTTTTCTTTAGTGTGTTGATAGATTTACGTTTCATGCGCATGTTCTGCACTAATAAATCTGAGTATCCAATAACAGCAGGTATGGGCAAACTTTGGCCCTCCAGGTGTATTGGACTTCAACTTCCAGAAATCTTAGCCAGCTTATGGCTGTTAGGAATTATAGGAGTTGGAAGTCCAAAACATCTGGAGAGCCAAAGTTTGCCCATGTCTGAAATACAGGTTATCATCCAATCAGTGAAGCACAACAGATATTTATGTTGATGGAATTTATCAGCAGATTGAAAAAAGACCGTCTTCACTCTAACCTCCCCCACACCGCAAAAGTCTGATCCCAGGAGAGTGGGGGACCTTCAGTGCCAGCTTTCAGGTTCTATAGAGGGGTAGGTGAGTGGGTGGGAGAGAAGACACTAGAAAGCTTGAGGAGGGTCTGCAAAAAGGTATCCTAAGAAAACTGCTCCATTATGTTAAAGTACATTGTTGGTCCAACAGAAACCATTACTTTAATCTCGTAGCATATTTGCCACCACCATAATCTATATGTGAACAGCCAAGGTCAACAGATTACCAAAAGTCATTATGGGTGTCATCTAGCATTACACAAGCTGACTTCCACATCCAGCTGGATCTTTGTCCTCTCCCTCCACCTATACTCTCTTGGTTTGACCACAAATCTTCTCAGAAGGGTTGTCTAACTTTCCAAGAGTAAATAGGGGGAGGGGTAAACATGGATTTGTGGTAGAGAGCGGAGATGCAGATCTGTTGCTGATGGATGTTGATAATCTACCAGAAGGATATATTTGGGCTTCAACTCATAAATTTTCATCTAGTACAGTGGCTCTCAACCTGTGGGTCCCCAGATGTTTTGGCCTTCAACTCCCAGAAATCCTAACAGCTGATAAACTGGCTGGGATTTCTGGGAGTTGTAGGCCAAAACACCTGAGGACCCACAGGTTGAGAATTACTGATCTAGTAAAGTAGATTAGCTAAGAGGGTTTTTAAAAAATATATAGTATAACTCCTATATATGGGAAATATGTTCGAGGATTCCCCTGTGGATACATGAAACTTGTACATTTATGTTTTTTTAATTGTTATATGTAGACATAGTTTACAAGTGAATTGATGGTTTATTTCTTTAACTGCCATGTTTTCAGTCTGCTTAACAGGAACAAAGTATGGTTGTGGAGTTGGAGGCTGTGGTGCTTGTACTGTAATGATATCCATATATAATCCATTTTCCAAGAAGATACTGTATCCTTTGTGAATCGTTCCTAGCATTGCAAGCTTGAGGGCATTTAATCAAGATGTTAGTATGTAGAGGAATGCTCTCCTTGAAATACATTCTATTCTCATAGAAGAAAGCAATCTTTGGTATAATTTTTTAAAAAACCTATCCAAAAGTGTATGTATTATCCCAAAACTAATACATGCCAAAACGATGTTTTAGTTGTCCTTTTCACTTTCTCCTTCTCTGTGTTTTTGGTAACTATACACAAAATTGAGTTTTGAAAGTTAAGAGTTGGGGGCTATAGTTTCCTAATTCTGAAAGAGCTTCTACACTGTAGAATGAATGCAGTTTGGCCCCACTTCAACTGCTTTGGATGTATGCTACAGAATCCTGGCATTTATCGTTTGGTGAGGCACCAGCAGCACTCTTTGGCAGAGAAGGCCTTGTAAAACTATAACTACTGAGATTTCATAGTATTTAGACATGGCATGTAAAGTGGTGTCAAACTGCATTCATTCTACAGTGTAGATGCACCCTGGTGCTGGCATACAAAACTGACTTTTCTAAGCTATGATAAAACTAAACATGGCATTTGAAATGTTCGGTACCTTTGTGTAGTTGCATGGGGTTTTTTTTTACTTTTAAAATATGTAATGGGTGTTGGGAGCACAAGAATTTCTGACAGGGTCCTAATAGGGGAGAAGATTTTAACTCTATCTCAGTCCTGGTGAAACTCCGCCCTCCCACCTGGTTGCAAACTCTCTATCTGGATTTTATTATGATGTGAATATGTCTTCCACACTTTTGACTGGGACTACAACAGAAACAAAGACTTAAAGCCCCTTCTCCTATTAGACTGCTATCAGAATCTGTATTGTTTTTGGACAATTGTATCGGTAGCACACAGTGGCTACCTGGACAAAGAGATTTTGAATCTGCTCCAAGTATTAGACAGAAATTTAAAGGAGCTATCCAAGGTGTTGAATCTTTGTACAAAATAGATTCAGCACTTTGGATAGTTCATCTAAAGTCCAGACTAAAATCCTGGGCAGATGCACCAGCCTATTGATATGAGAAACACACCAAGCACTTCTGCTGAGATCATATTGGTACTCCTGTCTCACCATTTCTGTATCTAAAAGCAGGATTGAAGTCTTACTTTATTCCAAATATAGGATACATTGTTGGGTCTTCAGGTATACACACATGCAGTGTGTGAGCACAACTCTCGGAGACTAATGAAATGCATTCTCTACCTTTTGAGTTATATGTGACCATTTTCAAAGATGGTTTTGTAGCCCTTGATTCTTAATGTCACAATCTCAAGGCGTTATTCAGCCAATGCCTGTCTAATTCCCATATGTTCGCTGCATGGAGCAGCTGTCACAACTGTTGAAGGTGTTGGAAGTACCAAATCTCACATTCATCCAGTTCAAGTAAGAAGACGCTATATTTTTGTGCTCTTCGATATTGGGAGAATGGGGGTGGGGCTTGGTGATATTGAGATAGATGGAGCAATGGGATGATGTGGCATTAGACAGGTACTGGGAAAGTTACTTTTTGGCAGGCAGCTCCAAGAATCTGCCAGCCAACATGGCCACTATAAGGCTCCAGTACAATGTAGCTCTTTGTGTGCTTAATAGTCACTTAATCTTCTGCTGTTTGTTATTTTTTTAAGGAAAGGATTGCTAAATGGCATGGCTCCCAATGTGGTTTCTGTACTCCTGGAATGGTTATGTCCATCTACACTTTGTTGCAAAACTATTCTGAACCTTCTTCAGAGCAGATATATGAGGCGTTGGTGGGTATGTTTCTGAACAAAGGAAAAACAATTCAAGACTGGTTAAATTAATTGAAAAGTCAGCACTCTCATTTCATTCATTGTCATGCACTAAAAAACATTACTTATAGAATCATAGAGTTGGAAGAGACCTTGTGGGCCATCCAGTCCACCCCTCTGCCAAGAAGCAGGAGAATCACTTTCAAAGTATCTCTGACAGATGGCCATCCAGCCTCTGCTTAAAAGCCTCCAGTCACCACTACACTCCGGGGCAGAGAGTTCCACTGCCAAACAGCTCTCACAGTTAGGAAGTTCTTTCCAATGTTCAGGTGGAATCTTCTTTCCTGTAGTTTGAAGCCATTGTTCCACATCCCAGTCTCCAAGGCAGCAGAAAACAAACTTACTCCCTCCTCCCTATGACTTCCCCTCATATATACGAGGGTTATCCAGAAAGTAGATTACGTTTTGGAATTAAAAATGAACAAAGTATAGGAGAAAACATTTACCATATGCAGTTGAAAACCACACCCAAATACCACTTCTTAACATAGTCACCATTCAAATCTAGGCACTTATCATAGCCCAAGGTAATTTTCAAGTGTAGGCGAACAGAATTTTGGCGCCCCCCCCACCCCAAAACCAATCACTGAAAAATAAAAGCATTGGATAAGCAAAAATGTTGGATAATAAGGAGGGATTAAGGAAAAGCCTAAATGAAGAACAATACTCTGAAAACGGGAATTCCAGACAGGAAACAATTAGGGCCAGCTAACACCTCCCAACCAAGGATGCCCCAGGGAGGAAGCAGCCAGGCTTTGATTCTGCAAGGCCATTAAATGCTAATCAAGCAGGCCAATTGCAACATTCACACTATCCTCAAACAGACAAGAGCTCTTTCCCCCACCCTGGACTTTCCACAGATATATAAACCCAACTTATCTAGCTTCCAACAGACCTTACAACCTCTGAGGATGCATGCCATAGGTGTGGGCCTGGCCCCGAGGCGGCCCTGGCCCTGGGCCAGGCCCCGAAGGCCGGGCATAGGCCCCGAAGCTGAGCGGGCCCAGAGACCGAAGCCGAGAGGAGGTGGGGGTGCGTGCCCAAGTGCGTGTGCGTGCGTGCACACACCCCTGCCTCCCCTCAGCTTCGGTCTCTGGGCCTGCTAGACTTCGGCCTGCAGAGACCGAAGCCAAGACGAGGCAGGGGGTGCGTGTCTGGGTGTTCATGCATGCATGTGCACCCCCGCCTCCTCTCGGCTTTGGTCTCTGGGCCCGCTAGGCTTCGGCCTGCGAGTGAGCCCAGACCAAAGCCAAGAGTAGGTGGGGGTGCACGCACATGAATGCATGCATGCGTGTGCACCCGGGAGCGCCTCAACTGCGTCCCCAACAGAATGGCTCCACAGGCAAGTGCCTGGTTCGCCTGGCGGTTGAACTGCCTCTGATCATAGCGAAGAATGAGCTTGGCAACTCCTTCCCCACAAAACTCTGCTGCTTGCATCCTCAACTAGCTGGTTACCCTTTTCCGCAGCTGCGCATCATCGCCAAAACGCTGCGTTGAGGACACAAGCAGCAGAGTTTTGTGGGGAAGGAGTTGCCAGGCTCATTCATTGCTATGATAAGTGCATAGATTTGAATGGCGACTGTGTTGAGAAGTGGTATTTGGGTTTCGCTTTCAACTGCATATGGTAAATGTTTTCTCCTATACTTTGTTCATTTTTAATTCCAAAACGTAATCTACTTTCTGGATAACCCTCGTACATGGCCCTCACTATGTCTCCACTTAGCCTTCTCTTCTGCAGGCTAAACATGCCCAGTTTTTTAAGCCGCTCCTCACAGGGCTTGTTCTCCAGACCATTGATCATTTTAGTCACCCTCCTCTGGACACATTTCAGCTTGTCAACATCTCCTTTCAATTGCGGTGCCCAGAATTGGACACAGTGTGATTCCAGGTGTGTTCTGCCCAAGCAGAATAGAGGGGTAGCATCCCTTCCCTGGATCTAGACACTAGACTCCTATTTATGCCGGCCAAAATGTTTAACTTGTTGTCCACGAGGACTCCAAGGTCTTTTTCACACTGCTGTCGAGCCAGGCGTCCCCTATTCTGTATCTTTGCATTTCATTTTTTCTGCCGAAGTGAAGTATCTTTACTTTTCTTACATGCAAAATAAATGCAGTGGCCTTGTGGTTAGTTAGTGCAATCTCTGGTGTCCCTTTTCTTGGAGACTGGAATGTTTTTTGAGAATTTCCAATCTGCATGCCATTGTTTTGTTTTGCATATTTGTTGACAGAGTTTAATTAGGTCTAAAGTAGATTATGTACCTTGGAGCAACTCTATTGGTATGATCTCTGTTCCTGGTGATATAGTTCTTTTTCACATGTACTGCTGTCGAGCCAGGTGTCCCCCATTCTGTATCTTTGCATTTCATGCCTGACTTATGCTCAATTTGTAAATATTTGTTTGCATGCCTAAAAAAAGCCAGATAGATTTGTGCATGTATGGATTTTTGTTTAAACTCTGTGAATTGCTAACATTTAACTTTTTTCTGTTTTTTGTGACTACAAAGAAATCAGATCCAGCATTTCCGCTTATCAAAATGATTGAACATAAAATCAAAGATAAAACTGCACTGTGACCCCAGTATCCATAGGGAATGTATTCCTAATTTCATGTACATATATAAAATTGCACATAATATTAAACTCCATTGAACTAAAGAACCCATGAATACCATAGAGTTAGGCTGAAGTACTTAGAGAATGCCCAGGGAAGACAGATTTTGTTGAACATAGAAAATGAAACCATGGACACCAGTCCTTCGGATTCAAGAGTCATAATGTGCCCGAAAAGCAGCCATTCATTTTTGATTAAGTATCAGTATCACAAGTTAATTGAAATTTAAAATTTCTACTAGGAATAAGACTTGTGTAATTTTGAGTGAGACAGAAGCATTTTTCACAAACCTGCTTCCACTTCCTATCCCTCTGTTTAGGGTTCACTTGAAAAAAAAGCTACATTTTGAAATAAACATTTATGTTGATAATATGATCATGTTCATCCTTCCTTCAGGCAATCTCTGCCGTTGTACTGGTTACAGGCCCATCATTGAAGGATGCAAGACTTTCTGTAAAACAAAAGTAAGTTTTTGATAGCATTGTTCTGATAAACTGATTGCAATACTCTTTCAGGAAATTCCCTGATTGGGATTATTTCTACATTTTCTGTAGCTGAACTATAGAATTTGCTACTATTCTTCAGCCATCATTGGGTGGCTAGAGCCTGGATTCCAAATAATACACTGTTAAAAACTGCAGTGGGTTTTCTTTAGCCATCATCAGTATTTAGAGGACTAGGGCTGAATCTACACTGCCATATAATACAGATTATCCAATCAGATAATCCAGGTTATCTGCTTTGAGCTGTATTATATCCCTACACTGCCATATAATCTGGAATAAGAAGATAATCTGGGATCAGATCCTGGAATATCAGGCAATGTGTAAGGGACCTTGAAGTTACTTTGATACTCCCACAATAAGCATGAGGAAGGTAATCTAAAATCACATTTGTATAGTAAATTTGATTGTTAAAAGAACTAGATCTGATATTTATATGCATTTGATGATCTAAATGTGAAAATAACTGGTTAATTTAACAAGGTGAAATAATGTGTGTAACTGAAAATTCTCCATGAAAGGAAAATGTAGAGTTTGTATTTTTTTGCATCACACATCTTGGACTTTGTTCATTGTTTTATGAAATTACCGTGAGCATGAATATTTTTAGTTTGATGTAACCATATGATGCTGTTGTCTGCTTTTCTGGAAAAATTGATTTTTAAAAGATCAGATTGATTGACGCCCTGTGAAATCTCGTGTTAAAATTTGAATGTACAGAAGAGGCCCTTATATAATAAAACATTCCAATTCAGTTCCACTCAAAAGGAATGGAGAAGCTACTAACAGTGTCAGGATCTATGTATTTCATATGTACATCCATGTGTCTCCCTATGAGAAGTTGGAATGTCTACCTGCCATAGCTTTACAATTTCCCTTAATGTCAGCTGCTGTTGTTGATGATTTGAAATAAATGTAAAGTCTTAAAATCCTTTAAGAATTCTTAGAAAGAATTCAAAGTTCTGGAGTCCACAGTATATCTAAAGTACAGTTATAGTAATATAATGTTCCTTTAACTTTCATACTCTGTTTATGGAATCCTGGGATTTATAGTTTGGCAAAAATCTTATAATTCCATATTAAAGAATTTTAGTTCACTTCCTTGGATGATATCTGTAAGACATTGTAGCCACAGAGAATTCTTAAGTCCATCATAAACTATAGATCTAGGATTCCATATTATGGAGCCATACGATTAGATTGTCATAATTGTATAGATATTCTCAGATACATGCACAAAGAGAGCTCCAATAAAGTTTGAATTGTGCATGTGGACTATTCTCTTAAGAATTGAAATAACTGGCCTATGAAAAAAGACTGAAGACAAAAAAAAAATGGGCATCCAGAATAACAGAAATATCATTTTAGAGATCTAGATGTGTTTTTTGGATGTCAGTATAATTTTTGGTTCAAAAAGGTTTGCAGGTTTTGGAAACAATTTCAAACATTTGCAAAAACTGAAATAGCACAGAAGGAATAAATTTGCAACAATACAAAACTTGCGCCATCTTCCTTTCTGTGAAAAAACACTATCATTTTTGAATTGTGGAAATATGAAAACTGATTTTGGTTCCTCAAAATTTCTGTAGAACGTCTGGCAGAGAAGTCACTCTTGGGGATTTCATTTAGATTTTTACAATAAATTATGCTTTTTTTTTTAGGATTTCAGCTGTTGTAAAATAAAAGAGAAAGGGAATTGTTGCATGGATATAGAAGAAACACTCTCTTCCTGCAAACAAAATGAAGTATGGTATTATATTTATAAAAGTTGAATGTCCTTATTTTTATTTATTAGTTAGGATATTGAAACTTGTAGTTTGTGAATATAGGCAAACAAATAGATTTCCAATACAGAACTTGGAAAAATGACTTTTTTGGATTTTGACATTTAGACCAACTCCCGATCAATATGGCCATTGGAAGGACTATGGGAGTTATAATCCAGAAAGTTACTTTTCCAGGCTTGTTCAAATGTAAAAAAAATCTCAAGCATCCCTTCTACTATCTTTGTACCTCTGGCCTGTTGTAACATTTTTCTGTTTATTACAGTTGTTGGTCTGTTGCCTCAAATTTCAGTATGAAGAGACATAAGACCTTGTTACATGGCCGCTGGAGCCGCCATGCATCATGGAGTCCCTGCATCGCCCGGCTCCTGATTCAGCTCATCCCGTGGGGGGAAGTGTTGATCGCTCGGCATCCCCCCATTGCTTCCTATGGCAACACGGGAAGCTTCCCATGTTGCTGCAGCAGTAGCATGCACCAGATTTGCCCTGGATCATCCACAGAGCCTCGCCAGTGTTGTTTGATGGGAGCCAGCGGGCTCCGTGGATGACTTAGGGCTTAACTGGCATATGCCGCTGGAATTAGCCCTGTATGATGACACTGTATGTATTTACACTGCCATATAATGCAGATTATCAAAGCAGATACAACATTATCTACTTTGAACTGGATTATATAGGTCTACGCTGCCATATAATTTAGTTCAAAGCAAATAATCTGGATTTTATATGGCAGTGTAGAGGGGCCTTAGACTTTATTACTTCAAATTACAGTAGAGTCTCACTTATCCAACATAAACGTGCTGGCAGCACATTGGATAAGGGAAAATGTTGGATAGTAAGGAGGGATTAAGGAAAAGCCTATTAAATATCAAATTACATTATGATTTTATGAATCAAGCACCAAAACATCATGTTTTACAACAAATCAGCAGAAAAATCAGTTCAATACATGGTAATGTTATGTAGCAATTACTGTATTTACTAGGCTTGAGCAAATTTTTCGTTAGTTCGTTAAATTCGTTTAAAATTCGTTTCATAATTACTTTTGAATTGATATTGAACCATCTGCTCACTGCCTTACAAATATTACGAATTTGAATAATAAAAGTACCTTTTTTTCGTTTGTTTCTGATGTCTTCGGATGTAGCTGTAGCTCCTCTGAGAGGAGAAGCCATGTTGGCATGCCTCTCAGCCAATCAGAGCGGAAGAGGGAGGGAGGGAGAGGCATGCCCATCGATCTGCTAGCATTTTAAAAATGCCATTGAGACGCGGCCCCGTAGAAGCCTTCCGCATTGCTCTCTTCCCTTCTCTCTCTCCCCTCCCTGCTTCTCTCTCTCTCTCTCTCTCTGAGAGAGAGAGAGAGAGAGAGAGAGAGAAGCAGGGAGGGAGGGAAGAGAAGAGAGAAGGGACATGCCTGCCTGCACTTGGCCTTCTCTCCTCTGGAGCCGCGTGTTTGGTTTTGCTTCTTTCCAGACTTTCCAGCCACTGGCTTAAAGGGGAATACCAGAACCAGGCTTGCCTTCCTAAACGGAATCCTTAGAGCCAGAGGATATCCCTTTAAGAGATATCTCCACTGAGGAGATCTCCCGGAAAGGATTATGGCACCAGCTCAATTGCAACAGATTCAGTGCCATGTAATCATGTGAGCTGTAGTTTTACAAAGTCCCTAGCCTTCCCTGCAGAAGAGAGCCAGTACCATGCCAAACTACAACTCCCAGTTTTCTGTCAAATTGTTTTGGATTTCAACTCCTACAATTCCTAACTCCAGACATGGGCAAAGTTTGCCCTTGCCTGGTATAGAAGCATTCTATTCTTCTTCTCCAGACATGCCAACAGTATTAAGTGATAAAATCTTGGGCATTTTTTCCTTTAATGCTAAAAGTTCATAGGTTGTTCAGCAACAGCCTACTGGCTGGGTTGCTATGGGTTTTCCGGGCTCTATGGCCATGTGCCAGAAGCATTCTCTCCTGACGTTTCACCCACATCTGTGGCAAACATACTCAGAGGTTTTGACGTCTGTGCGAAGCTAGGCAAGTGGGGTTTATATATCTGTGGAAGGTCCAGGGTGGGAGAAAGAACTCTTGTCTGTGGGAGGCAAGTGTGAATGTTGCAATTGGTCACCTTGATTAGCATTGAATAGCCTTGCAGCTTCAAAGCCTGGCTGCTTCCTATCTGGGGGAATCCTTTGTTGGGAGGTATTAGCTGGCCCTGATTGTTTCCTGTCTGGAATTCCCATTTTCTGGGTGTTGTTCTTTTACTGTCCTGATTTTAGCTTTTCTGTAGCTAAAAATGCATATAAAATTCATTCTATAGGGAGGATAAATGATTGGATTTCAACTCCTACAGCTTAGCTTTCTCTGCCAATAATGGTACCATACCAAACTAAAGCTCCCAAGATTCTGTAGCAGTGAGCCATCTTGGATATTGTAAGGGATTTTTTATTATTATTATTATTATTATTATTATTATTATTAGACCTTGCTCCCAGGAAGGTGCCTTCGCTGTGGCTCCCAACTTATCTATCTACCTTTTCACATATTCTCCACATTGTGTGTATGTGTATGTATATTATATATACATGAGCCCCGATGGCGAAGTGTGTTAAAGCACTGAGCTGCTGAACTTGCAGACCGAAAGGTCCCAGGTTCAAATCCCGGGAGCAGAGTGAGTGCCCGCTGTTAGCTCCAGCTTCTGCCAACCTAGCAGCTTGAAAACATGCCAATGTGAGTAGATCAATAGGTACCGCTCTGGCGGGAAGGTAATGGCACTCCATGTAGTCATGCCGGCCACATGACCTTGGAGGTGTCTATGGACAACACTGGCTCTTGGGCTTAGAAATGGAGATGAGCACCAACCCCCAGAGTCAGACATGACTGAACTTAACGTCAAGGGATACCTTTACCTTTACCTATATACACACACACACACACACACATATGCAGGGACTATATATATATATATATATATATATATACATACAGTATATATCACACACACACCAATTTAACAAAGTTTCAGCCACAAAAACAAAGTTTCTGAAGTAGAACAATGACTTTCACAGTAAAGACAACCCAATTTAACAGGAAATAAGACTTTCAAACCAGGAACAGATTTCTGCAATTATTAAAAAATGGTTTATTATAAAAGCTATGAAAATTCGCCAAAAATCAGAGGATAAGGCAAACGTTCCAAATTTTGGTGAGCTATCAGTGTTAAATGTGTTCTACCACTGTACCAAGTTTGAAGAAGATCACTCAAAAAATGAGGGTGGGAGAGTCCTGTAAAATCTCCCCTCGTGCTGTTTTTTTGCCACTGCGCATGCGCGTCCGCCATTAACAAATTACTTTTGAAACTAACGAATTTTTGTTAATTTCGAATTTTTGGGGGGGAAAAATTCGGAAATGACATTAGAAACGAAACGTTGGCGCCCCCTACTTTTGAAACGAGTTTAGAATCAATTTTTTCATGGATCGCTCAAGCCTAGTATTTACGAATTTAGCACCAAAACATCACAATGTATTGAAAATATTGACTACAAAAACAAAAAAATGACTACAAATAAAGATAGAATTGCATAAAATAAACTTACAGTAACAACATTCCTAGAAGTTAAATCCATAAAAAGTTCAGTCCTTGCTGCTTAGAGAAACAGCTGTGGATTTGGGCGGGAGGCAGACTGCATTGGATTATCCAGAACATTGGATAAGTGAAGGTTGGATAAGCGAGACTCTACTGTATATTTCAGTAAGGAAGTTATGTCTCTTTAATTCCTGAAGAGCTGGAAAATGGTGAAAATTGTGTAAAACTGGAGGAGAATGAATGTGATAGTTTATGTAAGTGGAGGTCCATGAATGGATGGCTATGTTCATATGTGTTTCTAATGCTCCTTCTAAACTGCCATATAAAATCCATTTTATCTGCTTTGAAGTGTATTGAATGAGTCTACACTGCCATATAATCCACATCAAAGCAGATAATCTGTATTTTATATGGCAGTGCAGAAGGGGCCTAATATTAACTTCACTTGCTAGTCCCAATTACAGCAGAGCTGTGGAATCTGTGGAAACATGTAAGTGAACATTTAATGTATATCTGGTTTACTCGGAACAAACAATGAAATGTAAGTCCAAATGTTTAAGGATCAGAATGGAGGAAAGCAGCAGTTAATATGAAAGATATAGAGACAATTCAAATACTAATGCACTAAAATCAAGGCTGGAGAGGTAATTCAGATAGCACACAGAAAGCAATATAGACTTCATGAGCTACCAGTAGGTCTTAATGTTATATTTAGCAAAATGTTATGGTATAGCTAATGTGAAAATCAGCTCATGAATAAATACCTTCTATTGCTTTCAAGCTGGAGGTTCAGTGCTTCCAGACTAGTGGCAGAGGGACATATACTTGCATGTATGTTTCTCATATGGTTATATCCTATCAAGAGCATAGTGCTATGCAACAATATTTGATACTTAGATACCAAAAAAATAAGATCTCAAAGAATATTGACTGGGGAAAAAATTAGTTCTCCAGATAGCACTTCTTGAGAGATTTCCCAACCTGAAACTGTTGTGATTTAACTTTAGTAACAAAAAATGATGAAACAGTATTCTAATTGACCCAAATGCAGTTGGAAACTTGCTTCCAGAGCATACGCATCCCTGTCTTATGTATATTTTTCTGAAGTTCTGAGATAGGTTGACTTCCTTCAGAGTTACAAAATATCAAAATGATTCTAAGACCACTTCTACACTGCCATATAAAATCCAGATTATCTGCTTTGAACTGGATGGTATGGCAGTGTAGACTCATATAATCCAGTTCAAAGCAGAAAATGTGGATTATCTGCTTTGATAATATGGATTATATGGCAGGGTAGAAGGGGCCTTAAAACCATTTTGATATTTTGTAACACTGGAGGCCTATTATAGAAAGGACTGTTTTGGCAATTCATCATAAAGAGAAGATTCAAGAGACACTTAAAGGAATTATTAGGTTTATGTTTCAGTGTTATTTTCTGCATGTACGTTTTGTTAAGATGCCTTATTTTCATTTTTTGTGGAAAAAATCTTCTCCTTTGGACAGGACATAGCCCATCTTAGATGTACCCATCTTAGATATAGATATTGTGGTAGAGATGTACCACATACAGGGGAGTGTGCTTCAAACAATAGGTCTAAAGCCAACAGTTAGAAACTAGGTTGCTAAATGCTTACAGAGGTACTGGGAGATCAATGTGACTTTGTAGCCTTATCTTTATAATAATGTGCTCCTTCTGTGTTTTTTAAAGATTTCCCAAAAGCTCTTCACAACAGAAGAGTTCCAGCCACAGGACCCAACCCAGAAGCATTTTTTCCCACCTGAACTTGTGGTAAGATAGGAGCTGACTTCAAAAAATAGAATCTTATCTTCATGATCTTGTTGGAAGTCTGATACTATGCAGAGTTAGGCACCCCAGAGCTTCTGAAATTCGTATTCATAGCTCTGCAGTTACTTAAGACAGTGCTGTTTTAGGTATAATATGCTACTGTACTCTAATCCTTGATCAGAGCTTGTCAAAACCATGAACAAGGCCTCCCTAGGAAGACAGGGAGCATCGCCACAAGCAATACAACCTGTCCCCTGGCTGCAATGTGCTTATAAAGGTTTGTTCTTGACTGCAAGATTCCCCCCCCCCCCCAAAAAAAAAAGCATTAATAGAGTTCTTAATTCAGATTAGAATCCTGGTTGGGGAGCCACAAGGCTTTAACCTGTCTTGTTCTGCATTGATCCCAGTTTATACCTCCTTTTTGTATGACGAAAAAATTTGCTCCATTTCTAATATACTCCAGTGGGAATATTCAACCCAGTGCAAACTACAAGTCTGGGCAATCCATGTGATTAAATGTAAAGTGAAATTAATCTTTAAACAGGATTAGAACATCTTTTCCTCAACCATTTGAAATATATAGGTGGCTTGGTTCAATATGTGGAAGGAAAATATGGAAAATAAGGATATCTGCAACAGAGGAATGATGGCTGCTATCAATATGCACCAGCATATTTTCAATTACTCTGTCAAAAGCAGATGTTATATCATAACTATTCATTCACATATATCAGAAAGCTTAGTAGCAGGCTGGATGCTTTTGAGATGAAAGTGGTAGAATAGCAGTTTGTGCTTTTAAGTGCTAAGTGCATATCCTTTCTGTTACAGTTAATGGCTACTGCCCAGCAAAAAAGAACTCTTTCTTTCCGTGGAGAAAGAACAACATGGATTTCTCCATCAAGTCTGAAGGAACTGCTGGAGCTCAAATCCAAATTCCCCAAAGCACCTCTTGTAGTTGGAAATACCATTGTTGGTAATAAAAACAATCTTTATCACAGCATGCTTGTATACAGTTTTCAATGCATCGAGAACAGCTTTGCAGAAAGCCAAAATCCTTTCTATGGTATTCAGAAGCATTTGAGACCAGTTTGTGATAATTTTTTGTATAAAACCATGAGGTTACAGCCAGAGCCGGTCCAACAATGAAGCGAATTAAGCGGTCGCTTGGGGCACAAAACATACAGGGGCACAGTTGAGACTCCTTTTTCTGTTGATTTCTTGTAAAACATGATGTTTTGGTGCTTAATTTGTAAAATCTTAATGTAATTTGATGTTTAATAGGCTTTTCCTTAATCCCTCCTTATTATCCAACATTTTTGCTTTTCCAACGCTTTTATTTTTCAGTGATTGGTTTTGTGGGGGGGGGGGGGGTGCCAAAATTCTGTTCGCCTACACTTGAAAAATACCTAGGACCGGCTCTGGTTACAGCACTGCAATGTGCTTAAATTCCATAGCAAATGTTAATATTGATAATTTGTTCAAACTATTTATTGCTTGTTACTGCTGCATGGAGAAATTGCAATACTATATTGCTAGAGAGCAAATGTGGTGTAGTGACTTGAGTGTTGGACTATGACTCTGGTCTCATTTCCCCTCTCAGTCATGGAAATCCATTGGTGACTTGGGCAAGTCACATACTCTCAGCTCCAGAAAGCCCTTAGAGTCACCATAAGTTGGAAAACAACTTGAAGATACACAACAATAATAACATATTCAAATTACAGTAGATAATAGGATATGGTGGAAGTGCTGTAATGCCTGTACAAAACTAGGGACCTCATCACCCACAGTAAAATCAGCATTTCTACACATTTAAGAAACGAATACTGATGGATGTTTCACACAATGCAAGCTTGTACCATGGGTTTCAGGTATTTCACCATTTTAAAAATGTTATTCCCCCCCCCCCCCCGACAATTCCTAACTCGATTAACAATCAACTTTATTTTAAATTCCCCACATAGAGATGGATAAAAACATCAAATTTAACATGTGATGGTAATTCCCCATTGCCGACTTGTAAACATAACAATGACGTTGCTCTGGAGGAAGCAGTATAGATTCCTTTCTTCCGCCATAATCTTTTGGGAACTGAGGAGGAAGGAACTGTAATTTATATCTCCTTGTTATCAATGTAAATTCAATAGAGTTACCTTTCAAATTGAGAGGTATTTGTACTTATGAAGAGAAATGGTAATATAAAATAATATAGAATAGAAGAAATCCTGTTTAATGGTCTTGTGTTAAAAAGTACTTCCACAAGAACCAACACAGGATTTTTTCAAGTAAAAGAAAACGGGAGGAGACAGTGGGAGGATAAATATGTCTCCGTGTAATGGGAAGGCAAACTGCTAATTTGAAAAGAAAGCAGAATGAAGGAAAAAGTGTGAGGGGTAGGAAAATAATTTGTTTAATTTCCAAACAGGCCCTTGTGAAGCTTAAGGGGAAATCAATGATCCCCAACACTTTACTTATCACGTAGGATGAAGTCCTTGGTGTACTTCTACCCAGAGCCGGCCCTAGGTATTTTTCAAGTGTAGGCGAACAGAATTTTGCCCCCCCCCCCCCAAAACCAATCACTGAAAAATAAAAGCATTGGATAAGCAAAAATGTTCGATAATAATGAGGGATTAAGGAAAAGCCTATTAAACATCAAATTACATTAAGATTTTACAAATTAAGCACCAAAACATCATGTTTTACAACAAATCAACAGAAAAAGCAGTTCAATACATGGTAATGTTATGTAGGAATTACTATATTTGCGAATTTAGCACCAAACATTGAACAGGAATATAGGGCAGTGTGGACTTAGATAATCCAGATAGCCCCCGGTATTAAAAAAAACTCTAAAATCAGGACAATAAATAAAGAACAACACTCTGAAAACAGGAGAAATCCAGACATTTGTTCTCTCCAGGAAAGCGTTCGGGGCTCTGGGGAGCAGAGAAGCAGTGCTTCTCTGCTCCCCAAACCACCGAACGCCTTCCTGGCGAGCCCTTCCTGGCGAGGCTTCGCCAGGAAGGCCTCGCCAGGAAGGCGTTTGGCAGCTTCTCTGCTCTGCAAAGCCCCGAACGCCTTCCTGGTGAGAAGGAAGGTGTTCGGGGCTTTGAGGAGCAGAGAAGCGCTGCTTCTCTGCTCCCCTAAGCGGCATCCTCAGTTCCTTCCTTGCGGAGGGAGGCGCGGCAGCGGAGGTAGGCCACAGGAGACAGGGGTTGCCTTGATGGCGCCCCCAACAAGATGGCACCACAGGCAACTGCCTAGTTGGCCTGGTGGTTGAACCGCCTCTGCTTCTACTCCAAAGACATGACACCACAGTACATCATGTGTGTGCTGGCAAAATATTCTGACCTTTATGTACTGAGCCACTGAAAGTTCCTGTTGCCAGTGACTGGCTGTGGGTCACTTTCTTGGCATGTCTCAAGCCCTTTCCCTTTTGTGATTCAGAAAAGATCCTTCCCACACAGGGTGAGACATGGGCATTTGTACCAGGAAGGAATGCATGCAAAATATTATCAAGGGACTTATGTGGATGTTGTATTGTACATCCTCTCCAATTTCTCATGTATTGAAGAATTGTCGTTGTTGAGTGCCCAATCAAATTCCTGTCTGATAGAATGCCTATGGAATCACTGTTGTAGATTAATTCTTCTCTGCATTCTAGGAGGCAATGAAATGGCATAATTATGTGTGTTTTGATGCAGGGAGTTATGCTGAGGGAAGCTTGTGGGTTTGTTTGGTCTGTGTAGATGGTGTTCAGGCACTCTCAATTACGGATCCCTAATTGGTGGCATTGGGGAATGTGTCAATGGTTTCACTGTTTACACCATATTTTCCAGGCTGAGCATATGTAGGATATGACAATCAACAGGCCAGTGTATAGCTGTGCTGTATCTCTCACCTCCCTCTGCATAATTTGAATTTAGAGTTTCTCATCCTAAAGTTCATTTTATGATTACATCAATAAGTTTTCTCTGTTGTTATTACTAGGAACTGAGTTGGTATTTAAAGGAGCTTTTCACCCAGTTATCATCTCTCCTACTAGGATTTTTGATCTGAATACTGTGATTTTCTCAAAAACTGGTGAGTTTGGTATCTTTATCTTTCTGTATAGAAATTTTATATATCTATCTCATATATATACACTGTCTTTCTCTTTGTGCCTGGAGTTACACTTAATAATGTACCTGTTTCAACTTGCATACAAATTCAACTTAAGAACAAACTTACAGAACCTATGTTGTTCATAACCCTGGGACTGCCTGTATTGGGGACTCCCCATTCTAGTGAGGCCTGTTCAAGCATTTTTGAAGATGGTTGTTTGAACATTCAAAGTATGGAGTATCTAGCCCCTCCAACATTGCTTTTCTCAGAAAGGCTAAAGAGACAAGGTTCCTTTCTGTATGGAATCAGATTTATTGCACCCATGCAAATGGGAATTCCTCCTTTTCATACTTATTTACTATCTATGTGAGAAAACTGAAGATGGAGATGGGACTTGATACTCATGTCCTCATATGTACAGCTGGGATAACTTTTCTCCCCAAGCTGTTCAGTGAATCACCAAATTAAATACTCACAAAGTGATAATGTATTTTACAATTAGAAGATATCTGAATTTTATTGTGTAAAATATCTTTGTTTTCACAGGATTAACACTAGGAGCAACTTGCAGCTTGTCCTTAATGAAAGATATATTAACAAACATTGTCTCAGAGCTTCCAAGGGAGAAAGTGGGGATTTTCCATGCCCTGTTGCAACAGTTAAAATGCCTGGGTGGACGACAGATCAGAAACATGGCTGTATGTTTTTGTTATTAAAGCATGCTAAATGAATAAACATTACAGATTCAATAATCCGGCACTTCTTTTTGAATGCTCAGTTCCATGATACTTTACATGTGGGCATTACTGGGCTTTTGTCAGTTTCCAGGAGGGATACTGAGTTATGTTTAATATGTGAAATGCAAAATCCACTGTCTCTCTTCAGTGTTTAGGAGGGAATATCATCAGTCGACAGACATCATCAGATCTAAATCCTGTTCTTGCTGCTGGCTGCTCTGTTCTCAATGTGGCATCAAAACGTAAGTACTGACATTTGCTGAGCAGCAAGAATCACCAATCTGGCCTAGAACTGAACTGGGCTAGGAATGTAAATCTCTTTCTTTCTTTCTTTCTTTCTTTCTTTCTTTCTTTCTTTCTTTCTTTCTTTCTTTCTTTCTTTCTTTCTTTCTTTCTTTCTTTTTTTTTCCCTTTCTTTCTTTCTTTCTTTTTTTTTTCTTTCTTTCTTTCTTTCTTTCTTTCTTTCTTTCTTTCTTTCTTTCTTTCTTTCTTTCTTTCTTTCTACATGCAAGGACAAACTATTCTAGCAATTTTCTCCCTCTTAAATGAGAATACAGGTGAGGGGGGATGTAATCTTTGACTGCTGTTTTCACTTTGGGACTTTTAAGAAAATACACAATGTATTTTTGCTGCACAGAAAATGTGTTTTGTACACAAATACAATATTTTTTGAACAGGAATTATGTAAAGAATCTCATACTATTCTCTTCTTCCTTAGCAGGTTATCTTCAATGCCATGACACATTTTGTTTCTCAAGAATGTGTCAATTAATTGTGCTATAATTATATGTAAAGATACACAAATATCTCAAGTAATTTATATGAGTTACATAAATATATATAAAGATAAACAAATACTTTAATAGAAAATAAAAAGCTGCACCTTTGATTGGAGTAATTTATACTACAGGTGGATCTCGGCAGATTCCTTTAGATGAAGATTTTTTGACTGGGAGTGAAAATACATCACTTGCAGCAGATGAAATTTTAGTATCTGTTTACATCCCTTACTCTAAGATGGTAAGGAACACTATGTTTTAGGTTTTGTTGTGCTTCGGTTTCTATGTTACTTGGATTAAGTATTCTTGAATATACAACAAATTGCAAACATGTATTCGCTTATTTAAATAGTTGTGTGTTGATTTTCAGAGCACAGCTTCCCCAGTGCAGTTTACAAAATATAATTGGATTTGTGTACATGCCAGGATTAGAAGCTTTTTGTTACACCCCAAGGCAGCGTGAGCACTCGAAAACCAGGCAGGAGCCAATATAACACACAAGCTGTTTATTGAAGCAGAGTAAATATATAGGTCTATGCGCATTTAAGGTGGAGAGTCAAAGTAAGAAATAGTCCATAATATATAGTTTATTGGAATTCAGAAAGAGTTCATCAATGTCCAATTTGTAATCCACAAGTGAAGCTCGATAGCTTCCCTTAGATTTATTTACAGTTATTTATTTACAGTATTTATATTCTGCCCTTCTCACCCCAAAGGGGACTCAGGGCGGATTACAATGAACACATATATGGCAAACATTCAATGCCAACAGACAAACAACATACAGTATAGACAAACACAGAGGCATTTAACATTTTTTCCAGCTTCACGTTTCCAGCCACAGGGGGAGCTGTTGCTTCACCATCCACTAGTGGCTGTACTTCCTCATTCCTTTCCTCGTGTTTTGCTGGCAGTTTTATGATGTTGTAAATTAGTTAAATTAGCCTCCCACATAAAGCATACCTAAATTTCCCTACTTGACAGATGCAGCTGTCTTTCGGGGCTGCATAGGTCAACAGCAAGCCGGGCTATTTAATGGTTGGGGGCTTAACCCGACCCGGGCTTCGAACTCATGACCTCTCGGTCAGTAGTGATTTATTGCAGCTGGTTACTAGCCAGCTGCGCCACAGCCCGGCCCACTCCACAGCCCGGCCCAAAATTTGTCCATGAAACAATAGTGGAAAACAACCACTGCAAATCCACTTGGAAAAATCCTGTAGCAAAGTCAAAGGAGCAAGGTAAACAAAGTGAAGTCAATCTCGATTCAGGAACAAGGAAGTCACGGTAACAAGGCAAGGTCTACTTGGGAGTCGCGGCTCAGCGCGGCTCTCCTGGAACTGGAAACTCGGCACGGATACAGAAGTCAAGGCAAGGAGCTGGAAACTGGAACCTCTTCCAAGGAAAAGCAATGTTGACACCGCAATGAGAATACAGTGCAGAGTACTTTTAACAGAATCCCAAGTCTATAAGAATTAGGGAGTACAGGGCCCACGAAAAGTTATCATGGGAAAACTAATCATTATCTAGTTGAGAGTGAGTCTTTGACTTCTTCTCAATCCTTGTTTTCTACTTCTATCTCTCATAACAAAATCTCTCAGATTAAAACTTCCATTCTCCCCCAAGTCTGTACCATCTGGTGTGGTTAGCGCTGGAGAGGAGTCGGAATGTTTTCCAATTAGCGGCACCTGCAAGGCCATGGGGCCTGAATCCTGAGCAGGAATGTCTTCGAATTCCGCCTCCTCATCTGTTTCTGACTCCAAGACTTGCTGAAAACTGGGCCATGATGGCTGAGTCACAACACGTTTCATGTGATTTACAGCATCCTCAAGTCCAGCCAAGAACCTCAGTTCTCCTAAAGTAGAATACATCTTCTATCCATCTACCTTTCTTCCATTCTGCCATGCTACTCTGCCCAGTTTGTTCCCAGACCTCACACTTCCCCTTGCCTTGACTCTACAGTCCTCTTTGAATGGGCTGATGTGTCATTGATTCAAACTTTGTTCTAACGTTAAAAACATGGTACATTTAAACAGGAATTCCTTTCATGTTTGGCTTAAACCTGGCTGGGCAAGTTGTGGCCTCCACTGTGAGTCTCCCAATGTGCGCACACACATGCATACATCCAATGCCTTCACAAGTTCCTCCCTTCTGATTTAGGGCCCTTCTACACATGCCCTAAAACAATGACGGGCAACCTTTTGCGCTTGGTATGTCAAAATTCACCAAAAAAACTAGCATGACTTGGGTGGTGTGTCACTTCGAGAGAAAAAAACACCATAATTTCGCAGTATGTATAGTTTAAATAACAAAAATATATAATTGTAATATTTATTTATTTATTTATTTCCGGTATTTCTACCCCGCCCTTCTCCCCTAGGGGACTCAGGGCGGCTTACAAATTGGCAACACAGTGCCATCACAGTGCCAATATATATAACTGTATTCAATAAATCAAAAACTATTTACTACCATTATTTCCATGTACAACAATCTATGGTACCTCTTGCAGTTTCCAGGCTGATTTCTCTCTATTCTAGTTTCAATGTAGTCATGAGTAATGAATAATATAATAATAATATACCATATATACTCAAATATAAGCCGACCTGAATATAAGCCGAGGCATGTAATTTTACCACAAAAAAACTGGCAAATTATTGACTCAAGTATAAACCGAGGGTGGAAAATTTCAGAAATAAAAATAGATACCAAAAAATTACATTAATTGAGACATCAGTAGGTTAAATGTTTTTGAATATTTACATCAAGCTCTAATTTAAGATAAGACTGTCCAACTCTGATTAAATCATTATTCTCATCTTCTTCAATGTAAATGTGCTTATGTATCCCTTTAATAATAATAATAGAGTAAAATAATACATGTAATAATAATAATAAATACAGGAAAATAATACTTGTAATAATAAATAGAGTAGAATAATAAATGTAATAATAATAATAAGATCAGAGTGAAATAATAAATGTATTAATAATAATAATAATAAAAATAGAGTAAAATAAATGTAATAGTAGCAACAATAATAGAGAAAAATAATAAATGTAATAATACCAATAATAATAGAGAAAAATAATAAATGTACCATATATTCTTGAGTATAAGCTGACCCAAATATAAGCAACCAGGATCCTCACCCGAGTATAAGCTGAGGGGGGCTTTTTTAGTCCTAAAAAAAGGGCTGAAAAACTAGGCTTATATTTGAGTATATACAGTAATAGTAATAATATGATAATATACTACAATAATAATAGAATAATAATAGAATATATATATATATATATATATGTAATGTGCATAATTCCCATGGAGTAAACAACAAAACCACTGGTTTATCCATGGGTTAATGGGAGTACTGTACCTTAACTCTTATCAAAAAAGGAACCATCCCCTTTTCAGAGTAGACAGCAAAAAGCAATAGGTTAGTTAGTCCCAAGACAACTTGAAAGAAGCATTGACCCCTTCTATTTTCTCCACCACAGCACTCCTCTGACTTTGAATGCCTGATGGGGAAATTGTGGTAGTGGCAGAAGCTCTTTCGCACTTCCCCGAAAGGAGCACTGAGGCCCTTCTACACTGCCGTATAAAATTAATATAAGATTATCTGCTTTGAACTGGATTATAGGGCAGTGTAGAAGGGTCCTGAGAGACTAGAAAGGCCCAGTGTTTCTTTTAGGTTCACCTGGGATGCACTAAACTCTTACCTTTCGCCATCTACTCTGAGAAAGGGGTGGATCCTTTTATTGACAATAATTATATACAGTACATAATTATTTATTTATAATCAAGGGTTTATGAATTATTTATTACATTCACAACTCACATTACATAGGAAACGTGTACTTTTTGTTGTACCATATAATGTGCAAAGCTGTACTTTATGGGCTGATTATGAATGTTTTTAGTAATGGTACTTATCTTCTCTGGCAGTATTAATGTGCTTATAAAAAGCTGAACAATTAAGCATAACTGCAAATGTGTTGCAGTTATGTTTAACAAGAACAGTTTAGACCCTGAAGGAATTGCCAGTGTGATTGACAGTTATGAGCTGTGAGCCTTCCATTTCTTTCAGGGTGAGTTTGTTTCAGCATTCCGTCAGGCACAACGCCGGGAAAATGCTCTGCCTATTGTGAACGCTGGGATGAGGGTCTCCTTTAAGTCAGGCTCAGATATCATTGCAGACATCAGCATTTATTTTGGAGGCATTGCTTCTACAACAATCTGTGCAAAAAAATCTTGTCAGATGCTTAAAGGGAGGTAAAGTATGCATTTCTTTAAAACCAAATGCATGTGTCAATGTTATTTCATGGCAGTTCCAATAATTTCAAAGGCAATTTAGGTGAGCTTCACTTTTGTCTGTATACTGTATGATTTCTTATATAAAATGCTAGTCCATAATGGAAAGAATGACCCTTGAAACGACCTTAAAAGCTCATGGAATAAATGTAAAATGCATGTCCCTTTTTGCAGGAAAGATTCTGTGAGCAAAGAGCTGAATTACTAGGTTGCTGTGAGTTTTCCAAGCTGTATGGCCATGTTCCAGAACCATTCCCTCCTGACATTTCACCCACATCTATGGCAGCCAGAGTTCAAATCCCCATTCAATTGTTTAAGCCCATTGGATGACCCTGGGCAAGTCATATTTTCTCAGACTAGATCTATACTTCTATATAATCCGGATTATCAAATCAGATAATCCAGATTATCTGAAGTTATTTATATGAGTCAACATTGCCATATAATCCAATTCAAAGCAGATAATCTAGTTTTTATATGCCAATGTAGAAGGGGCCTCAGTTATAGAAAAAGGCAAAGGTAACCCCCATGAACAAATCTTACCAAGAAAACCCTATGACAGATTCACCTTGAGGTTCCCAAAAGATAGAATTGGCTTAAAGGCACCTAACAAAAATACCAAACATTTTCTTCATTCAATAAAACAGGATTGCAGTTGTAAAAGCTATGAAATTGTATTCAGGTGCTACATTTTGTTTGATTATTATGATAAATTTTATTTGTTATCCACCTCTTTTAACAGCTCTAGGCGACAGGCCTGTAGCGAGGGGGCGGGGGCGGGGTGGCGGTTTAAGGGTTCAACCCCCCCCCCCCAAATTTTTCAAGTTAAAAAAAAACTGGTTTACTCATGAATTTTAACTGGTTAACCAAATCCCCATGCTAAGTCTATGAGACGTAAAACATTAAGAGTCCCTCCAGGCACTATCTCAAGCAGATATTGACAGGTCTGAACCCGGGGGGGCAGGTGGGTCAGGGGTTCAACCCCCCCCCCCCAATTTTCAAAACCCCTCCCGAATTTTTTTTCTGGCTACGGCCCTGCTAGGCAAGGTATAACAAAGTCAAAACATATAAACATACTGTGTATACCTGTGATTCTGTAATATTGTACATATCTGTGATTCTGGCTTTATATCATATTAGCATATCTTTAACACAGTTTTTAATGTTATTGCTTTGGGGAGAGTTTTATTTTTTTCCTGCAAGAAGTTCTAAAATACTATCCAATTTCTGCATCATCAATACACTTTCCCTCTTACAGGGCCTGGAATGAACATACCCTGGAAGAAGCATGCAGGCTAGTCTCTAAGGAGATTTCGATCCTTCCTCCAACTCCAGAAGGAATGACAGAATACAAACAAACTCTCGCTATCAGTTTCATATTTAAATTCTATTTCCAGATAGTGCAACAATTTAACTACATGGTAATGTTCTATGCAGGTGTTGGGCTATGAAATTTACGATAATGTTTTGAGCACAACATCATTTTATAATGGCTAGGCAGTAGGCAGAGTTTCACATGATGTCACGGGGAGGAGGGAACACCTTTCAGGAAAAAATGAATAAGCCATTGTGAGGAACTGGGAGAAATTGGGAAAACTTTTTCTCAATATGATCAGAACATGGCAAAACATGTGGGGATTAAAGAGCTATAGTGAAATAGTTATAAAATGCTAAGAGCCCACTGGCTGGAGTGTTTCTCTCCACCCATATTTTTTAAAGACTCAATGTGATGGAGAGTTTGGACAGTGATATTTGGAATATCTGTGTATGTATGTGTGTGTTTGAGAGAGAGATGAAACCCCTACGCAGCAGCAGAGCTCCATGGCTGCCTTCGGGGGGCGGGGGGGGGGGGCAATATTCTGTTAACCTTGTTCAGCTCACATGAATGTTATCATCACCTTGAGAGGAGAACAAGACATAAATGGGATAAGTGTTATATAAAAAGGGATAAGTCATAAGTAATATATATTGATATTTCAGCATTCATTTGGTCATCAAGCTGTGCCAATGAACCATATGAGTATTCTGAAGACATTTGATACCACATTGCCTCAAGGTTCCCAAAAGTATCAGGTTAGTAGTAATATGCATAGGATAAATCATAAGCAGCTTTACTGTGGCAATAGGATTTTTTTTTCTTGTCAGGAGCGACTTGAGAAACTGCAAGTTGTTTCTGGTGTGAGAGAATCGGCTGTCTGCAAGGACATTGCCCAGAGGACACCCAGATTTTTTTACCATACTTGTGGGAGGCTTCTCCCATGTCCCCATATGGGGAGCTGGAGCTGACAGAGTGAGCTTCTCCGTGCTCTCGGATTCGAACAGGCAACCTTTGGATCAGCAACCCAACCTTCAAGTCAGCAGTCCTGCTAGTTTAACCCATTTTGCCACCAGGGGCTTCCGGCAATAGGGATGCTCTGAACCTTTGACTCTTTCCACCTGAGCTACTTGAACCAAAAGTTTTAGGCCACTTCTACACTGCCATATACTCCAAATCATCAAAGCAGATAATCTACATTATCTGCTTTAAACTAGATTATATGGGACTACACTGCAGATCAAAGCAGATAATTAGGATTTTATATGGTCAAAGGGGCCATATAAAATATATGTATATGTAGAAGGGGCCTTACTGCCTCATCACACCAGAACATGAATCCACTTTAAATCCGGTTTCTGCCTCTTACAGAATTCTGGGGTTTGTAGTTTGGTGAGGCCCAGGACATGTCTGGCCCAGCTGTTTAAAGCCCCATGTCTAAAGTGGAGGCTTTAAAGCCTCCTAAAGTGGAAGCTTTAAAGTGGATCCAAGCTCTAGTGCGATGAGGTCCTAGAAAAGCATAATCATGGCTGCCAATGTTTGTTCCGTCATACAAAATGCTTCTTAGACTTTCCAAATATTTTGAAAGCATATAGAAATACAGTATAGGTATTCTGCTTGAGGGAGGGAGCTAAATACATTGTTTAACATACAAAATGTCCTCCATTAGGCCAAACTCTGGAGCTGGATTTACCCCTATATTGGCTGTATGAAAGCCCAATGTTCACCTGTGCCATTCTCAAGCCGCTTCTACACTGCCATATAAAATCCAGATTGTCTGCTTTGAGCTGGATAATATGGCAATGTAGACTCAGATAATCCAGTATCTGAGTCCACAACGCCATATATTCTAGTTCAAAGCAGAAAATGTGGGATTTTATTCAGCTGTGTGGAAGGAGCCTGGGTCTATCCTGAGATTCTTAATTGCATTCTGATACAGTAGAGTCTCACTTATCCAACATAAACGGGCCAGCAGAATCTTGGATAAGCGAATATGTTGGATAATAAGGAGAGATTAAGGAGAAGCCTATTAAACATCAAATTAGGCTATGATTTTACAAATTAAGCACCAAAACATCATGTTATACAACAAATTTGGCAGAAAAAGTAGTTCAATATGCAGTAATGCTACGTAGTAATTACTGTATTTACGAATTTAGCACCAAAATATCAAGATGTATTGAAAACATTGACTACAAAAATGCGTTGGATAATCCAGAACGTTGGATAAGTAAATGTTGGATAAGTGAGACTCTACTGTACTTGGTTTGTACTTCCTAATGCATAATAAAAAAGATTGTTCAGTTCATAAGAATATGGTCTGTGTTGCTGAGCAAAGAAAGCATAACTCTTTTTGTATTTTGTTTCATTGAACAGGATGTTGACCCTGCACAGTTGCCCCATGACACGATAGGATGTCCCCTAATGCATCATGCAGGTGTTAAGCATGCCACTGGAGAAGCTATCTATTGCGATGATATGCACACTGTGGAAAATGAATTATTTTTGGCCTTAGTGACAAGTTCGAGAGCCCATGCCAAGATTGTGTGAGTGCAGCAGTTGACATGGTCCTGGACTTGAAAAACAGCAAGTCTAATTCCAAAAGAACGACTAGTTTTATGTGCCAATTAAATTGAACATGAATGGTCCCCTGATGGAAGTATGATTCATATCTTGGTATTTTCTTTGATAAGCCCCCCTAATTAGTTTTTCCCCTCCTTTTCATGTTTCCCCTTCTTAATGTTATTATGTCAAACACTTGGGTTTCTTTTGGTAAAAATCTGGCATTACTTTTTTCTTTCATCTAACCAATAAAAGAAGTTACATTTTATGCTGATCAGAAACATCTGTGCCAGTTGGTGGCCTAAATTCAGTTATGGATCCTTTCCAACCAGCAAATTCTTGTTCAGATCCACAAATATACGCAGCTCTGGTGACTGGATCTCGCTTGGAAACTGAATGGATTTGTGCCATTTGCACATGCAGGTCACATCAGTTGTTAATTCTGTTAATCTTGTTTCCTAGTACATATGCCTACTGCATCCACACTTGAGCTGGATTAGGAAGTTTAAACTTTATGGAAAAATCATACTCTATCCATGTTGATAGTCTTTTATTTAATTACATCTGTTACTAATATTTCTGTAATTAATTTTTAAAAATTCCAAACCCCAATCTAATAAAGCCCCATTGGTCTAGCTCAGGGGTCCCCAAACTTTTTAAACGGGGCCAGTTCACGGTCCGTCAAACCGTTGGAGGGCCGGACTATAGTTGAAAAAAAAAAATCCTATAAACAAATTCCTATGCACACTGCAAATATCTTTATTTTGAAATAAAAAAAACAAACAAATGGGAACAAATACAGCCACAATGTTAATAATAATCATAATCATAATAAAAATAATAAAGAGGGTGGGAAGAGACCCCTTGGGCCATTTAGTCCAATCCCCTTCTACTTTTGTGCACTAAAAGCACAAGCAAAGCACCCCTGACAGATGGCCACCCAGCCTCAATGTTTTTAATAATAATAACAATAACAATAATAATAATAATAATAATAATAATAATAATCACACAGTATTAATACTTGGGAAGTGTTCAACTTGTGATTTTGTGATACGAAATCAGCATATATATCTCATTTGCTGTGTTATACTGTGTCTTTGTGTCAATAATAATAATATAATAATAATAATAATAATAATAATAATAATAATAATAAAGAGGGTTGGAAGAGACCCCTTGGGCCATTTAGTCCAACCCCCTTCTGCCTTTGTGCATCAAAAGCACTAGCAAAGCACCCCTTAATAATTAATTATTAATTAAACAACAATTAAAATACCATTATAAACAAACAAAGCTTTGGAAGGCGCGCAACAGGCGAGGGAGGAGGTGGGAAAGGCATGTGCCTTTCCCTCCTCCCTCACGCCGCATGAGGAGGAGGGAGCCACTGCTGCCCGGGGGCCAGATAAATGGCTTCGATGGGCCGCATGTGGCTCCCAGGCCTTAGTTTGGGGACCCCTGGTTTAGCTTGTAGAATATTCAGCAGTGGTTAAATAAGAATAATTTTACACAATTCAGGTGCAGTTGTGTTGGAATGATAAAGAACTATTTATCTACCAAGTATATTTATGGTTTTTGTTTGATGATTTTTGTTTCTCAGATCAATTGATGTATCAGAAACTCTTCAGTTGCCTGGGGTGATTGATGTGATAACAGTGAAAGATGTGCCAGGTAGAAATGAATTCTGTTGCATCAGCGAACCAGAGAGTTTGTTTGTGACTGATAAGGTATTGTTCAATTGTGGTTTATCAGTTCGTTTCAAAGCAGAAATAAATGTATGTTTGCTTAGTGAGAAGTACATTTCTGTTAAAGACAGCAACACACTGGAGATTTTTTTGATAAAAATCTTACATGAATTTGTCCTTTATCCAACCAATAAAACAAGTTATATAATAAATAATGAATAAATTAGCAGTTGCATATGGTAGCTAATATGGCATCCCATTGGAAACTTCTTCAGAAATAGCTCGATGAGTTGTCAGGAAACTATTTCTGAATATTCATTTGTCAGCCAACAATGAGAGCAAAACTTTAAAAAGTTACTTTTTTTGGCTACAGGAACCTAAAGGTTTTTACCTTGACATGTGTCGTGTCCACTGTTAGTTTTGATTGACATTGTTATGCGTGATGGCATACGCTTAGGCACAATACTTTCAGAAAGAAGAAAAATCAGTATACCTTCTTGTACACAATATTGCCACAAGTTGATTCTTCATTATCGGGAAATCCAAAACTCAACAAAAATGGAAACTTTCTTTGCTGTTACCCACTTCCATTTTGAGGAAAGAGGACTGTTATGATTGAGCCTCATGGCTCTGTTACTGACAGACGTGGGCGTAAGACTCCTCGGGAGTCAGATACTCTCGAGGAGCGAGAGAGAAAAAGACTGCGAGACATATTTGCAGCACCATCTGACGAAGAATCTTTCGAAGGGTTTACGGAGAGAATGGAGGAGGGGCTGGTTAGCTCAGAGGAGGATGAGATGGATTGGACTCGGGTAAGGGAGGAATTGGGGGCCACTGGCCATGATGGGGCAGAAGATGAATGGGGACCTTCAGGATTAGACCCATGGCTTAGCTGGAGGGATGGGACGGGATCCACAGCTGGAGATGCTGTTGGGCGTAGTCAGAGGTGTTCCAGCTCTGACGAGGAAAGTGATGAGGAAACGCCCGGGTTAAGGAGGACAGCTGACAGTGATGAAGATTTGTAACTGGCATAAAATGGGGCTTGGGAGCAATTGCAAATTGCGTCAGGCAAGGTAATCTGGGCAAACGCTTGGGATCCGTGTGTGTGTGGGACGCTTCCCTGAAGACTTGTGTACTTTCCTGTGCTGAGACGTAAGTTGATTGGAATCCAGGGTCAGACGGCGGGAGGGATTGTGTGGGCATTTGTTTGTGCAAACCTGTGCTTACTCTTATTAGCTTGACCTTCCGTCGTCTTTCTGACGGACGCCATCTCCTGCTTTGAGAACCCGGACTGAACTGACCACGGCTTGTCTTCCCCCCTTCTTGGACTTGGAAAAACTACAAACGTCTGCTTCTGGCTTTGATCTACGGAACGGAACTGGTCTACTCTACTTCTACAATCCTTGGCTGAATTGCTCGTGTTGGAGATCCTGTCTACTGTGTGTGTGTGGGAGCGACGCAAGTTACTCTAAGCACAGTGCTGGCAGCAGAGAGGAATCTGCTGCCAATTAGTTGCATTCTTTGTATCTTTTGTTCCTTGGCTTTCGTTCTGTTAATACCTAGGCTGAAGCAAGCAGTTTGTTTTTACCCGGATTAAACTCCGGTTTAATCCGGTTTATCTTTTGAACATTTACTTTTGTCCCTTTTTGCGCTTAAAGGCAAAAACTGCCTGGCCCTTGTGTTTTTACGGGCATTTTTGAGTTCTGTAATCTAATAAACTCTGTTACTTTGAATCTTGTGGCGTTCTGTCCTTGACAGATTGCCTGACGCCCATAAAAAGTTTATTGCAGCAATAAACCCGTCAGGAAGACGATGGATGAGTTAAGAGCCAAAGTAGACCAATTGCAAACGGCCTTTACCGTAAGCCAAACAGCTTTTGCTGTGAAAGGACATGTTTTGACTCCTGAACGCTTTGACGGAACCAGGTGCAAGTTGCCAACCTTTTTGGCACAAGTGGAGCTTTATTTTTCTCAGCTCAGTGCTCATGCTTTTCCTACTGACACTAGTAAGGTGGCTTTTATTTTGAGTTTGTTGACCGGTTCCGCAGGACAATGGGCCACTAATTTAATTTTGGGAAATGACCCAGTCAAGGACAATTTGAATAATTTCAAAAAGTTGTTAACTGATACTTTTGGGGATCCTCTCCGCACGGAGAACGCTGGGTGGGCCCTGTATCGGTTGAAACAGGGAAAGGGGACTGTTTTGGATTACTTAAATAAGTTTAACCTGTATCGCCACCAGCTGGATTGGGGGGAAAATGCATTCATGCTTTTATTTACTGCCGGGTTAAGTGATATGCTCCAGGATGAATTAGCACGCTTGGAGCCGGCTGAAAGCTGGGACGCCTTAGTAGCTAAGGTGCTGCGTTTAGACGCAAGGTTCGAGGCTCGTAAACACTCAAAAGCAATGTGTGCGCCACCCATGCATGTAACCAGGGCACCTGTGGTGATGGGGGAAGAGCCCATGGAGCTTGGGGTCTTTAAAAAACTGTCTACAGAGGAAAAGAGCCGTAGGAGGCAGCTGGGCTTGTGTTTGTACTGTGGGAATGCTGGGCATTTTGCCAAAAATTGTAATGTGAAACCTTCCCAGCTTTCGGGAAAAGGCCAGCCCTAGTGCGACGTGAGTCCAACGCACTAGGGCTCCTCAAGCAGTCAACTGAGGGGAGGAAGCATGTTTTCGTACCCATTACATTATCTGTTGGGGAAAGGGAACTTGTTTCTACTCTGGCACTGCTGGACTCAGGAGCTACGGTCTCCTATGTAGATATTGAGTTTGCTAAGAAGCATGGCATTCCTAGAGTGCGCAAGGCATGCGACGTGTGGGTGGAGGGAGCAGATGGGAGACTGCTGGAGACTGGGGTGGTTAACCAGGAAACCTCAGCAGTAACGTGGGAGGTGCAGGGAGTAACGGGAACGTTTGTGTGGGATATTACGAGCTTGCCTCGATATGATGTGATCCTGGGGATGGATTGGCTAGCTGTAGTAAACCCACAAGTGGATTGGGCAACACGTAAAGTGATCTTAAAGAGGCAGGATTGTTGCACTCTAAACGTTACTCATGCTGATATGGAGGGAGTGCCTGCTGAGTATGGGGAGTTCTCTGATGTATTTTGTAAAAGAGAAGCGGACAAATTACCACCGCACAGGCCATATGATTGCGCCATCAAGTTGGCAGAAGGTGCGAAACTGCCAGCAGGGAGGTTGTATGCCTTGACTGTACCGGAAAGGCAAGCTTTGCGGGAGTTTCTAGATGAAAATTTAGCCAAGGGGTTTATTCGCCCATCTAGTTCTCCAACTGCGGCACCAGTATTCTTTGTAGCCAAAAAGACTGGGGAACTTAGGCTGGTCTGCGACTATCGGATCCTAAACAAATACACCATTCGGGATAGGTACCCGCTCCCTTTAATCTCGGAACTGTTATCAAGGGTGCAAGGGGCTAAGGTCTTTACCAAGCTTGACCTGCGGGGGGCCTATAATTTAATCCGTATACGGGAAGGGGATGAATGGAAGACGGCATTTAACACGTGTTTCGGATGCCACGAGTTCCGAGTCATGCCTTTTGGGCTTTGTAATGCTCCTGCGGTCTTCCAGAGGTTCATGAACGATGTGTTCAGGGACCTAATTGACCAATTTTTAGTGATTTATTTGGATGATATCTTGATTTTTTCTAAGGACGAGAAAGAACATCGTCAACATGTCAAGCAGGTTCTGCACCGACTGCGGGCTAATGGGCTTTTCGCCAAGGCTTCCAAATGCGTCTTTCATGTGCCTGAAGTGGAGTTCCTAGGTCATGTAGTGTCAGGTAGGGAACTTAAAATGGACCCACATAAGGTTGACGCCGTCAACTCATGGCAGGAGCTGAAAACTAAGAAGGATGTACAAAGGTTCTTAGGTTTTGCTAATTACTACCGGGAGTTTATTCCGAATTTTGCAAAGCTCACGGTACCTTTGACGCAGCTTCTGCGCAAGAAACAGCCATTTGTGTGGGGGCGGGAAGCTCACGAGGCGTTTCTACAACTTAAGTCTAGTTTTCAATCGGACAACATACTAACCCATCCTGATGTTGACAAACCGTTCGTGGTAGAAGCGGACGCTTCTAGCTACGCGTTGGGGGCTGTATTGTCTCAGAAGGATTCCTCAGGGACCTTGCGTCCCTGTGGATTTTACTCGCGGCAACTAACACCCTTCGAGCAGAACTATACCATATGGGAGAAGGAGTTGTTGGCGATTAAGGTGGCGTTTGAGGTGTGGCGGCACTGGCTTGAAGGGGCACGGCACCAGATCGTGGTCAGATCTGATCACAAGAATTTAGAGCACTTGCAAACAGCAAAGAAGTTAAACCAGCGTCAAATCCGATGGGCTTTGTTTTTCTCCAGGTTTAACTTCAAGGTGCAGTTCGTAGAGGGGAAGGCAAACTTGCGGGCCGATGCTTTATCCCGCAAGCCGGAGTTTAAGACCAATGAGCAGGTTGTATGTCAGACCATCTTGCCTACTGCCTCTCTGTGTGTTGTAGATAATGAGCTCGGGTTACATGACCAGATCCTTGAGGCTCAGAGGGATGATGTGTGGACACAGGAGCAACTGATGCTGCTCTCAGCAGGTAACCGTACCATACTGCCGCATCTACAAGATCAAGACGGAGTATTGGTACGCAGGGGACAGGTCTACGTACCAGTGGGGGCCCTCAGGTTGGAGGTGATTAGAGCCCACCATGACGAACCCATGGCTGGGCACTTTGGCAGATTCAAGACCGTGCAGCTCATTACCAGGAGCTATTGGTGGCCAAAGATGCGGCAAGACATTCTGCGCTTTTGCGACAGCTGCGCCGTTTGCCAGCAGAGTAAGACGCCTGTTGGGCGCCCTAGAGGGTTGTTGTCGTCTTTACCTGTTCCGGACAGGCCATGGCAAATCATTTCCATGGATTTTATTTCAGATTTGCCTAAGTCTGGGGGTTATACTTGTATTTGGGTGGTGGTGGATTTATTTAGTAAACTGGCTCATTTTATTCCTTGTTCAACCATTCCGGCGGCCCCTACGTTGGCCTTACTATTTACTAAGCACATCTATCGTTTGCACGGAGCACCCGAGGTGATTATTTCAGATAGGGCTCCGCAATTTGTGTCACGCTTTTGGAAACATTTCCATGAGTGTTTGGGGACTAAGTTAAACGTGTCTTCAGCTTTCCATCCGCAAACGGATGGACAGTCGGAACGGGTTAATGGGCTCTTAGAGCAATATCTGCGTTGTTTTTGTTTAGATCAACCCACGGCTTGGGTGAAGTGGTTACCGGTGGCGGAATTTGCTTATAACAATGCGGTGCACACGTCTAGTCAGCATACGCCATTTGAGCTAACTTATGGTTTTCACCCACGGGGAGGTGTGGCGCCGTCGACCAATGTGGTCTCTTCGGACCCTGTGTACCGCTCTACGGAAATGGCTGCATTGCATGATGTTGCCCGTCGCTTACTGTTGGAAGCTAAGGCAACGCAGAAGACTCAGGCTGACCGCCACAGGCAGGCAGGGGAGGAGTTGGAAGAAGGGGATTTGGTGTGGTTATCTTCCAAACATATTAAACAGGCTGGGGGAAAGTTTGCGCCTCGGTATTTGGGTCCCTTTCCTATCGTTAAAAAGATTTCTTCCGTTGCGTTTCGTTTGCGTTTACCGTCTAGTTTAAAGGTCCATCCAGTCTTTCATCGTTCGCTGTTGAAACTTGATACCTCTAGTCGTCGTGGTGCTATAGCGGAGGGTATCACTGCCACTTCTCCGCCATCGGGGGAGGAGGCCTTTGTGAGAGGGGATAGTGTTATGATTGAGCCTCATGGCTCTGTTACTGACAGACGTGGGCGTAAGACTCCTCGGGAGTCAGATACTCTCGAGGAGCGAGAGAGAAAAAGACTGCGAGACATATTTGCAGCACCATCTGACGAAGAATCTTTCGAAGGGTTTACGGAGAGAATGGAGGAGGGGCTGGTTAGCTCAGAGGAGGATGAGATGGATTGGACTCGGGTAAGGGAGGAATTGGGGGCCACTGGCCATGATGGGGCAGAAGATGAATGGGGACCTTCAGGATTAGACCCATGGCTTAGCTGGAGGGATGGGACGGGATCCACAGCTGGAGATGCTGTTGGGCGTAGTCAGAGGTGTTCCAGCTCTGACGAGGAAAGTGATGAGGAAACGCCCGGGTTAAGGAGGACAGCTGACAGTGATGAAGATTTGTAACTGGCATAAAATGGGGCTTGGGAGCAATTGCAAATTGCGTCAGGCAAGGTAATCTGGGCAAACGCTTGGGATCCGTGTGTGTGTGGGACGCTTCCCTGAAGACTTGTGTACTTTCCTGTGCTGAGACGTAAGTTGATTGGAATCCAGGGTCAGACGGCGGGAGGGATTGTGTGGGCATTTGTTTGTGCAAACCTGTGCTTACTCTTATTAGCTTGACCTTCCGTCGTCTTTCTGACGGACGCCATCTCCTGCTTTGAGAACCCGGACTGAACTGACCACGGCTTGTCTTCCCCCCTTCTTGGACTTGGAAAAACTACAAACGTCTGCTTCTGGCTTTGATCTACGGAACGGAACTGGTCTACTCTACTTCTACAATCCTTGGCTGAATTGCTCGTGTTGGAGATCCTGTCTACTGTGTGTGTGTGGGAGCGACGCAAGTTACTCTAAGCACAGTGCTGGCAGCAGAGAGGAATCTGCTGCCAATTAGTTGCATTCTTTGTATCTTTTGTTCCTTGGCTTTCGTTCTGTTAATACCTAGGCTGAAGCAAGCAGTTTGTTTTTACCCGGATTAAACTCCGGTTTAATCCGGTTTATCTTTTGAACATTTACTTTTGTCCCTTTTTGCGCTTAAAGGCAAAAACTGCCTGGCCCTTGTGTTTTTACGGGCATTTTTGAGTTCTGTAATCTAATAAACTCTGTTACTTTGAATCTTGTGGCGTTCTGTCCTTGACAAGGACTAGTCACATGTCCAGTTTTTCCTCAAGGAGCCCTGACAGAGGAAAGAAAAATGGGAGACTTTGGGGAGAACTAACTTACACAAGGCCCCTGCAAAAAGCAAAATTATTATTCTTTTTTCAATATGCAGATATGGAATATGCAAATATAGTTATTCCAAAATCTGGGGGGAGATCCCTTCGCTGCTAAGATTATTGGATAATGGAGACTCAACCTGTTTTTTGCATGCCTGACACACTTTCTAAAGTCAAGCAAATATTTTTCTTTATTTTCATTTACTCTCCCCACATCTCTGTGTGTGTAATGTTTCAAATATTTTGTAGGTTACCTGCGTGGGTCAGATAATTTGTGCTGTGATTGCTGATTCAGCTACTCATGCGAAACGTGCAACCTCAACAGTAAAAATAATATACAAAGATCTGGAACCAGTTGTTCTGACTATTGAGGTAATTCCTATGGCGCCTCTGTCTCATTGAATATGAAGTGTGACCTCAAAAGCTTCCAGATTCCACAGAATTATTTTCAGCAGCTGGGGTTGTGTAATATTGTCAGGCTATGTGTCACCTTTCCAAGAGTAGCTTACCAAAGCACACAATAATAATAACAACAATAATAATAATAATAATAATAAAACTTTATTTATACCCCATCACCATCTCCCCGCCGGGATTTGGGGCGGCTTACATGGGGCAGAGGCCCAAACAACATAGGACAAAATATAGGCAACATAATACAAATCACACTATAAAAAGATAAAACAGTAATACAATATATCAATTAAAACAAAAATACAGGATAAAAAATTGCATTTAGAACACATAAATGGTAAAATCGTAATAAATACAGGATAGATTATTAAAAACCCTCTGGGGCTGATTAATTAATGACTGTATCTCCAAAGGCCTGCTGAAACATCCAAGTCTTCAGTTGTTTCCTGAAGGAAGGTAGAGAGGGAGCCAACCTAATCTCCCTGGGGAGGGAGTTCCAGAGTCGGGGGGCCACGGCCGAGAAGGCCCTCTCTCTCGTCCCCACCAAATGCAGTGGTGAGGGGGAGGGGGGGTGGAAGTATCCAGAAGATGATTTCAAAGATAAATTTATAATTGTTTCTTTTTCAATTGCAATTGCAGGAAGCAACAGAACATAAGTCATTCTTCAGTCCAGAAAGAAAACTTGAACAAGGAAATGTTCAAAAAGGATTTCTTGGGGCAGAACATATTCTTGAAGGTAAATCAGTACAAATGCTGCAGAGAAAAAGAAAGATTTTCCACCATTTCTCTTTCTGCAAGATATTTGCAAGTGCTCATTACCTGGAAATAATAGGCACTATTGAAATCAAACAAACTAGCCTTGATGTACACAAAGGCTAGAACACAAAGGATTGAACACAATAGCATTCCTAAAAGAATCACAGTAGGACCAGGTGAAGAAAAAACTTAATGAAAATGCTTATAGAGTTATGTTACAGTAAAATATGGCAAGAAACAAAAGAACAAATATCCAAGTAGTCTTTTCTCTAGGGAAAGTTGTTTCGTGTATCTGTTCAGCTTGTAAATTTAACATGATCACTCAACAGGATATTGTATGAACAGAGTGATTTGATCAAGCATATCGTAATTTCATAATCAAACATTAAAAGTGCATTAGTAAGAATATGTATGTTTCTTGACAGTATGGGAAGGTTGCCTTTAAAAAAAAAATCTGAAATTATTCTATCAGTTTGAGTTAGCTGAAATACTGCATTTTTTGTATTCTAGGGTCTTCTTCTCTCTCCCAAACATCTCTAAAAACAGGGTGTATTTTAGAATTGCAGGTGCCTTTTTATATACCGGTATATAAATATATTTTCTGATGGTGGTACTGAAATAGGAATTGATGCATGCCTTGCAATCAATGGCATCTTAGAATATAGAAAATACAGTATTTTTAGTAGTTCTGTTTCTGCAGAAATATACATGAATGAAAGACAATATATACCGCTTCTACGGGCGGCGACAGCCACCTTCCCCAGGAGCGACGGCCTGGTTTCCCACCCTGGAAGGCCAAGGAGGAGCCCTCCTTCGCCTCTCCGGGCGGTGACAGTCTCTTTCCCTGCTGGGGAAGGCGAAGGAGGAGCACTCCTTCGCCTTCCCCAGCAGCGATGGCCCTGTTTCCCACCCGGGAAGGCCAAGGAAGAAACCTCCTTTGCCTCTCCGGGTAGTGACGGCCCCCCTCCCTGCTGGGGAAGGCGAACGAGGAGCCCTCCTTCACCTTCCCCAGCAGCGAGGGTCCCATTTCCAGCTCGGGAACGCCAAGGATGAGCCCTCCTTGGCCTTCCCCAGCAGCGACGGCCCGCTTCCCTGCCCGGGAAGGCGAAGGAGAAGCCCTCCTTCACCTTCCCCGGTGGGGACAGCTCTCTCTCTTTTGCTGAGGAAGACGAAGGAGGGGATGGAAAGGCATGCGCCTTTCCTTCCTCTCCTTCACACGGCAGGCGCCTTCCTTGGAGGAGAACAGAGCGAAATAAGACATCCCCTGAAAGTAAGATATACATACATACATATACATATATATATACATACATATATATATATATACACATTTCTTCTACGTGGAGTCTGTGAAATACGCACATATGGGTTAAAACTGTGCCTGTGCAGACTTTCGGAACATTCTAGAGCTTCAAAAGAGACAATTTGGCGGAAGCCCCGCCCATCTCCCCATAGACTATATAAGCCCGAAGGCGGGGCTTCGCCTCAGTTCTTCTTTTCCGCCAGAAAGCGAGGACTGTAGGAACTTCTAGGGCTTATTTACCTCAGTGATTTACCTCAGTGATTTACCTCAGAATTTAACGGTTTTTGACACGGACTGATTTGTGACTACGTCTTTATCTTCAATACTTACGGTTGTTCTTCACTCGGACTGCCTTTGGGCATCGTTTTGAAGTCAGGCCAGTAATGTCTACTTTGTGTTTTAAAAAGTGTGGGGCCTGCGGCGAAAAACTCCCTGACTCGGATGGGCACTATGTGCCTCCTTTGTTTGGGAGAGACTCATAATCCCCAGACGTGTCCTATCTGCCAAGGTTTTACGCCGCAAGCTCGGAGAAATAGAGAGGCTCGCTTAAAGGCTACTCTCTATGAGCAAGCGCTGGCTCCGGAAGGGGCCCTGTTGGGCAAAAGACCTGCCTCTGAGCCACCATCCTTACCGTCGTCTTCGGAGGCGAAGGAATTGCTCCTGCCGAGGGAGGAGTCTGTGGAAAGCCCTCAAAAGGGAGAGGGGCTGGCACGGAAAAAACCCAAGCTTTCCAAGCCCCATAAAGAGGCTAGGATGAAAGACAACCACAAGAAGCCTAAAAAAGGGAGGCAACTCTCTGGCTCTGAGCCCCAGAGTCCTCCGGATCGGAGTTCAATGGAAGCCCGTGCTCCTCGGGAGCCAGCCCCGCCTACTTCAGTGGAGGCAATGGAGGCGCCGCCTCAGCTTTCGCCTGCCGAAGCCACCCGTAGCTTAGAAAAGGAATGGGGCGGCAGCGCTATTGATCGCCCAGTGCGCGCTTCGGCGCCGATGTCAGGCTTGCCTCCCCCGCACGCCTCGGGCTCGACCACGCCTCCTCCCAAAGTCTCTCGGCGCCATCTATCGACGCCAGGGCAGCAGAGCATGTGCAGTGAGCGTCGGGGCCGCAGTGATGTGAGGGCCTCTAGACGCTGCTCCCCTTCAGCTGAATCCTGGCGCTCGGTTTCGAGGAGTCCATCAAGGGTCTCCTCTGTCTCCCGATCTCGATCTCCTGGCTTAAGGTCCCGGTACCGTTACTCAGATTATTTTTATCCTTACCCTCCTCCTCCCCCTTTCCCTGGTTATGGTGGATATTTCCACCCTTATGATTTTTACCCGGACCAAAGTGACAGGGCCTTGTTGGGTTCGAGGCCTTCACCGGCGGGCCCTATTATTAATCAACAACCACAAGCCTCTGTGTTAGCCCCAGCAGCTACCCCTATACCTGTGCCTTCTGTTCAACCTGAACAGGTCGATTTATCCCTGCCTAGTGAGGCCCCACTTCACCAATCTCCTAAGGGCCACTTGGAGGAAGAGGACCAGGATCATGCTGGACCTGGCCAGGCAGGGGAAGGGGACCTAGCTCCTCCTCAGGGAGGTCCAGAACAGGATACACAACAGGCGGAGGAATTTCGCAATTTCTCAGCTCTGCTAATCAGATTATCGAGGGCACTTAACTTGCCTACTCCTAAACCTGCCAATGTGGTGGAGGACCCATGTTTTACATCTTCTGAACAACGAGGTCCAGTGTCTGCACCTCTCCCCACATTGCTGTACCTTTTAAAGATTATTAAAACCGAAGGAATTGCACCTTCTCTCGTGCCGGCTACACCTAGGAAGGCAGAGAATATGTATAAGATCGATCTATCTTCAGCTTCTTGGCTGGCAAAGCTGCCAAAGGCCAACTCTGTAGTAACTGATGCCCAGCCCAAGCCGGTCCAGAAAAATCAGGCCTCACCTTCAGATAAGGAAGGCAAGAAGCTGGATACTATGGCTAAGCGTTTCTATTCTTCAGCCTGCCTGTTCGCTCGTATGGCTCATTATGGGGTCTACATGAGTGTATATCAGACCTTTTTATGGAACAAGCTTGGTCCTTTTTTGGATTCTCTGCCACAAGCTGACCAGACTCTGGCCAAAGCCTTTAAACATGAGGCCCTCCTTCTGGCAGGCCTGCAGAAGGAGTTGGCGAAGAACACAGCTGATGCCTCAGGCAAACTGCTTGCAGGAGCAGTTGCTTTGAGACGCCATGCGTGGCTGCGAGCTTCTACTCTTTCCCCGTCGAGTCGCGCTCTAATTGAGGACTTACCTATGGATGAGGCTGGTCTTTTCAGTACGGATACAGACTCGCAGCTGGAACACTCACACAAGATGAAGCAAACGCTTAATAAATATGGCCAGCATCCCTACCACCCATACCCTTATCAGCGCCAACGCTGGGGCTCCCAGTCGCAATACCAACGTAGGCGATTTAGCCCTCCCTCATTCCGTGGTAGGCAATGACAACAGTCGTCAGCAACGGGAGGTAGGAGACCCCCTTTGCCTATCAAGAGTCAATTTCGTGGTACTAAGACCACTGACTCCAAGAAACGTCGTTTTTAGTACTGGTGCAACAGCGGATTCCGTGGCTGTCCCAGTTTCGCCCCCATCCTTGTTAATCCCTGATTTAGATTATCCTTGTTCCTTACCAGATGGGACCCAGTTCCCTATGGGGTCAACACCTTTCCCGTACTTAGATAGGCTCCAACCATATTTACACGAATGGAGGCAAATAACAACAGATGCCTGGGTCCTTGATATTGTATCTAGGGGTTACGCCATTGAATTTTACGCCCTCCCTCCAGTGGGACGCATTTGTGTAACTCCAGCCTCCGTCACCCTGCTAGAGGAGGTATCTACTCTCCTAGACAAGGGTGCAATATCTCCGGTGGCTCCAGACCAGGCAAGCTTCTGTTTCTTTTCCCGCTACTTTTTAATTTCAAAGCGGGGAGGCGGTCTTCGACCCATCCTGGACCTACGGATGATTAACTCTTTTATTAGACCGCGTAAGTTCCGTATGGTCACTCTCGCCTCCATTCTCCCCTTCATTAGGAAAGGGGCGTGGCTAGCAACAGTGGACCTTAAGGATGCCTATTTCCACGTTTCTGTTAGAGAGAGTCACCGCAGGTTCCTTAGTTTCGCGGTTGACGACTGTTTTTACTCTTTTAATGTTTTGCCATTTGGTTTGTCTACGGCCCCTAGGGTCTTCACTAAATGCATGGCGGTAGTGGCAGCTCACCTTCGCCAGCACGCTGTTGTCTTCCCGTATATTGATGATTGGCTGCTAGTTGCAGACTCCCGTGAACAGCTTGAATCTGATATTCATTATACTCTATCTCTCTTGCAGGCCCTTGGCCTTATGGTCAATTTAGAAAAATCCTACCTTACCCCTACCCAATCTATTACGTTCATCGGTACCATCATAGACTCCAGAGCTCGAAGGGCCTACCTACCGGAGGACCGGTTCACCAACTTACGATCCCTGGTCAGGAACTTGCAAGATCGAGGTCACGCCTCAGCTTGGACCATCCAATCTATTCTAGGCCACATGGCTTCTACCACAGCCGTTACAGAATTCGCTCGGTTGAGGATCCGACCACTTCAGAGCTGGTTTCTTCGATCTTTCAACCCGCTTCACGAGTCTCAAAACAAGATGCTTTACCCCCCACAGCCAGTGTTATCCGCCCTATCATGGTGGACAAGGCGGTGCAATGTCCTCACAGGACTGCCGTTCATTTCGCCGCGCCCAGCACTGACGCTTACAACGGACGCATCCTCTCTGGGATGGGGCGCACACTTGTTAGATCTGTCAATTCGAGGCAAATGGTCACCTCAAGAGCGGCGACTTCACATAAATGCATTGGAACTGCTGGCAGTGGAAAAGGCCCTGAAGTCTTTTTCTCGTCTGGTCAACAAGCAAGTTGTCCAGATCATAACGGACAACATGACGGTGAAATATTATATAAACAAACAAGGGGGTACGCGCTCTCAAACTGTCCTAGTCATCACTATACGGATTTGGGAGTGGTGCATTCGAAGGCACATTCGCCTATTGGCAATCCACCTGCCAGGAAAAGAGAACACCTTAGCGGATGCCCTCAGCAAGGCGGAGTCAGAGACTCACGAGTGGCGTCTCCACGAGAGGGAGTTCAGATTCATCACCCGGAGGTGGGGGACTCCTCAGGTCGACCTCTTCGCATCTCCGGTGAACGCTCATTGCCCCCGCTTTTGCGCTCGAATGCACCCTCGCGCATTCCCCGGCTGCTTAGGAGACGCCTTCCTTTTCTCTTGGACGCCAGGCCTCCTCTACGCCTTCCCTCCACTTCCTCTTCTGACCAGAGTTGTTTCGCAAATCATTTCAGACAACGCAAATTGCATCCTAATAGCCCCGTGGTGGCCCCGCCAACCATGGTTTGCGCCGCTGCTCAGGGCGTCGAGCGGCGATTATGTTCGACTTCGATGCAGCACCGACCTCCTCACAATTCAGGACGGCCTTGTCAGGCATCCCGAAGTGTCGTCCCTCCGACTAACAGCTTGGAGACTGAAACCACGGTCCACCTCTCTGACGCTGTCTGCCTCATAGTTGATGCAGCCCAGAAGGTCTCCACTAAAAAGGCTTACACTTATAAGTGGTCCCGCTTCAAGTCCTTTGTTTCACCTTTAGGGGTTGATCCTCTTTCCGCCCCTACGTCAACGGTATTAGACTTCCTTGTTTACCTCTCGGAGAGGGGTATGTCCCTGTCTTCAATTAAATGTTACGTTGCATCGCTCTCTTGGTTTCGGAGGAAGGTTGGCCAACCATCCCTTTTTCAAGACCCTTTAGTGCAACTTTTCTTAAAAGGGTACAAAAATATACATCCGCCTATGTCTATGCCCCCTCCGGCCTGGAGCCTCGAACTGGTGCTGTCACCATGGCTTCCATCGATCTAGCACATCTGTCATGGAAGACAGCGTTTTTGGTGGCAATTACGTCCGCCAGAAGGGCTAGTGAGCTCACTGCCCTCCGGGCGGACTCTCCATACATCCGCTTCCATGAGGACAAAGACGGATGTGACATTTTTACCTAAAGTTGTTTCACAGTTTCACATTTGTCAAGATATTGTCTTACCATCTTTTTTTCCAAAGCCAGCCTCTGCATTAGAGAATGCCTTACACGCTTTGGATGTCAAGAGAGCCTTGTTATATTACATTCATAGGACGGCTCCCCACAGGAAGTCGCCTAGACTTTTCCTTAAATACAGGAAGGACGAGCTTGGTCTCCCAGTAACCTCTCAGAGGTTAGCGTCCTGGATTACCTCCACGATTCGTCTAGCCTATCAACTGGCGGGCAAGGAACCTCCACACCAGATTGTTGCGCACTCCACAAGGGCGCTATCCACGTCTCAAGCTTTCCTTCGGGGCATACCTTTGGATGTCATCTGTAAAGCGGCCACGTGGTCGACTCCGTCCACCTTCGCCGCTCACTACAAGATGGATGTCCAGGAGAAGAAAGATGCTGCCTTTGGGAGAGCCGTGCTGTTTTCCTGCGTGGCATGACCCACCACCAGGTCAGTAGCTTGCTAGTCACCCATATGTGCGTATTTCACAGACTCCACGTAGAAGAAGTATAGGTTGCTTACCTGTAACCGTATTTCTTCGAGTGGAAGTCTGTGAAATTCGCACAGCCCCGCCCGTCCTCCCCGCTGTGTCATGCCTTGTTTTCGACTGCTTTCTGTCGGTTGGAAACTGAGGCGAAGCCCCGCCTTCGGGCTTATATAGTCTATGGGGAGATGGGCGGGGCTTCCGCCAAATTGTCTCTTTTGAAGCTCTAGAATGTTCCGAAAGTCTGCACAGGCGCAGTTTTAACCCATATGTGCGAATTTCACAGACTTCCACTCGAAGAAATACGGTTACAGGTAAGCAACCTATACATATGTACACACACATATATATAATTAGCATAGCATGTTAATGGTTGGAGGGGCCTACAGGTGATCCAAAGGAGACAAGATGGAACTGTCTTTACTGGCTCCCTCTTTGCTCTGGCAGCAGATCATCCGTTGGAGATGGTGGGAAGGGCCTTCAGCTGGTGCACAGAGACAAGATGGAGACTGTCTTTGCTGGCACGATTATAGACACAATTGCTCCGGACCATCCCCTCTCAAGTACCAGAGCTAAACCAGCTCCTTGGTTCTCTGAGGAGCTGGCAATGATGAAGCAAAGGAAGAGGGGTCTAGAGCGCATGTGGTGTACCAAACGTGGCAAGTCTGATCAAACACGGCTATGTCTTTACCTAAAGGCATATGCTGCGGCAATAGATGCTGCAAAGAAATCTTTCTTTGCGGCCAATATTGCATCTGCAAAGAACCGTCCGGCAGAGCTGTTTCAAGTAGTCAGAGGTCTGTTAAACCCTAGCTCCTACGACGGGGTCTCCGACAATTCGACAGCCCGCTGTGAAGCATTTTCTTGGTTCTTTGCGGACAAAGTCACTTGGATCTGCTCCAATCTGGGCATCACATTAACAGCAGTCTCTGAGGATGTAACACAAGCACCTACCTGTTCAGTTTCATTGGATTCGTTTCAATTAGTGCAGCTTGAGGATGTGGACAAGATACATCCTAGACCCCTGCCCATCCTGGCTGGTAAAGCAAGCCAGAGGGGGTTTGGCAGAGTGGGTGAAGGTGGTGGTTAATGGCATGCCTCCCTTCAGGAAGGCAGTATTCCAGCCAGCTTAAAACAAGCTGTAATAAAACCGCTGTTGAAGAAACCATCACTGGACCCCACTCAATTCGACAACTTCAGGCCTATTTCCAATCTCTCCTTTTTGGGCAAGGTCTTGGAATGTGTGGTTGCCTCGTAACTCCAGGAAACAAGAATTATCTATATCCGGCGCAGTCTGGCTTTAGGCCGGGATATGGTACCAAAACAGCCTTGGTCGCCTTAGTGGGTGATCTACGCCGGGAACTGGACAGGGGGAGTGTGTCCCTGTTGGTTCTGCTGGACTTCTCAGTGGTCTTCGATATGTTGACCACGGTATCCTTCTGGGACACCTTTCAGGAATGGGTCTTGGAGGCACTCCCAAACCTCTCTCGAAGATTGAAAAGGGGCTTCTCAACCATTGAAATCTACCTTCCCTATCTTCTGGGGCAGCAGATAACAGGCCTCCCCCTCCTCTCTGTGACATCCTTAGAGGTATTTGGAGAATGCATTCATGTCACCTCCTTAGTCTTTGCTTTACCAGGCTGAACCTATTCAATGTAGTAAACCTTGGTTTAAATATAATGAAATATAATATAATTAATTCAGAGCCAAACTAAATATAACGACAATTGTGTAATTAATGGGTGTGTTCTTATACTATGTGAATAGCATTCAGTGAGGTGTCAGAGCAGCCAATGTTTGATTGGATGTATGAGTGTTGATTTTCCTTTGCCACAGTTCCTCCATGATTCCTTGAATGATTGTGCTTTCCTACAGATAGTATTCATAGCAAAATAATAAAATATAAATATCTGTAAACAAATTAAATTTAATTAACATCAGATCTACCTTGGACAAGCAGAAACTCTAGATCTGTTGATAACATGCTCCCTGTCTGTGTTGGATTGGATCCCTCTTCTAGACATCTACAATACAGAATTTATTTTATTGTATGTATTCAAATATTTATATTCTGCCCTACATCAGACCTCAAGGTTGCCTGGGGCTCAATATATTTAAATATCATAAAGAAAATCAATTGAATTGTTTTGAATTGTGCTGAGCAGACCTGTGACATTGTGCAACATTCTGATCAATAAGGGTACCCTGGGTCTAGTCATGTAATTCAGAATCCAATGTCTGTGGAACTAGGAGTTTGTATCCCTTAAATTTTCCAGCCCCCAGAAAGTCTTTTTTTTAAAAAAAAGAAGAAGAAGAGAGAAGAAAGAAGTTGCAGGAAGGATCACTAATCCTGGGCACACCATTAGCTCCTGGCCATAGAAGCTTAACAATACCAACAAAATGCTTAGCCTTCCAATGATTCTGTTTCCTTTTGGACAATGTATATTTATTTTAATATATATTTCTTTTGATTTTAAGCCTCATCAGATATTTATTATTTGATTTATTTTTTGGAACCAGGTGAAATTCACATTGGGGGACAGGAACATTTCTATATGGAAACTCAAAGTGTACTTGTTGTTCCAAAGGGAGAGGATAAAGAAATAGATATTTATGTATCCTCACAGCATCCAAGTTTTACACAGGTAATGTCGGGAGTATAATGCTAATAACACCATAATAATGTAAAAATGTGTCAGAATAGTTTTCATGAGGGAAGCTGCAAGTCCCTTCCTGCCCCTGTGGTATGAAGCAGCACACCTACTCATAGCCTTACCCATTTGCTTCCTATGAGAACTAAGCCAAAAGAAGCTGGTTCAAAGAACCAAAGGGCGGGGAGAGAGGGGGAGGGATCAGTCAGTGGAATGAAGGGCCCATACCTTGTATATATAGAATTGACCTCAGTGTTTGGCAACTGTATTCTACCATATGCATGCTAGTAACCAGCATTTGCAGGTTCTGTAATGTGTCAGAAAAAACAATATAGAAAAAAGGTTTAAGTCAAGAATAGCCAGTATCGTGTAGTTGATACTATGGACTGAATTCCTGCTCAGCCATGGAAATCCATGGCTGAAACCCTTAGAAAACTCATATTCTGTCAGCCTCTAAGAAAGGCAATGGCTCTTATAAGTCTGAAATTACCGACGGCTCAGAGCACATGTACACAAACTCTTACCTTTAGCTTCATTGAGGCTGTGTGATATTATTGAAATGAACACATTTATTTTTCTCTGGGATTCACATTTTATTTACCTCAATGGCCTACCCAAAGTTCCAATAATCTTGACAGAGACAGCGGACATTACCACATTAGGATATAATGCATTTATATCAGTATGCATCCCACATTTTAAAAGGATTGGATGCATACTGTAGTCAGACAGGAAAACAGTATGCACCATACTTGATTATTAAGATTCTTTTGATTTGAAAATACTGCTCTTTGATTCGTCACACCAAAGAAGGTTGGCTCCTCCTTCTGTTCAAATGTCTCCCTATGTTACTTTAAGAAAAATTCTAATATTGTGAAGTGATGTAGCCTGGAAGTCTCAGACTACCGTTTTTGCAAGATTTTAGCTGATGGAATGCATACTGATTAAATCATAGTATATAAAAAACCACAATTAGAATCCTGTGTATGGCATTTTGCAGACGGATTCCATGGGATTTCTGATGGAAGGGAGCAAAGGTCATGTGATAGGACCTGTTCAGAATCGTGTTCAGTTTCAGAAATGGAATATATCCCAATGTGATAAGGTCCTGAATGAGGTGTTATTCAGAGTTCTTAGTGTTCAACGTTCTAGAGAAGTGATCAAAAGGGAACTTGCTGCTCCAGTGCTGAAACCAACTCCGTGCACAATAGGTGAGGCTTTTAGGCTTCTGACAGCCCACCCTAAACTACCGTGCTTCCCCGAAAATAAGACAGTGTCTTATATTATTTTTTACTCCCAAAGATGTGCTAGGTCTTATTTTTAGGGGATGTTTTATTTTTCCATGAAGAAGAATTCACATTTATTGTTGAACAAAAAAAATGAACATTTATTCTATACTGTACAGTAGTTGTCATCACAAACCAACATAACCAAACCAGACAAACTGTGACTTATGTCAAGAATTTGTTGTTACTACCATTATTTCCATATACAACTGGTATGTACATTTACCAATTCTGCATGCTATGGTGTTCTGTTTGGCAGGCGATGGGCATGCTTCCAAACACAAACTTTACTAGGTCTTACTTTCGGGGGAGGCCTTATATTTAGCAATTCAGCAAAACCTCTACTAGGTCTTATTTTTTGGGGCTGTCTTATTTTAGGGGAAACAGGGTATGTACAGTAGAGTCTCGCTTATCCAATGTAAACGGGCCGGCAGAACGTTGGATAAGTGAATATGTTGGATAATAAGGAGAGATTAAGGAAAAGCCTATTAAACATCAAATTAGGTTATGATTTTACAAATTAAGCACCAAAACATTATGTTATACAACAAATTTGACAGAAAAAGTAGTTCAATACACAGTAATGCTATGTAGTAATTACTGTATTTACGAATTTAGTACCAAAATATCACGATGTATTGAAAACACTGACTACAAAAATGTGTTGGATAATCCAGAATGTTGGATAAGTGAGTGTTGGATAAGTGAGACTCTACTGTATCACTAATGCAAAGGCATTAGAATAGTGCTGCATTTTATTTTGAGGGAGCTTGAAATAATTTTCTTGACCTAGTGTAACTTTATCCTCTTGGAAATCTTACTGAAAATCCTTGCTATAAAAAGGGAATAACTCAAAATGTTAGTAGAAGCTAACATTTATAGCCACCTGCTAAGATACATATGTGATTAAAGAACTAGATGCACAACTCTGGGCTCTTTAAAACTACCTGGAGGCCAACAGAGATATGCATGATTTGTATAAAAGTCTAGTGACTGCTGTACATAGACAACAGCTGTCTATAACAATAGCTGCATCAAAACTTGCATGTAAGAGCCAGGTAAAGAAAGAAAGGGGAAGGGGGAGAGAGTATCATTATTAGGCCAAGGTTCCAAAATGAAGGAACAGCTGTTATCAATGTAACATCACTTCGTATCTCTTGGTTTAATTTTACAGGAACTTGTGGCCTCTGTTTTAAATATTCCATATAACAGGATCAGATGCCATGTAAAACGGGTTGGTGGTGGATTTGGGGGTAAAGTCACCAAACCTGCTATTCTGGCTGCTATCACTGCAGTAGCAGCAAATAAGTAAGTATGCTGTTAAAAAAGGATGGTTTAAATTAGGAATTGGCAAATTTCAGCCCTCCAGGTGTTTTGGACTTCAACTCCAACAAATACCTAACAGCTGATAAGCTGGCTGGGATTTCTGGCAGTTGGATGCCCATGCCTGGTTTAAATGATAAGCTTGGGAATTTAAACCCGACTCAGGAGGAATCCACATAATTTTTGTGAATGCTTTAGCAACTTTTTCAAATCACTTTGTCATGTTAAATCAATGTAGCTGCTACTCGCTTTAATTTGCAGGAAACCTCCCTTTTCTAGCCTATAATATTTACATGCCCTTCCAGTTTGTATTGGTTACCTCAATGTGAGAGTGTTTAGGGGTGTAAAGAATTGTGTGGTGACCCCAGGGCCAAACTTCCTCTCCTACCCCGATCTACATGATTTTCAGTCACACGATACATTCCTGGCTTTCTTATTTAGGGGAAAATTATTTCCTCTGTTAGAGTTTTAATGGTTACCTTTCAATGACTTCTAGCCTTTTAATGCCTGAGTACTCTTCAATGGAGGCCTTCTAAAAAGTAAGCCCCAGTGACTTCAGTGGGACTTATCCCTAGGCTAATGTGTAAAGAGACTGTGATTTCAGTGCCTAATTACAATCATGGAATACTGGAAAGGATGTTGTGTATACACTTGATGATTTCAGCCCCAATTTTACAAAAGCTTAATCAAGCTGTGGATGGCTTTCATAAGAAGCAACAACAAAAAAATGAGAGAGCGAGCAAGCAATAGGGATTATTCTACAAAGAGTGAGGAGAAGGTACTGGACTCTGTGTGTATGCATTGGTCGGAAAACATTTCCAACCATGTGGCTAAAAGAATGGAAGATTATATCTGTTTCTTCAACTGGGCCTCTATAGAAAAAAAAAATCAGTAAGAGAGCCTTGGAACTTTTCTCTAGGCAAAGAGAGAGCGCTTGCTACTTTCAGTACCCCCAAAGAATAAAAATGGCAATTCCTCCTCTCCTGTTTACTCTAATGTAGGACAAATGAATGTATGACCTTTCAGGTATTACTGGGCACAAAAATTTCATCCTCCCTCACTATTTGTAATATGAACTGGAGCAACGGTTTTCCAAATGCAACAGTCAAACAACATTAGAAGAAGTGTGTATTCTCATCAAGCAATTGGGGAGGGGTGAGAAGGCTTCTGGTTTTGCAAATATTCAGGTGATGTATCTGACTGGGTCATAGTCAATCGCAGTTAAGAATTGCACTAATTGATTTCCATTTCTACTACTACTTTTTAGAACTGGCCATGCAGTTCGTTGTGTTCTGGATCGAGGAGATGATATGTTGATAACTGGGGGAAGACATCCTTTCTTTGGAAGGTATAAAGTAAGTGAAGTACACATCTCAATAATTCATTGACTCTTAAAATGTTACTATTTTTTAAAAAATCAGTTTTTAAAAAATAAAATCTGGTCAACACTTTAAAATTTATCTAAAATTAAGCATGTGGACTAAAATTGGGGGAAGGGCCTCAAAATGCTTTTTTACTTTGAAAAAATAGGGAGAAAGGTTAATCATTCTTACTTTCTATACAAATAGATTGTTTTGAAAAGGTTATTCATAAATACTGCAAGTTGTCTCTATGTTATGATACTGTTACACTGATTAATATGTTATAGGTAACTTATTTACTTGTAATCAATAAGCTCTGTTAAATTTTGAGCAATAAATAACATCCTGACAAAGCAGGGTTTTTTAGCTGAGCCAGTGTGACCATGTGTTCTCAGGGACCTTCGAGGCAGGCCCGTATCCTGGGGCCTGTCTCAGTTTTACCTGAGACATCCAAATAACACCTCAGGTAAAACTGAATTAATCCAGAGGAAACTGGGATTTTCCAGTTTGCTCTGGATTAATTAAACACCTGGAAAAATCCAGACCTTAAGCTAAAGTCCAGATCTTTTCAGGTGTGGGATCTGTGAGGTCTGACCCCTGGGACTACTTCTGCAGTTCCAGAGGTCAATCCGCACAGCCACTTTGGTTCTTTGGGCTCCTGGGGCCCAGAGGAGAGAGATGATGCCCACCTTTTCCCGCCCAGCCCCCCATTCCTCCCCAAGACGTACCTGGGCGGCCTAATGGCAGCACAAACCCCTCTGCAGAATACTCCTGACATGCAAAAATGATGCGTCAGGAGGTGGGGGTGAGGAAAATCCCCCCCCACCTCCTGATGTGTTATTTTTGCATGTCAGGAGGACCTTGCAAAGGGGTCTGTGCTGTCGGCAGGCTCCTCGGGTATGTTTTTTGGGGGGAATGGAGGACTAGTTGCATGACAAGAGTGGTTTCTTAAAAAGGAAATTGGTTTATCAATTCAAACAGGTCTTGCTTTCCTAGAATTCTCCTTCGTCTTCATCCTTCCTGCCAACTGTTTCTTTTCATGCCCAGCTTCTTATTGGTCCAAAGTGATACAGGCTAGGATCCGCTCCCTGATATGTACAGGAGCCCTATCCGTCTTTGTCGCTAATTGGCTCCGGTCATGGTGGGAAATTTAATAAACTGTCATCAGATCATTTGAAGGCTTGTGTCTATTGATCTGCCCAGGAGAATGATATGAACAGAAAGAAATGCACTGGGGCAAGAAATAATGGGTTGAAATGGGTTTTGATAGCTCTGCTTCAGTCAATAGGTACCAGTTAGGTAAACAAAAGAGTGGTTAGGGTGATGGCGAAATCATTTTAGCAATAGAGGTGAAGAAAAATTCCCAGGAATAAACCAGATCATACCAGGAAAAACCCTGTGGTTCTTCCTAAAGCCTACTATGTACTCTGTGTGTCTTCTCAGGGTGTTGTGAATAGATTATGTTAACGAATGTGTGGTCATTCCCTGAGAACCAGTGCTTGTGAAACATTCTAAGGAAGTTCAATGAATGGTGGCTTGAAACTAGTTGAAGGTGAAGGCAGGCTCCCTTTTAGTCCCTATGGAGCCACAGATTCTGGGGTACATCCTTTTGGGGTCCAATTTTCAATAACAACTTTAGCCCATCTAAATTTTTATTCTGATGACCAGAAAGGATTAGCTGAAATTAAGGCTTCCTGGGACATATCAGAGGAAGTGAAGAGGAAAGTTTGTGTGTTGACAGTTGCCAAAGCAAGGTAGTTCTCTGTTATTGCAGCTGTGAACTGGGCACTGTAGTCAAACTGTGCCAGTCCTTCACAACTCCTTAGGGGGTGAGATATCGTCTGGATACTGGCAGAAAAGGCAGAGAAAACACAAACTGTGTTTGTTTGTTTTTTGTGATCCTTCTATCAGTTTTGGTTTAACGAAATTACTCAAGAACAGTTTGCCAACCTGCATGTCATAATAAAGGAAGGAGGGAGTACTGCACACAAAGGACTAGAAAAAGTGACCTGTTTTGTTGCTGATTCTGTATTGTTGGCTGTTTTCAAACCATGGCTCATCTATGTGGAATAGGTATAGTGACCATTGTGGTCAAACCTTCATAACTTGTCATGGTATCTGAACTGAGTGTCAGCTTTACACCTACAAAAACAAATGCTATTCAATGAATATTGTCTTCTGTGGACATACTTCATTAAGTTATAAAAAGTCAAATTTCATTAGTACTCCAATGACTAACAAGGCAACTGAAAAATTTTTATAGGTTGGATTTATGAATGATGGCACAATTGTGGCTCTGGATGTGAGATACTACAGTAATGCTGGATGTACACCAGATGAATCTGTTACGGTATGTTGCATTTGTAAAACTAATTACAAAATCACTGTAGTTCTGCTGTGACCAAGCCCATAGTCAAGGAGAGGGGGAGGGTTATGGGTTCAACAGCCTCCCCCCCCCACCCCAAAAAAATAATAATAATTTCAGGCTAAAAAAATTTCTGGTTTACTCATGAACTAGTTAACCAAATATCCATGTTAAATCTATGAGGAGCAAAAAATTAGAGTTCTCCCAGTACTGCAAGCATTATCTCAACCAAATTTTGATAATTTATTTATCCTATCATTACCTACCTTTTTTGCCAATTTAAATTGCAATTACAGCAATAGCCAACATAGTGGAAGCAACCAAGTTTTGACATCACGGATATTTAATCAACATTTTCAATATGAAGATGATGCAATCCATTGAAATTGACATTAGAATTGGACTTCCAGGTTAAACTCAATAAGAAAAAATTAAGCTTAAATACAATTTTATTTTATTTTTCCACACTGAGGGCAAGGTAACAATGTCCTCTAAATTTGTAAGCAGTGCTGCTGAACCCCAACCGAATTCATTCACAGCATATGGAAAAAAGCAAAGAAGCAAAAGCAATTAAAACTCTCTAAACTGGACTTGCAAACATAGCAGCTGAGGCCCCGCTGGAAAGTAGTTGTGACACTTGCAAGCTCTTCTGAAAGTATATGGGTGAATATCTTACCCCAAGCATCAGTAGTCTTCCCAAAGGGTAGAAATCCATTGCTTGAATTCAATTCATGATTTTAACATTTTATTCTTGTATGTGACTTTTATGACTGTTTTATCGTTGTTGATGTCTTATTGTTGATTGATCTGTTTTATGGTTTTGCTTTTATATTGTTGTGTCTGGGCTTGGCCCCATGTAAGCCACCCCGAGTCCCTTCGGGGAGATGGGGCGGGGTATAAGAATAAAGTAGTTATTATTATTATTATTATTATTATTATTATTATTATTATTATTATTATTATTATCTGCAGTCACTGATAATCATAACAAAGTGATGTGCACATAGCCTGCTGCCTTCCCAATGGTAGCATATGATAAAAAAAACACTTCACTGAGGAACTTTGTATATTTGCTCTCTATTCAGATTAAGAACAATCTCTCATACACATATAAAGTTGGATATTAAATCTATTATTTTTTCTTAAAGGTAATGGAAAATGCATTGCTAAGAATGGATAATGCTTATAAGATCCCCAACTTACTATGCCAAGGATGTGTCTGCAGGACAAATTTGCCATCAAACACAGCATTCAGAGGATTTGGTTTTCCTCAGTCAGCCCTTGTTACAGAGACACTGATAACAGATATAGCAACCAAAACAGGTTTACCACCAGAAAAGGTAACAGTAAGAATATTCTTAGGGTTTTTTATTTTTTAAATCCTAAATAGAATCATTGTTTTTACAGCAAGAATCACTACAAATATTTTTCTTTTCCGTAGAAAGTTATTTCTGATACCATGAATGTATTTTTATTTTGCTAGCAAGAATCATCTACTTGTTAGGGCCATGTGAATTGGTAGAGTATTGGATCTGAACCTCAATACTGTTTGCAGTTATCTGGATGAAATATTGCTGCTGTGGCTGAGATGTATGGCAGTTTACGTGCAAGAATGTGTGAAGTGAATGAAAGAGTTGCAAATGGCAATGGGAGAACTAGCTTTCAGCTGTCAAATAAGCTGTTCAGATCAGTTTGAAAAATCCTAGAGACATAGGGAAGTATCTTTTTTGTATACCATTGTTCTTACAGATCAGAGAGAAAAACATGTACAAAACACTTGATAGAACACATTACAAACAAGAAGTGAACCCAAAGAACTTGATAAGATGCTGGAATGAGTGCATGAAGAAGTCATGTTTTTACAAAAGGAAAGAAGATGTGGAAAAATTTAATAAATATAATTACTGGAAAAAGAAAGGGATTGCCATTATTCCATTGAAATATTCAATAGGATTTGAGCCGAAGTTTCTTAATCAGGTTGGTTTTGAAAATAGGGTATTTTGATATTGTTATTATTATATATTTAGGTATCTGGTTTCCATATCAGTTATTAAAATACATAATATTTTCAAGCCAAAAATATTTTAGAATAAAGGACATGATATCCAGAAGGTAGTTTTTGCACAGAAATATTACAGATGATCTCTTGAGAATAATGATTGGCGTACAATGTTTCTCTCATTTGTTTCTGTGTAAGAGACCATGAAGAAACTTTCATGCTATACTTTGAAACCTTTTAAATGAGAATAATGACTTTGAGGTTTGAAGTGCACTACTAAAATATAATGACTACTTATACAACACTTTCACAAAAAACACAAGTTTTCATGTACATGTGGTAACTTCTTTCACAATGTCATAAGGTTTTGCATTTATCTATCTATCTATCTATCTATCTATCTATCTATCTATCTATATCTGTGTCTGTTTGTATACACACACATACCTAACTAGTTTCTTATTCTAACATTAACAGGCTGCAGCCCTTGTTCATATCTACTTAGATGGGCATGTATTGGTGACTCATGGTGGTGTTGAATTAGGACAAGGGATTCACACCAAAATTATGCAGGTAATATACACTCTCATACATTCTTGGGCATGCCAAAATTTATTCAATGTCAGAGGAGCTGTGATTTTAATAGTAGGTTTATAACAACAACAACTCTTTATTGATTAGTCAGTTTTGACCATATCAGAACATGTAAAACATACAAAACGTACACCCTTACCCATACATACAGTAAAATCATGTAAAACAGTAAAACCATGTAATAGTAGGTTTATAAATAGATGTATACATAGGCTGAGTCCAGCTTTTCAGATTTTTTTTAAATTTTGGTATATTTGTTCATGCATAGTGAATGAGAAATAAAGGCTAGCTAGATATTCAGGGCCTAATGAGTTTTTCCTCTGCAGCCCATCATCCAGCCAATTCTAGGTTGCCCACCCAGCTGCATTTTGTCATTGGCCAGGCAAATGATGATGATGATGATGATGATGATAATGATGATGACGATGATGATAATACTGTATTTGTATTCTACCCTATCTCCCTAATGTTTCTGGGATTCTGGCTTTGTACAAAGGCCTTGCATAAGCAAGTCTAGATTTTTTTTTTTCAAATCTAGAAGAGGAGTTAGAGCCACTTATATTGTCCCTAAGTCTTTGGAGTTGCCAAAGAGTCCTGGAACAGAAAAGTGGCTCCTGTTTGAATTGCAGTTGCCTAACCGTCCTTTAAACATTGCACAATCTGAAGCAGTAGGAAAACCTTCCATTAGCTCTTTGTGGTCATGCTAGAGGCAGAGAGGGAAATTAGGAGTGCACAACCGCCAGGCTGTCTTCCACTATTTCTCAAATGATAAAATGTGGCTCAGCATTGTTACATTAATTATTTTTGAGAAAGAAGTGATTTGAACAGAAATGAATTTTTTAAAATTTATTTGCTAATGATATTGTTTCAACAAGGTAAGGAACACATTTTGGACACATTTTATAAATGCAGTCATTTTCAGTATAGCTTACTCTGAGGACTGCATCGGCATTGCTTGTTGTCTAATTGTGAATATTTTTAATGGTCAAACCTTTGCTGAGTTTGCATTGTATCAAATACATATGCTCCAATACGGCATGTGCATAGGCTTCCTAGCTGGAAGGGGGCATGGAAATAATTACTGAACAGATGATTATCTCTCTAGATTATCTGCCATGAAACAAATAAACAATAAAAATGACAATATATTAAGAAAATGATTTACTGACTATTGTGTTCCGAACAGATCGCCAGTCGTGAATTAAAGATACCAATGTCTTATATTTATATCAGTGAAACAAGTACAGTGACTGTGCCTAATACAAGACCGACAGCAGCCTCTATCGGTACTGATATTAATGGGATGGCAGTGAAGGTTGTGTATATTTCTACTTCTGTCTTGTCATTTGATGCCAAATGATGTGCGACATTTCACAGACAGCAAAATCACCTCACATTGTCTTTATTTTGGATTTGATGGCTTTAAGACACAATTTCAGGACAAAGCTTTGAATAATTTCATGTGTACAATAGAGTCTCACTTATCCCACACTCACTTATCCAACGTTGTGGATTATCCAGCGTATTTTTGTAGTCAATGTTTTCAATATATCGTGATATTTTGGTGCTAAATTCGTAAATACAGTAATTACTACATAGCATTAATATGTAATGAACTACTTTTTCTGTCAAATTTGTTGTATAACATGATGTTTTGGTGCTTAATTTGTAAAATCATAACCTATTTTGATGTTTAATAGGCTTTTCCTTAATCTCTCCTTATTATCCAACATATTCGCTTATCCAACGTTCTGCTGGCCCGTTTATGTTGGATAAGTGAGACTCTACTGTATTTGCTGCTTTTTAAAATTGCCAATTCTTTTCTTTTTTCTTTTTTTGCAAAATTCTAGTGGATATTTTGAATTTTTTTTCTTGTATTTAGATGTGCTCTAAATAATTTGGAGGTCTATTAGGGCTAGATGCATGGTTGTTAATTAATTAAATTCAGAGCCTGAATTTAGTATGTTGGATCAGAGCTCGGTTTCATCCAGATCTGTCCATCTAAGGGCAGAGGTCTGTAAGGAGAATACTTCTGTCTCCCTTTAGTAGGAACAATATATTTCAGGAGGACAAGGGAAATTGCCTTCCCCTTGTGCCCAAGTATTAGTCTTGTTCCTGTGCCAAGTTAAATCATGTTTTTATTAAAGCTTTTGATGCCTGTTTTTCCAAAAATCCAGATGAATATGGTTTTATTGTTTTAGCTATCTATGCTGGTTTAACTAGTCAAATTGTTCACTACTTTTTAGTCTGAATTATTATTTGATTGAGTTTCCTTGTCTGCTATTCTGAGATTCCATAATATGGGAAGGGGTTATATATATGTTTTAATAAATAAATAACAGCAAATTGTATTTTTCTGTATCCAATACTTGATTCAAGATCCCCCCCCCCTTTCCCTCTGCTGCAATCTTCTGTAACACTGAAATCGCATTGCAGATACATTTCCAGCTATTTGAAGTAGATTTTTAGGCTTTTTTTTCCATGTCAGGAGCGAATTGAGAAACTGCATATCTTTGTAGGCTACACAGGGGGCTGCAGGAGGGAGGAGGGATATCATTTCTGGAGGTAACAGTGGGATCCAATGGAAGCACACAATTGGGTCCCGGCTCATATAGAGAATGTATAATAGCTGAGAATTTGCTCTGCCATAGCATCTTATCTTTATCTGGCACTTTCTTTTGTGATTACCTGTGGCCATTACAGCTTACATTGTATGCCACTATGCTGCTGAAACCAATCCTTTTGGAACCTAGCAATTAATTACTTAATTGGTACAGCAAAACTGGTGTCATGAAGGCTCCTTATCTTTGGCTCCCTGGCACCTGGGCCAAGAGTGGTAGGGTACAGTGTGTTTTCTTAAAGCAAAAGGATTTTTAGCAGTCTGTTTTGCTTTCATAATTATTTCATTACAAAATAAGAATTATGGTTGGTTTTTTCCAGAATGCTTGTGAAACTCTTATGAAACGACTTCAGCCTATTATGGATGAAAATCCAGAAGGGAAATGGAAAGACTGGGTAATAAATAATGTATGTCTGTGACTAAGTTATACCATTAGGTTCCTATCAGCAGATGCATCCGGATGACTCTGTTATGTTTCTTGAAACATGAACTCTAACCTTCACTGATACTGCTATCCTGGTGACTTCAGAAATCATCATGAAATCACTTTTTGTCATCCATTGGCAAGTGTGTTCAACAAGAATGGGCAAAACGTTTCCAACCCTTGATCACCCATCATCCCAGACTATCCTATTTCTGATTTTAAAAGTAGGCTAAATTGCCACTCCTGGAAGTCTCATGAGGGTGCCAGTTTGTTTCTTAGACAGCTGGTAACAGCTCCCTGTACTATTTAACATTAAAAATATTTATTCTAAAATCAGAAGTGACTTTAAGTGACGTTGCCCATCCTTGTTAAAAATAATGCCCTGAATGGGAATTCTCAGGATTTTTTTTTAAAAAAACAACTTTAAGTAACTTCTGCGTTGGTTTTGTTTTTCCCCTGTCCATTGGGCCCTTAATTATAAGAACTGAACAGATATAAATAGGATAAAATGCAAAACAAATACATGTGTGATCAGGATAAAATACTGGCTGTAAGCAATACATCTATATATATAAAAATGCAATGTGCGTTTTCCCATGGAGTAAACAACAAAACCACTGAACCAGGTCACACCAAATTTGGCCACAAATGACATAGTCATTCAATCTATGTTTTTCAATTTAAAAAATTAGAAAAATAAAGTCCACATTATAGAGGATGAGGAAGAGCCGTTCTCCCCCTGGCTGCCAGTCAGAAGGGTAGGCCCCGCCCTCTTTAGGCCTCGCTCACTTCGTGTCCTAGCAACCCCCTCAGCCACAATGGCTGAGGGTTCACTTAGGCCTCTTCCACACTGCCTATAAAATACAGATTATCTTATTTAAACTGGATTATATGGCAGTGCAGATTTAAGGCCCTTCCACACAGCTATATAACCCAGAATGCCAAGGCAGATAATCCACAGTATCTGCTTTGAACTGGACTATCTTGAGTCCACATTACCATATAACCCAGTTCAATGAGGATTTTATACAGTTGTGTAGAAGGGGCCTCATATAATCCAATTCAAAGCAAATAATATAAGATTATAAATATATATAAAAATTACCATGATATAATAAAACAGAACAATATAATCTCTAAAATCAGAACAGTAAATAAAGAGCAACACTCTGAAAACAGGAATTCCAGACAGGAAACAATCAGGGCCAGCTAACACCTCCCAACAAAGGATTCCCCCAGGGAGGAAGCTGAGGAGGGAGAAAAGCAGAGCGTATTATCAGAATAATTATTATTACTATTATTAATATTATTATTATTGTGTTGCTGTGAACCATGAAAATGAATACAGTCTGGTTCCAAGTATTAAACTCTAAAATCAGAACAGCAAATAAAGAACAACACTCTGAAAACAGGGGAATTCCAGACATGAAACAATCAGGGTCAGCTAACACCTCCCAACAAAAGATTCCCCCAGGAGGAAGCAGCCAGGCTCTGAAGCGGAAAGGCCATTACATGCTAATTATTCTGGCTAATTGCAGTATTCATACTTCCCTCCAACAGACAAAAAAAGGAACAACCAGAAATATTGTATATTCACAAGCTTTAGGAAATAACATATACTTACTTCCACCAATTCCTCAATACCTTATTTCCCATACTATCCCACTTTGCCACAGCAACGCGTGGCCAGGCACAGCTAGTTGAAATAAAGTGTTGAAAATATTTCACAACTAAAATACAAGAATGCATTGTAATACTATACTTAGGTTTCATTTTACCTCTTAAGAAAGTTTCTCTTTCATAGATTACAGAAGCTTTTCATCAGAGTATTGGTCTTTCCGCTACTGGCTTCTTCAGGTAAATGGTACTTTCTATCCTTAAAATTGCTATTGGAAAAATAATGCCCTGAATGAGAATTCTCAGGATTTTTTAAAAAACCAAAGACTCAGATGGCTAAAAGCAATTATTAATCCTAGAGCCATTGCATCAATGATATTTACATAAGAGTTTGCTTATCAAGTTTTCAATTATTTAATGGGCCTACTCTAGTTGGTATTAATTGGATTTCATCTCTGTAGTAGTGAGACTGCTTTAGCGCAGAGACTTGTGCATATAGGAGTAAGAGGAAGGCTAAAATTGTATTCCTTGCTGCAGTCTGTATTATGTATATTTGGAGATAATTTCACAGCTTAGACAATTGACATGCTGCTTCCATCTTCTTTATTAACTTATTCATTCATAAAGTAAATATTGAAAATAAAATCTATTGTAAATACAAAGAAAATACATATGAAACATTCCAAAATATGCATAGTTCAGAGATGGGTAACTGCCTGTGGTCTGAGCTACATACTTGATTGATCACACTGAGGGGAACCTTCAACCAGAGATCAGTTCTTGGGCACACAAAGAGGCATTTGCCAACGTATTTATGTGATGCGTCATGGGCCCTGTAGTCCTGTTCCTAGTACTATTGTGGCAGATGAAGATGAAAACATGGGGTTTTCGCCGGTGCAACAAGAGCCGGAGTCTCTTCACCTGCCGGATGTTGACGTTTGCCCTCAAAAATTCAGTAAACCAGGCCTTGGGCAGTACTCCCCTCCGTTTCCCAGGAAGGAATCTTATTCTAGAGATAGGGGAGTTAGAGAAGCTAATCGGAGAAGCCTGAGAATCGCTGCCAAACAACTGGCTGATTAGGTCTGCTTCCCTTGGGAAATTCTAAGGAGTAATGCATCTGGACAGAGTGGGTTTAGCTTCTCGTTCTCTAGGGAAAGAGTTTGTTGGCGGGAAAACGAGACCCAATATAGGGTTTGGCGCGAGAGATTCTTTGTGGAGTCATTTGATCAGCTTCAGGAGAGAGATCGTGTGTGGACTTCGTAACCCCAGTTCCTTGCTTCCCGGATCAAGCTTTCAAGCCCTTGCCTTGCCTTGCGGTTTAACCACGGACCCTGCTCCACGCTTCATGTTTTGCCTTGTCTCCAGTCACGGACCTAGCCAAGAACCAAGTTTATTTCCAGCCTTGTTGTCAAGCTTCATTGGACTCTAAGACTCTGTCATTTCCCCACACTATTGCTTGGCAAAGGTGTGTGTTTCGGTCAAGTGGATTAAAACTTTGAACTCTAATATCATTTATTGGACAATACATTTTTGGACTATATTTGACCTCATTTGAAAGGTCTGCTTCTGAACTATAATCTTCACTTGTTTTTATTGCTTTTATATATTTCCTTAATAAAGATATTAGATAGAGACTGGCCTCCGTGTAAGGTTATTGGTGCCCAGCAGCCAGGGTTCTGACAGTTTGACTCCGCCACCCACAGCACCAAACAACCTAAGGCCAGAATGTCTACAGGAACCGGAGCGGACGTCCCAGCTCAACCACCCAGTTACACCATTTCCCAAGATGAATTCAATCGGATCCGGGACACACTCCGAACGCAGGAGGGAGAAATACGGGGCTTGAAGGAACGCGGAGCCCGTCTCCCTGCCCTAGCGCTACCAACCAAGTTTTCTGGAGACGCCTCCAAGGTTCATGTTTTCCGTCGCCAGTGCCAGGCGTACTTAGAAGCCCGCCAAGCCGAGTTTCCCCAAGAAGATGTCAAAGTGGCGTGGATCTTCAGTCTCCTAGATGGGCCTGCGGCCACTTGGGCGACGGCGCTATACGATGCGGGTTCCACGCATCTAAACACCGCGCAGCAATTCTTGAATCACCTTCGGAAAACCTGGGAGATCGAGGACGACGAGGAGGCGGCCGGTCATAAACTCCGACGCCTCTTCCAAGGGGACAGACCGTTGTCCCGATACATAGCCGAGTTCCGGGTGTTGGCTCAGAACACCGGCTGGAACGACATAGCCCTCAGAGGACAGTTTCGCGAGGGCCTCAACATCGAGATGCAGGAAGAAATCTCTAAGGTGGACCCCCCAGGGACTCTGGAAAGACTCATCAACCAGTGTTTACGGGCTGAAGTCTGCTTGCCAACAAAAAACAGTGGCTCCGGGGGCAGAGTGGAAGAGCCGGAGTAAAACCCCCCACTTCTGCCAGTATCCAGCCGCGTCCAGTATGGAGATCCCCACCACCAGCCCCTAGCCCCATGGGAAGCGAGGAGGAGCCGATGCAGTTGGGCAACGTGCGCCCCAGACTAGATGTTCCTGAAAAGGCCCGCCGCCAACGTTTGAATCTGTGTTGGTACTGTGGAAACGGGGGCCACTTCGCCAGAGAATGTCCAGCCAAAAAGAAGCCCGCCGCCCGTCTGGCGGCGGCGTCCTTCGCGGAGGCGGAGGCTGCCGAGGCGGCTGGAACAAAGCCGGCGGGGGAAGCCAGCGACCGGGCGTAGATGGGCTCGCCAACCCGGTCAAAAACTCCACTCAAGAGCCGCAAACGGGGGTCCTATTTCTCCTGGTGGTCACGCTGTGGTCAGTGAGAAAAGGACCCGTCATGATCCATGCCATGATAGACTCAGGGGCAACAAACAACTTCATCGATAAGGACTATGCTGACTCTCTGGGACTACAATATCATGATTTCAAGAACGCCCGGGTGGTGCAAGCCATAGACGGCCGACCCCTGAAGACAGGTCCAGTAAGCCAATGGACCGAGCCCACCAGAATGTGGATAAGAGAACACATGGAGGAAATCTCCTTTTTTGTTACCGAAGTTCCCCATTTCCCCGTGATTTTGGGTATCCCATGGTTGACACTCCACGACCCAAACATCTCCTGGACTAACAGAGAACTGCAGTTTGCCTCAAGGTTTTGCCAAAATCATTGCCTAGTAGCCAAGGTTTGCCATGCCACAGACGCAGAACCCATCATCACCTTGCCCAAGAAATACTTGGACTTTTGGGATGTTTTCAATGAAAAGGAAGCCGAGAAACTACCCCCACATAGACCCTATGACTGTGCCATTGACCTAGTGGAGGGGGCCCCAATTCCGCGAGGACATCTCTACTCCCTGACTGAACCAGAGCAAGAAGCTCTCAGGGAGTTTATAGAGTCAAACCTTCGCAAGGGGTTCATCAGACCCTCTCAATCCCCAGCCGCTTCCCCAGTGATGTTTGTAAAAAAGAAGTCAGGGGACCTACGCTTGGTTGTGGACTATCGGGCACTGAACAACATCACGAAACGGAACCGCTACCCATTGCCATTGATCTCAGACCTATTGGACCGACTCCGAGGGGCCAAGATTTACACCAAACTGGATCTTCGCGGGGCTTACAATCTAGTTCGCATAAGAGAAGGGGACGAATGGAAAACCGCCTTCCAGACCAAATTCGGATTATACGAGTCCCTAGTCATGAATTATGGATTATCCGGAGCCCCCGCAACCTTCCAGCATTTTGTCAACGATATTTTCCAAGATTATCTAGATCGGTTCTTGATCATATACCTCGACGATTTTTTGGTGTTTTCTAGATCACAATCGGAACACGAGCAACACGTCAGAATGGTGCTACAACGATTGCGGGATCATGGACTATATGCCAAGTTAGAGAAATGCGCCTTTGATTTGCAAGAAGTAGACTTCCTGGGATACCGCGTCTCGCCACTAGGGCTCTCCATGGACCCGGCAAAAGTTTCAGCAGTATTGGAATGGCGGGCGCCAACCAACAAAAAAGAAGTACAACGCTTCTTGGGGTTTGCCAACTACTACCGCAAATTCATCCCAGACTTCGCTCGCTGGTCTGACCCAATCACCAGTTGCATCCGAGGGAAACAGCCTTTCCGCTGGACGGAACAAGCAGAGAAAGGGTTCCACCAGCTAAAACAGTTATTCACGACCCAGCCAATTCTACAGCACCCTGATCCTAAAACCCCTTTTGTTGTGCAGGCTGACGCCTCCGATGTGGCAATTGGGGCTGTACTCATGCAACCAGTGGGAGAACATCTCCATCCTTGTGCCTATTACTCCCGTCAACTAACAGCCCCAGAGAGAAATTATACTATTTGGGAGAAAGAACTTTTGGCCATAAAGGCAGCTTTTGAAAATTGGAGACATTGGTTAGAAGGGGCCAAATTTCCCATTGAAGTTCACACTGATCACCGAAATTTAGAGCATCTAAGGACCGCACGAAAATTAAATCAAAGGCAGCAGCGCTGGGCTTTATTCTTTGAACGTTTTGACTTCCGGATCCATTATGTGACCCCGGCTCAGACCAAGCAAGCAGATGCCCTGTCACGGAAACCAGAATATGCTGCAGGACGCAGAGAGACCTCAGAATCTTGATTACTGAAACCTGAAAACTTTGCCACGCTCACAGTGGGAAACATCAAATCCACTTCAATTGAGCCAACTCCCTCTAACCCAGAATCCCTTTTCACTCAAGAAATTAGAGCCAGTCAACAGACAGATGCCTGGGCTCAAGAACAGATTCGCCAAGGACTACGTTTCCCTTTCTCACTTAAGAACGGGCTACTATGCTACAGGAATCATGTTTACATCCCTCCAGGCCCCGGCAGAGAAAAGGCACTTCATCTGTGTCATGACAGCAAGCCAGCAGGACATTTTGGACTATTTAAAACCATGCACTTGATCCTGCGAGATTTCTGGTGGCCCAAGATCCGCAAGGATGTGGAGAAGTATGTCAATACCTGCCCTGTATGCCAGCGTTCCAAGACACGAAGGGAGAAGCCGTCAGGGCTACTGCATCCCCTTCCCACTCCTTCTCGCCCATGGGAGATAATCTCCACGGATTTTATCACTGATCTACCACCCTCCCTTGGATTCACCACGATTCTAGTAGTGGTGGACCTTTTTACCAAGTTGGCCCATTTCATCCCCTGCGATGGCCTCCCCATGGCCAAAGAGACTGCAGATTTATTCCTTCAGCATGTATTTCGACTACATGGATTGCCCAAGAGTTTGGTCACTGACCGTGGATCTCAATTCACCTCTCGTTTCTGGAAAGCACTACAAAAACTATTGGGCATAGACTCTCGTTTATCTTCAACTCACCATCCCCAAACGGATGGGCAAACTGAGCGCACCAATGCCACTTTGGAACAATACCTTCGCTGTTATGTAAACTACCAACAGGACAATTGGGCTTCACTATTGCCTCTATCAGAGTTTGCTTACAACAATGGTGTCCAGAATTCAACTAAAGAAACCCCGTTCTTTGCAAATTACGGTTTCCATCCACGTTTCTTTCCTTCTGTCATTGAAACCTCAGAAGTCCCTGCAGCGGAGGATTGGCTGCAGGAACTCACAGCAGTACAAGAACTCTTGCACCAGCAACTGGATCAAGCCAAGGAGGACTACAAACGCCACGCTGACAGCCATCGCCAGCCGGGCCCCGAGATCAAGGTAGGAGATCGGGTTCTTCTGTCCACTCGTTTTTTGCCCTCCCACCGTCCCTGCCGGAAGTTAGATGCCTGTTTCATTGGTCCCTACCCAGTGGTGGCGCAACTTAACCCCGTGACTTTCAAACTCCAACTTCCGCGCTCCATGCGCATTCATCCGGTGTTCCACCGTTCCCTGCTCCTTCTGGCGGATGGTGTACGCCCCGACGCGAGCCGGCCGCCCCCCACCCCTGTTTTGGTGGACGGAGAGGAGGAATTCGAAGTTCAGGACATTTTGGATTCTCGCTTCCATCGCCGCCGCCTTCAGTATCTCATTGACTGGGTGGGTTTTGGCCCCGAAGAATGCTCCTGGGAAGACGCTTCCACAGTTCACGCCCCTGATTTGGTCCGCCGCTTCCATCAGGCCTACCCTTCCAAGCCGCGGCCCCGCGACTCTCGGGGACGGGCCCTGAATGAGGGGGGCCTTGGGAGAGGGGATAGTGTGATGCCTCATGGGCCCTGTAGTCCTGTTCCTAGTACTATTGTGGCAGATGAAGATGAAAACATGGGGTTTTCGCCGGTGCAACAAGAGCCGGAGTCTCTTCACCTGCCGGATGTTGACGTTTGCCCTCAAGAATTCAGTAAACCAGGCCTTGGGCAGTACTCCCCTCCGTTTCCCAGGAAGGAATCTTATTCTAGAGATAGGGGAGTTAGAGAAGCTAATCGGAGAAGCCTGAGAATCGCTGCCAAACAACTGGCTGATTAGGTCTGCTTCCCTTGGGAAATTCTAAGGAGTAATGCATCTGGACAGAGTGGGTTTCGCTTCTCGTTCTCTAGGGAAAGAGTTTGTTGGCGGGAAAATGAGACCCAATATAGGGGTTTGGCGCGAGAAATTCTTTGCGGAGTCAATTGATCAGCTTCAGGAGAGAGATCGTGTGTGGACTTCGTAACTCCAGTTCCTTGCTTCCCGGATCAAGCTTTCAAGCCCTTGCCTTGCCTTGCGGTTTAACCACGGACCCTGCTCCACGCTTCATGTTTTACCTTGTCTCCAATCACGGACCTAGCCAAGAACCAAGTTTATTTCCAGCCTTGTTGTCAAGCTTCATTGGACTCTAAGACTGTCATTTCCCCACACTATTGCTTGGCAAAGGTGTGTGTTTCGGTCAAGTGGATTAAAACTTTGAACTCTAATATCATTTATTGGACAATACATTTTTGGACTATATTTGACCTCATTTGAAAGGTCTGCTTCTGAACTATAATCTTCACTTGTTTTTATTGCTTTTATATATTTCCTTAATAAAGATATTAGATAGAGACTGGTCTCCGTGTAAGGTTATTGGTGCCCAGTAGCCAGGATTCTGATAATTTATTACTTTAAATAGCATCAATAGCACATTAAAGTAAGCTTGGAAGCAGTACTGTATGAGGTCTACATAGTAGTCTAGTCAGCTGCATCTTCCAGGCTGTCTTCAAGAGCAGCTCCACATAAGTGCATGCAGAGGCTTATACTTCCAGTACAAATATATAAAAATGAATACTGTGCTTCATTTAAGGTACATTTAGGAATCATGCAGCCTACAACTCCTAGTATTCCTCAGCAGGGCTGCAGGGAGTCCAACAACATCTAGAGGTAGTCATGATGCAAAACACCACTCCAGTACACACACTGAAGTAATCATATGTAAACTGCTCTGAACCTCTTGGGAAAACAACAAGGCACAAGTCAAATAAATACATATCTGTACTGTTACAATAATGCAATTATTTTATTTTACCTTGATTTAATACAAAATGTTTAACATACAATTTCATACAGAGTTTAACAATTTTTGCAAACATTTGTTTCTTAAGAGGTTATGATACACACATGGACTGGGAGAAGGGAGAAGGACATCCGTTTGAATATTTTGTTTTTGGAGCTGCTTGTTCAGAAGTGGAAATAGACTGTCTGACAGGAGATCATAAGGTAAATACCGTATAAAAATACTACTTGAGAGCAAGTGCTGAAATTTTTAATCTGGACTTTACTGAACAAACAATTTACATCCTAAACATGGGATTCTTAGAAGTTTGCTTGTATTCCATGCTCACTGTAGTTTTTAATATGTGAGATTTTTCTGTATTTAAACAGTCTGTATTTAAATAGTCTCTTTTAAAAAAGACTATTAGATTTTTCCACCAGATTTTTTCCATCAGAGAACACATGGCTTTCTATATAGACTGAAGTCCACATGACTAACTATGATGGATATGTTGATAAGGTGAGCAGTTCAGTAACCACATGAGAGCTCCTTGTTTATCTGCATGTCAATCATTATAATTAGGTTGTTCTCAAAACCAAATTTATGCTAGAATCCTGGGAATAAGGACTGCTCCTAGAACAACAGTAGTTAGTACCTCAAACTTTTTTGTTCTATCAAATTATCAGCATAATTATTTTCATTCCTATATTGAAGAAATATCTGTCCTGAAAGCAAACTTTTTAAAAAGGCAACACTGATAGAGGAAGAACACCTTACAGAGGAGTTGCAGGGCTGTCAAAGGCTAGGGCTCAAGGAGATCTCTGATTCTTAGGCCCCTTCTATACTGTGCCATGATCTGATCCTGGAGTATCTGCTTATCCCAGATTACAGTATCTGGCAGTGAGGACTTATATAATCCAGTTTAAAGCAGATAATCCGAGATCAGATCCTGAGATATAAGGACAGTGTAGATTGGACCTTAGAGTCAGTACAATTCAAAGCTAACATGATGGCAATTATCAACAAACAGTAGAACTAGCTTTAAAGCTGAAATGTCTATATGATTTAATATTTTTCCTGGAAGTATAGAAACAAAGACATGACCAAATTCTTGCTCAGCTCGAGAAAAGATAGAGAGAAGAAGATGTCTCATAGTAAAACCCTCCCATCCTTCAAATTTAAATGAAACCAGTGCCTACATCCTATTATTTTCCAATTGCTAATACAGAACATTTGTATTTATTTTTATGAATTTCTGGCTTTGATCTATAAAAATAACTCAGTGTAATTTTCTTTTCTATTCTTTTCAAATAAAAAGAACATTAGGACTGATATAGTTATGGATGTTGGTTGCAGCATTAATCCAGCTATAGATATAGGACAGGTAAGTTACAATCACTTATATTTGCTCTGTTTTTGAAGTAGAAATACCTCACATTAATTATATCCACATAGGTTAGGTCCCTGCTGTTTATGCAGATATTTTGAAGCATATGTTATGATAAACCCGTAAATTATTTTCATTCTCTGCCTGAGTGCACTCTAGATCAGGCATGGGCAAACTTCAGCCCTCCAGGTGTTTGGACTTCAACTCCCACAGTTCCTAACAGCCGATAAGTCCAAAACACCTGGAAGGCCAAAGTTTGCCCATGCCTGATCTAGATATATCAAGCCTTCAATTAATCTTGATTGGCACATATAAGTTATTGTAATACATAGAAAGTTCTTTGAAGATTAAAATGGTTTTTTTTTTAAAAAAAAAAAGAGACTATCTAAACAAACACTAGGAAGCATGATACTATCATATACTACATGGTCTAAGGAAGATTTCTCCCATCTAAGTAGCAAGCATATTCCCTCCTCTCATTCTGACCAGGGCCACAATAGCCCTGGTTGATTAGATATTGTGGAGCTGACATTGGCTGTTTGTAGAAAGAAACACCAACTGTGCATTGCATTAGGTGATCCCTTGTAGCCCAAGGATGATGGCCCTCCAAGTGTAGTGTCTTGATGGTGGATGTGTAGGTGACTGTGGAGACCTATTCTTGACCCGTATGTTCTTCTACAGTGAAGACATTGGTTTCCAGACAGAAGGCAGTCCCAGTCAGGATTAGCTTGACATGCCTTACTCTTGACATGCATCTCCCTTAAGCCCTCCATTTGTGCCTCTTCGAATTCTGCAGCACTGCTGGTCACAGCCGACCTCCAGTTAGAGCACTCAAGGGCCAGGGCTTTCCAGTTCTCGGTGTCTGTGTCAGACTGTGACAAACTTTGTGTCTGTTTTGACCTTTGGGTACCATTATATTTTTTAAACTTTGACAAAATTAATAGATGCCATTTTAATATTATTTCGTATCATTTACAAATGTGATTTAATCATGGTTCACATTATGAACCATCTTGTAGCAGCAAGTCCTTGTCATCAAGATCTGTGTGTGTGTGTGTGTGTGTGTGTGTCTACATATATCTTGATGATAAGTATAAACCTACATTTCATGATCCCCAAATTTTTAGATCAGATGATTGAGTTTAATTTTCCATTGAAGTATTTGTATGTCTAATATAATGCAATTTTTAAATGTGGTAAATTAAGAGTTTAGATCAAGATATATCGGATAAATGTAATTATCTTCTCAGATTGAAGGTGCTTTTGTACAAGGCCTTGGTCTTTATACAATGGAAGTGTTGAAATACTCTCCAGAAGGAGTTCTGAGGACCTGTGGCCCAAATCAATATAAAATCCCAGCAATATGTGACATTCCTGAACAATTTTCTGTCTCTTTACTTTCTTCATCTCAAAACATCAGTGCAATTTATTCATCCAAGGTAAATATGAGAAGTTCAATTTTCAGTAGAAAGTAATGTTGGGTCCAGTCCACCAGGGTCTTCTCCAATTTCAGGTTTCTATCCTGTTCTCAGATCCATATTTTCTAGAATTAAAGTGTATTTAAAAAACAACAAGCTAAATCTGAAGTTGTACACCTTCACCATGTGCTCTGGTTTCATAATGTGTTTCTTTCATCTGTTTTACTGATCTGCAAGTACCAGTTAATAAATACAGTTTGATTATGTTTACATACATGCATTTTTACCCCACTTTTCTCTTAACATAGGACTCATAGCAGCTCACATTATGAATTAAAACAAGATGTATCTAAAATATACAGATAAAAATAATTTACCATATTAAAACCTTTGTACTTGAAAACTTTCTAAAATCATTTAAAATATAGCAGTAAAAGTATAAAGTTTTGTCCAAATTTATCTTGTCATTTGGAGAGTGGCATTCCTTGGATGTCTGGAGTGCTTTCAAGGATTTTTTTAAAAAAAGAGAATGAAGTCAATACCACATTTTGGGGTCCTGTTTGTTTCTTTTCATCCTGTGTCAAGTTATTTTGGCAAGATGGATCAAATCTTGTGACAGTTCAAAGATAAGTCTAAGAATATGTGGGTACATTTGATTTAATCTATGTCTATGAGATCTTTTCAAGTATCTGCTTCTTATTAGAAAATTTTACCGTAGGACAGTTGGAAGGAACCTACAACCTTTGAAAGACACTACAGATTGGACAAATATAGGGCTGCTCAGACAGCTTTTGGACAGACTGTGACAAGCTGTACTAAATGGCAATAAAGAGCACGCTCACCCATGAATATGGGCTTGGGTGTATCCCATGATGACAGATTGCTCTGTCAGTCATCTAAATAGTGAGTGGTCAGTGTTCCCCATGAATGATCATTCTTGGATGGGCACATTAGCAATCCCCCCATATCTGAAATATTAAGAACATTTAGATTTCTGCCTTGATCGGTGCACATGAAGGTTATACTCACGAATATAGTTTGCTCTTACAGTCATGTAAAAGTGATCATGGTGAGCATCAAATTCAAATTAACTGTCTTCAGTTAGCTAGAATGAAGTTCATTTTCTGTCTCCAGACCCTGAAAATATTAGACATTGAGGGATTGCAATTGGATCCAGTTTCCCTCTGGCCCTTTCTACACTGCCATAAAAATTCAGATTATCTGCTTTGAACTGGATTATATGGCAGTATAGACTCAGATAATCCAGTTAAAAGCAGATAATGTGGATTATCTGCTTTGATAATCTAGATTATATGGCAGTGTAGAAGGGCCCTCAGCCTTTGTTACATCTTAAATTGTAACTGTTTCTTAGTGTTGATCTGTTTTACATGCATGTGTATTTATTGTAACCTGTAGGCAATTGGTGAACCAGCTTTGTTCCTGGGATGTTCTGTCTTTTTTGCTATAAAGGATGCTATCTCAGCAGCACGAAAGGAAAGAGGATTAACTGGGCTATTTACATTGCATAGCCCAGCAACTCCTGAGCACATTCGAATGGCTTGTGTTGATCAGTTCACAATGAGGGTAGGAGAGTAGTTTTTTAAAAAATTAAAAAACCAATTATTGATATTTTGTATAGTCCTAATTCTTTTTACACAGTAGATAAGTACCTAGGATATGACAAATACTATTTCACCAAGGCATCGTAAATGAAAATATTACTCTATTATTGCAAGTTGATTACCCTGCAAGAATTTGGAACTGATACATAATTATTCATTCTCTAACTTTGTAATTATTGTATTTCAGTTTCTTAAATGTATATAGTAATCTGATTTCATATTTCAACACTGCCAATTGTTTCTATAGATTATGCATCCTATAATTGTTTCCTTTCTGATTTTATTTAACATATTCAACCAATGTTCTTTCAAAAACAGAGCCTGTCTTTCAAAACCTTATCATCGCTGAGTTTTTGGTTTTGCAAAAATTTTAGTATCACCTTCAAGTTTCTTTTCACAATCAATCCACCAGTTCACCACTTCTACCACCAATTTTACATTATATTACATGCCTTCACATGATAATATTTAGTTGCTTTGGAAATTAAAAAAGAGAAGGAAAGGAAAAGGTACAGTGATACAAGCAAAGAAAGAAGAACTCAATGGGAAGTAAAAAAAAAAAGGAGAAATGGGACAGAACAGAAAATTGCTTGGCATTATTTCATGTTTTGGAAGTGGCACTGAGTTGGTTATGGATCCTATTACATTCAGAACAGATCCACTGAAACCACCAAATGAGTTGGATTCAATCCAAAAGCAGAGAGACACGGGGTTATTCTGTCACAAAAGCGGCTTTGATCTGTCATAACAGACACCACAGTCTGAGCCACTTGGAGGCCCCAGAGAGACTCCTTCAGGATGCAGGTTTTCCCAAGTTAGTTTAACCTGGGGTAAATCTGCATTAAGTAGCTTTGTCCTGGGTTAATACAGATCAGCCCTGTACAGTGCTTAGCTGTCGTGGGGAGGATTAGAAAACGAGTGGTCAGTGTGGATGGGGCCAGATCTGACTAAAATAAGCCTTTGAGTCCATCCAAAACCTTTTGCTCTGTGAATTATATGAATTATGAATTTGATGTTGGTTCATTTACTGTGACCACTTCTAAAAGTAAACATTCCTTCACATTATGTTGTTGCTGTTCTACTTTTTTGTTGAGTACAGGACTGCAACATAATAACGTAGCAGAAAACAGTATAACCTGGAGCATTTAAATCAGCTACTGCTGAAATAATATTTCCAAGCAGAATTATCCACTTCTGTACATAGATGCACAGGAAAATAGTTCTTTTATTCTGAAAGGGAAAATTAAAAAGAAATGCAAGGCAAGGAGTAGAGCAAAATTGAAAATGGCAGACTTGAAGTACGGTAGAGTCCTAGTTAAACAGAACTCAAGCAATCAGAACTCTCAAGCAGTTACAGCTGTTTTTATAATACAGCTAGCACATATACCCAGGGTTGCCAGAGTGTCAGAAGGGCTGCTGCCCCTCTGCTCTCATCCCTTCTTTCTTTTTCTTGCTTCTTTCCCTTCTTTTTCTCCCTCTCCCTTCTCCCTCCCTTTATTCCTTCCTTCCCCTGACCTTTCTCCAGTTCTGAAACGGCCTACCTCATGGTATAACCCTGGCAATATGGCTCTCTTTGTAGCTCTTTCCTTTCTTCCTCACTTCTCCTCTTACACATATCACATTTCTCCCAGTGACATCATAAAGGGCCATTTCACCTAGCAACAGACACTTCAGTGACCTCACAGATAGACATTTCACATAACAGCAGCCATTTGTGATACAAATGGACACACAAACAAGCGTATACTGTGGGGTTGTATGTTTTCCGGGCTGTATGGCCATGTTCCAGAAGTATTCCCTCCTGATATTTCGCCCACATCTATGGCAGACATCCTCAGAGGTTGTGAGGCATACATATACTGTACCTTGATTTATAGATAGATAGAACAGTAAAACTTGTGTTACATCAATAATAATAATAATGCTTTATTTATATCCCACCACCATCTCCCCCAAGGGATGGCTGACAAAAGCACTCCAAAGTGCCGCACACATAAAATACACACTACATAAACATATAAAACCATGACAACATAAATTTACCATACACAACACTTTTGCCTAAAAATGTCACATAATAAAATTAAAAATTCCATAAAACACAGCAGTACTTGCGGATAAAAATGTTTGTTTTCAAGTATCAATCCAAAGTGCCGGAGTGAGGCAGTTACTAAGTCCTCGAGTCTAACCACTAAAATTCTAATCAAGGTCAAGTGCCTGTTTAAAAAGCCATAATATAAAATTAGACTGAAAAACTTGAAGAGTGAGGGCTAACCTAATCTCTCTAGAGAGGGAATTCCAGAGCCAGGGGGGCACCACCAAAAAGGCCCTCTCTCTTGTCCCCACCAACTCCACTTGGAACAGAAGTGAGACCAAGAGAAGGGCCTCCCCGGCAAAACTCAGAGCTCACACCGGTTCATAGAAGGAGATGCAATCACGAAGATAGGTTGGACTCAAAGCATATAGGGCTTTATGAATTTTTTTAAAAAATTCTAAATTTTCTTTATCGCTTTATTTTAATATTAATATCAAGTCAGTACAGAGTTTATGGCATGTTATAGTGTGGAGTGTAGTATTAGTTATGCCTATTTTAATAGTAACCCTCAAGCAACCAGAAATTACCTTTATCTAGCATGTCAACTGATACACATTTTTAAAAGGTAAAGAACATTTGCTCACTCCTGACAACTGTTGCTGCATTGGGGTTGGGGGGAAGACAGAGAAGGAGTGGGCTGAAGGGAAGAGGAGGAACACTGGAGCGGCTCCCCTTAAATGGCCAAAATGTTACCTAAGGTCCACACCCTTTAAGAACTGCACTTCTCATCTCTCCATCTTACCAGCTAAACAAAGAGACCACATTCATAAAAGGAGGGAAAGGTATAGGGAGAAAAAATGTCTAAAGAATTAGTATACCATCTGGATGCCCCCTAAAACTGTCATAATACGCAATGGCCAATGCACACTGGAAGCATACTAGATTTCTCTAAGCATACTACATGTCTTGTTAAGTCAAACCATCCCTAATCCAGAATCATGACACCAAAGTGAGTGTGTAAAGGGAAGGAGGGTGAGGAACAAATATAGCTTCTTGATGCTCACTCTGCTTAACTTTGAATTAGTCTGAATTAGCATATTTGATAAGGATGTCTCTGAAATAAAAATAAGCTAATTGATAATTGTATCTGCTATTCTAGAGTTCAAAGAATAAATCAGACGTTCTCTCTGCTGCAACAAGTTCATAGCCAGTCCTATTCATGCAATCACTCCTGGAGAGATAAGAGAAGAAAATGGACAAACGACACCAGGCCTGTCTCAGAAATTTTGCAATAAGACTGAGCTCTTTACAGTAAAGCTGGCGTTTATACAAAAAAACTGAAATATGAAAGCACATTTGAAAATAATAGCCCTGTATTCTGCAGGAAGAATTCTTTTCTGTACTGATATCAAAAAAAGTGTATATGCATTTGGACTTCTAAAAAAACTTTGGATTTCAAATACTTATATGCTCAGGTTTAACTGAATGCATTTACTCACTGATTAACAGAAGCCATTTTCTTTAAACAGTATACTGTCAATATGTGGAATGATTTAAATTATTTCTGAGGAGTCAGCATCACACTTTGCTCCCAGTTTCAAGCTATCTGAAAGTGCACAAGAAGCAACATCACCAGTTCCAGGGAGCATGTTTGCACCATCCTCTGGAAATCAGTGGGCCATACCACCACCACCACCAATATTCTCAATTCCTACCAGCAAAAAGAAAAATAAACAAACAAACAAAAGCATGGGATGGTTGGTTACCCTGCAAGAATCCTCAGGGATATCTCCTCATTTTTTTTCTAGACACCCCCCAAAAGCCCTTTTTAAAGAAACAGAAAATGAACTGCTTAATCACATCCTTTTAAACGCCTATTTTAGGCCTTTTACAGGTGGAGGTGGGTGGGAGCAAATATAATTTAAATAGCCAATCACGTCATCCACAGGCTTCTGGGTATATGATTGTCATAAGGGGGAAAATTAATACTCTTTAGCATGGGGGAGGGTAGGTCAGGTGTTGTGCTGAACTGCACTGAAGGAGCCACATGCAGCTCACTTCTAGTCCACAGCATTGATGCTAAAATACTGGCTTCTATTAAGTCATTGGGGGACAGGACGGGAGAAACTTATTGATAATCTCAGCTGCTTTGCTTAACTACTTTCTGTAAACAGTGCCTACCTGTTTAACATCACTGGAACAAGCTTGGGTAATATCAAAAGGTACTTGTGATAGTATGGCAAAATGACTATAGATGGCTCCCTCTCTTATGTTGCCTTCCTGTCCTTCAGGGAAAAAAATTGCTCCTTCAAGCACAGGAACCTAAGGTATATCAAAGTACTGATAGCAAATCCAGCTCCCCAGTCATGTTATAGATATTTCTGAGTAATGTTTGAATGCCAAAACATGCATCCCTCTCCAGTGGAATATTTAATGTATAGTTCCCTTAAACTACAAAGTGTATACTTACTTAAAAGGAGAGAATCAAGAGCAACAGGATGCAACATTAGGAAAAACTTCCTGATCATAAGAGCTGTTCAGCAATGGAACCCACTGCCTCAGAGTGTGGTGGAGGCTCCTCCTTTGGAGGCTTTTAAATGGAGGCTGGATGGTCATCTATCAAAAGTGTTTTGAATGTGCTTTTCCTGCATGGCAGAGGGTTGGACTGAATGCCCCCTGTGGTCCCTTCCAACTCTATGATTCTATAAGTCAATAAAAGCTATTTCCTTTTATGGTCCTCCAATACAGTAGTTTGTTGATGAGCAACATATATGCTTTATCTCATTGCCAAATAAGCAAGGTGATAATGTTTATTTAAACAGAAGAAATAAATATCTTAACCACCATCTGTAAGGAACCAACTGTGTCTTGGGCATAGAGGGTATAAGTAATGTATCAGGACATTACAATGCAATACGAATTTTATAAATTGTTTAAACTAATATTACACAGTGTATATGTAAAATAATTTTGTATTTAACTTATTTGCAACAACTTTCAGAATTGATCTAAATATTTCTATGTTGAGATGCCTGTGGGATACATTATTCATTGTTCTGCATTTTGTGTCATTAATTCTTAACTCACCTATAACCTGTCTAATTATTATGATACATTTTGATTAAAACAATTTTAAATATGTATTTTGTTTATGGATCTGTATCTATAAATATACAAAATGTGGCAGGACAATTGGTTATTGACAAGGAGCATGTTAAAGAAGGTATCTGAAGGCCAAACGAAGACTGGTAATACAACGAATTCCGTTACAATTAGTTTCAGGATTTAACTTGTGATCCATCGTCATGAATCATGGCAATGAAAAGCAGTGCATCAAAGCAAGCATTTAATTTATAAATGACTCTGGTTTAGCACATGTCATATTTGCCTGGAGACTCTTGCTTACTATACACTAGTTGTTTGTGAGGCAGAGGGGTTCTGCGCAGGCTCAGGGTGCACCTAAACTGTAGAATTAATGCCATTTGATACTACTTTAACTGCCGCAGCTCAATGCTATGAAATTGTGGAAACTGCAGTTTTATAATGCCTTTAGCCTTCTTTACCAAAGACTCTTTGGGTCTCATCAAATTACCGGCTGTTTGGAATTGTGGAAACTGAAGTCCAAAACACCTGGAGGGCTGAAATTTGTCCATGCCTGATGTAAATCCACTGGTGGTGTTGTCTTTATATAAGACTAAGCTATTAGTCAGAAAAACAGGCTTCATAATAAAATATGATCAGCTGCTGTAAACACAAAAAGCTGCCTTGAATAATTACTGTGACCTCAAAATTGTTTTCTTTATTTCCAGTGGAACCTAAATTTTTTCCAAGGATACAATTTTATGTAAAATATTTGTATGGGGGGAAGAGGGGCTGTCAATGGTTAATTTCCTCAGCCATGTAGGAAAAAGATGAAATGCTCTCTTATTATTCTAGACTGGTACTGGCTGCTCTGCTTGGCCTCTAGGGTCAACTTGAGGTTTTTCTTCTCACTTAATATGTAATCCTTCAAATGGAAATCTCAAAGGTAAAATTTGAGAATGTATGACTTCTGCTAATGAGATTCAGACCATCCTTCTACTATCCAACTTGCTCTAGGTAGGGTATGGCCAAACCTCCCATCACAAACTGCATGCAGCTCTTCGAAATACAATCTGGAGCTTGCATAAATGTGTTATAATTTAAATGAAAAAAAGAATTAAGAATTCAAGTTCTATTATTTAGTAGGTTTAAACTGAGTCCAGTAGATTTTAACATATATTTAATGGTGAATTAATATATCTAAGGACTGAAATCCTAATTTTAATGCTAGACTTAAATAAGACAAGTACATATTGTTTATATATGTTTTTACCCCCTTTATTTTTAGCAAACCATTTATTGTTAATGAAATGCATAAGTGCATTTTTAGATATTTTTAGATTTTTTGATGTTTCTGTAGTTCATTACCTTATTAAATATGCTTAATATAAATACACTCCATAATCGGAAATTTGAAATATATAGTATGTGCCATACATGGATGAATATTATCATGTAATATTTGTTCTGTGTTAAGGCTGTCAAATATCTTAGGTGTATGGTATTAAGCATTAAACAAGTTTGGCTACCCCTGCTCTATATCCTGCATTCTTATATTTATATTCAAAGCACTACTCTGTTCTCTGTTTTGTGTATTTTAATATGTATTTTATAGAAATACATTTTAATATGTGTATTTGTGGTATTTTTACAATATTTATCTGTTTTAATTATTCTGTAACCCATTTCGAGCCACGAAGGGAGGGGGAGAATAATAATAATAATAATAATAATAATAATAATAATAATAATAATAATAATAATTATTATTATTATTATTATTATTATTATTATTGTTGTGGAATTATTTCCTCACCTATGTAACAGAAGGCTATACCGAGTGGACTCCTTTTATGTAAATATCAATTGGATTAATATGGAAATTATTTCTCAATGCCTTGACTATACTTCATGAATTTATTTTAATATCAAGAAGACAGTAAAAAAAACCCTGATATTCCTCATATGCCACTTTTAGAAAATTTGTTAGAAAATGTGCAATGATCTTATATATTCTGGATTTCCTTTCCTCTGTTACTTTTACAATATTGTTATTCAATTAAAATATCTTTATTCACTGATGGGGCTTTTTTTGGGATTTTGAGATAAATCTAAACAGAACATTGATATATATAACAATAATAACATTTTATTTCTAACTTGCCCTCTCTACCCAAAGGGACTCAGGGCAGCTATAAGGTATACCATCTGCATAAAGCCTGAAGCTATTCTTATACAATATTCATAATATTTGTGTGCATGAAACCAAGTTTGTGTATACAACATTTCATCATTAGAAAGGAAAGATGTCAATGTCCCAGCTACCCATGTAGATAATTTTAGAGTTTAGAGCATTCTGGAGTTCAAAATTGCAGATGAGGGATGCTCAACTTGCATTATGGGATAAATGCCATACTAAGAAACCGGCGCTCCATCATGACAATTATTATTGCAATCACAACCAATCATTTTAAACCTAACTTAGGCTTAAGATAGCAAGTGGTATACAGGCATCCCCCAAGTTATGAACAAGATAGGTTCTGTAGGTTTGGTTCTAAGTTGAATTTGTAGTTAAGTTGGGACAGATACATTTTTAAAGTGTAGCTCCAACCAAACACATGTACATATATATATATGCTTTGGATAGCATAGGGAAGGCTTAACACCTTTGTGGAGTTTGTTTTGCTGTCAGTGCCCCTGTTCAGAAGATACCATCACACTTTCTGTCCCTTTGAGAATTGAATTTTGAAAAATTTGGCTTGTGGAAACAAGGATTGGTGAGAATGCTTCAGAGGAGACACTTTTTCCCCATGATAGCTCTTCTAGGAGTTTATCTCCCTTCTGGGGGTAGATTTCCCTCATTTCCTGTTGGCTTACCCCCATTCTTAACTATGAGTCATTTTTAACTTGGATATTTTTAACCCTGGAACTGCCTGTATAAGCATCTTGTTTCCCCATGCATTATACATAACACATTGTTACTTACTTACTTAGTATTTACTTAAGCGATCCCTCGTAGTTCGAGGACGATTGTCTTCCATTTCTGTTGTCTTCGGGGAGTGTCCGTAGGTGGCTGAAGAGACCTATTCTTGATCTGCATGTTCTACCACATTGAGGACATTGGTTTTCAGACGGAAGGCGGTCCCGGTCAGGGTTGGCTTGATGGGCCTTCCTCTTGGCACGTTTCTCCCTTAAGCCCTCCATTCGTGCCTCTTTGAACTCTGCAGCACTGCTGGTCACAGCTGACCTCCAATTATAGCGCTCCAGGGCCAGGGCTTCCCAGTTATCAGTGTCTATGCCACAGTTTTTAAGGTTGGCTTTAAGCCCATCTTTAAATCTCTTTTCCTGCCCACCAACATTACGTTTCCTGTTCTTGAGTTCGGAGTAGAGTAGCTGCTTTGGGAGATGGTGATCGGGCATTTGGACAATGTGGTCAGTCCAGCGGAGTTAATGGCTCCCATGATTCCATAGCATTGAATACACCTTTACTCCAACTATGGTTCAATGCTACAGAATAATGGGAGTTGTAGTTTTACCAGTTGTCTCACCTCTGCAAAGTGTTGCTGTCCTGAGCAAACTAAACATTGCTAGATTTCTTAGCACTGAGCCATGGCAATCTAAGGGCCCTTCCACACAGCCATATAACCCAGAATATCAAGTCAGATAATCTACAATATCTCCTTTGAATTGGATTATCTGAGTCCACACTGCCATATAATCCAGTTCAATGTGGATTTTATATAGCTCTGTGGAAGGGGCCAAAGTGGAGTCAAACTGTGGGCCCTTTGGTGCCCTATGTCCCAGGATCTGATTCAGGTTTTCTACTTTAAGTGGATTATATGAGTCCGCAGTGCCAGATAATCTCGGATAAATAGAAAACCTGGGATCAGATCCTGGGGTAAAGAGCCTATCTGGAAGGGCCCTGCATAAAGACATGCCCTGTCTACTTTCCCAGATGCTGGAATGGAATCAGAGCACAGCAACCTTAGAGCAAAAGCATAAAGCTCCTAAAACAACCACACTGGAAGGTTTCCATTATGGAAACCTCCACAAATGGTTTGCCTCGTTTCTAGCCGCTTTTGCCCAGAGGATAAGCCCTGAGGGCCCGTCCAGACAATACCTTTACCCCAGGAGCTCCCGCAGCAAACAGGAGGGTGGCCAGACACTATTCCCTGTAAAAGCAGAAGTGATCGCTAAAAAAGGCAAAAACCGCAAGATTTCCAGGTGGGGGAATATCCCGGTTTTGAGCCGAATATGTAGATTTTCGCATTTCTGAATGTCCTTGCAATCGGAAAGCATGGAATTTTTTATCTGAGATTATTCCCGGGTTTTAGATGTTTGTTCCTGATTGGTTGGTTCCTTAAAAAGAAGGTGACACTTGAGTAGAAGGCAAAAACGTTGTCCTGGGAAAAGGAACTTTGTCCTTCACCTGTTTAATGAAGTTTGTGGTAGAAAAACGAAGTTCCTGGGGTGCAACAAGTACTTTCACAGTACATAGTACACACACACACACACAAAAAAAAGGAAACAGGAACAGACACTTTCAAACCAGGAACAGAATGTCATCACTACTATAATTACTCAGACCTTGTTTGGCCATCTGTGCAGAAAGGTTTTGTGGTGTACTTGTGCCAGGAAATAATAGGATGATGTTGCCAGGCTCTACATGTCGGTTCCTCATTGGGTATATGCTAACAACATGGGTACAGTCTAGTAAATGGCAAAAACTTACCACTGGCTGTTGGGACATGGACATGCTGGAGAGGAATGTAAATATCTAGAGCCGAGGTATTATCGAAGACTTTCATGACCGGAATCACAGGATTGTTTTGAGTTTTCTGGGCTGTATGGCCATGTTCCAGAAGCATTCTCTCCTGACGTAGAGCCAAGGTCATGCAGGTGGCTAATAGGAACAGACATGTATAACCCAGGAAGATCACCCTGTTGCTCCATGCCACAAGTACAGTGTTCCCTCACTTATCGCTGGGGTTAGGTTCCAAGACCGCCCGCTATAAGTGAAAATCCGCAAAGTAGGGACACTATATTTATTTTAATATTTATACATTATTTTAGTAGTTATACACTATTTTAAGTCTTTATCAACCATTCGTGTGTTGATAAATCACCTCCTTCTCGTCCTGTTGCTGCTTGGGCTCCTTTTCTCTCCCTTTGACTTCTCCTTCCTCCCTTCCTTAGGCTGTAAATTGTATTTTTTTATGATTTATAATAGTCTTAGAGTTTATTTAAAAACCGCAAAACAGCGAATCCGCAAAAAGTGAGCTGCGAAGTAGTGAGGGAACACCGTGCACCGCTAAATCCGTCTGGACAGATGGCCAGGCAGCAAGGTAAATAATAATGACAAATTTCTGCTCCTGGTTTGAAAGTGTGTGTTCCTGTTTGATTGTGACTTGGACAGAAGTGGTCCTACCACATTAAATTTGTTTGTGTAGCAGATACTTCATAAAATGCCTTTAGGGCACAGTTTCTCTGACCAGGACAAAATAACAGAATTTTTGCACTGATTCGTATATCCGCATATCCACATCTTGGGTTTGAAAACTGCAGAAATTTCTTGCTGATGTCTTGCGTTGCAGTGGCCATCTTGGGAGCCTCTAAATCTTGCAACGACACGTCAAGTGTGGACGACGGAGGCAGAGATCCCGGAACCAACAGGTCTGTATGTGGATCTTTTCTGAAGTGCTGGGATTTTCTGCTCCCCACCAAAACCCGTGATTTAGTGCTGTCTGGAAGTGTCCTGAGAGCGCCTCCCCAGCAGAGAAAGAAAGCCTGAAAGCAAAGGTTTCCATAGGGACCAAAACCCCGCCCCCTTCCTCACGTAGATAAGCCTTTTAAGGGCTCTTCTGTGGAGCGCATGCACGTGAAGTTCAGCTGCCCCTCTTTGGCGGGAAATGAAGTTTCTCAAACACCATTATAAAAGTAGACTGTGGTAGCCCCTTTTGTTTTGCTTAAGGGGCTCCTGCTCCTGCAAAGACTCAGCGTGGGTGTGTGGCGAGCTTTTCAAATTCCAAAATGCTTTTCAGTCAAGAAAGTTTCAAAATTTACACACAAACATACCATACCTCAACAGCCAGGGTGGCAAAATGGCTTAGTTTGTGGGCACTACCCTACTACAACATTCCCATCCTCATCCTCCTCCTTTACAGAATTAACATTCAGGCCTGGGTACAAATATGCCAAGATGGGTTTAGGACACTGGAGAAAATGGATTTCAATCCCTGCTCAGCCATGGAAACTCAGGGAGCAGGTGTGGGCGAGTCACGCTCTCAGGGCCCTTCCACACAGCTGTATAAAATACATTGAACTGGATTAAATGGCAGTGTGAACCCAGATAATTCAGGGGCCTTCTACACAACCATATAACCCAGAATATCAAGGCAGATAATCCAAAATATCTGCTTTGACTGGGTTATCTGAGTCCACACTGCCATATATTCTAGTTCAAAGCAGAAAAGGAGGGATTTTATTCAGCTGTGTGGAAAAGGCTCCAGTTCAAAGCAGATATTGTGGGATTTTCTGCCTTGATATTCTGGATTATATCGCTGTGTGGAAGGGCCCTGAGTCCACACTGCCATCTATCCCAGTTCAAAGCAGAGAATGTGGGATTTTATTCAGCTGTGTGGAAGAGGCCTAAGGGGTTACCAAATAACATGCCTCGGTTGCTGCCGCCATTTTGCCCCCTTTTGGCTGAGGGAGGAGGACAACATGGCGGTGGGCAAAGAAGGTCACAGACACGCTCGCTGCCTTCTCACCTCCCACAGGTTTTGCAAGCAGGGCAGAGAGGGATTTGACTCGCCAAACAACAAGTGCCATGACAGTTAAAGTGCTGCCAAAGTGTACCAACAAATCTATTTTCTCTCAGGGCTCTTCCACACAGCCATATAACCCAGAATGCCAAGGCAGAAAATCCCACAATATAGTAGAGTCTCGCTTATCCAACACTCACTTATCCAGCGTTCTGGATTATCCAACGCATTTTTGTAGTCAATGTTTTCAATGCATTGTGTTACGTTGGTGCTAAATTCGTAAATACAGTACTACATAGGATTAATGTGTAATGAACTACTTTTTCTGTCAAATCTGTTGTATAACATGATGTTTTGGTGCTTAATTTGTAAAATCATAACCTATTTTGATGTTTAATAGCTTTTTATTAATCTCTCCTTATTATCCAACATATTCGCTTATCCAATGTTCTGCTGGCCCGTTTATGTTGGATAAGTGAGACTCTGCTGTATCTGCTTTGAACTGGGTTATCTGAGTCCACACTGCCATATATTCCAGTTCAATGTGGATTCTATACAACTGTGTGGAAGAGGCCTCCATCTGTACTTCCATATAAAATCAAGATTATCTGCTTTGAATTGGATTGTATGGCATCGTAAACACTTATAATCCATTTCAAAGACGATAATTTGGATTATTTGCTTTCATCATCTGGAATATGTGGCAGTCTAGATCCAGGCTGAAATGTGTTTACCTCATTTCTACTGAGGAAGAATGGCATATATGTATTAGACCCCTTCCACACAGCTGAATAAAATCCCACATGATCTACTTTGAACTGGGATATATGGCAGTGTGGACTCAGATATGCCAGTTCAAAGCAGATATTGTGGGATTTTCTGTCTTGATATTCTGGATTTTATGGCTGTGTGGAGGTAATAAGATGGGAACATTTTTCTATAGACTTCCAAGAACATTCTAGAAAATGCCATTACATTTGAATGATGAATATATATATAGGCAGAATAAACAGAGGCCCCTTCTACACTGTCATATAAAATCCAGATTATCTGCTTTGAAGTGGATTACATGGCAGCATAGACTCAGGGCCCTTCTACAGAGCCATATAATCCAGAATATCAAATCAGATAATCCACATTATCTGCTTTGAACTGGATTATCTGAGTCTACACTGCCATATAATCCAGTTCAAAGCAGATAATCTGGATTTTGTATGGCAGTATAGAAGCAGATAGTGTGGATTGTTTGATTTGGTAAACTGGATTATATAGCAGTGTAGAAGGGGCCAGAGACAATTCTTGCAGACACTGTGCAGCTAAAAATTGGCCAGAAAAGCCCAATCATTCATATATTTTTATTTGTGTTATCTGTAGATAAGGTATTACAACAAATTTATTACTATGGAAAATGAGATAATCTCAGAAGTGTCTTCCCTCCATAATTTTGAACACATTAAAAGACATGTGAGGGAGAAGAGGAATGGATTCCCAAAAGTTGCAAAGCTGAATACTTCTCTTGCATCAAAAATCAAAACAAAGACGATAAGTGAGTGTTTGATAAAATTACAGAAAATACTATCATACAAATATACATACCTGCGGACTTCACTTATAGCATTTTGTATATGTGCCTCCTCACACTAGAGCATGAATCCACTTTAAATCGGGTTTCTGCCTCCTGCAGAATTCTGGGGTTTGTAGTTTGGTGAGTCCCAGGACCTGTCTGGCTGAGCTGTTTAAAGGCCCCTCCCTAAAGCGGATTTAAAGTGGATTCAAGTGTGATGAAGTCCTATGTTGTATACCCTAAAAGCACCAGATCTTGTTTGGTCTTGGAAGTGAAGTAGGATCAGCCATGCATATGTCTTTGATGGGAGACTGCCAATGAATACCAGGGGTTGTAAACTATATTGAACTATATGTATATGTAGAGAGAGGGAGGGAGGGAGGGAGAGAACTTTATTGAGTAAGGACTTAGCTGATTTTCCGTTTTCTCCCAAGACAACAGTTCTGCTTCAATGTGTAGACTATTTGCTATAGCCCTCCACCTCATATGAAGAACGCCAGGGGCTACTCAAAGGTAGTGCAGTCCTTCGGTTTGCTATTTGAGCTTCCAGATCACTCAAGGACAGTGTGGCATCGGTGGTTGAACGAAAACAAGCAGTATGCCAGATCCCTACCCCTGAGTCTACACTGCAGCTGGATCTACACTGCTTTATATGCCAGGATCTGATCCCAGATTAGCAGGCAGTGTAAACTCAGGCCCCTTCAACACTGCCAAATAAAATCCATTTTATCTGCTTTGAACTGGATTATATGGCAGTGTAGACTCATACAATCCAATTCAAAGCCAATAATATGGATGATCTGTATTATATGTCAATGTAGAAGGGACCTCATATAATCCAGTTCAAAGCAGGGCACTTAACAAAGACATTTTTGTTAAGTGCCATTTTGTTACAAAAACGCGCCGAAACTGGTTTACAAACCCCCTTCAGCACAGGTTTAAGTTCACACACCCCCCCAAACCCAGGCTTTCCCAGTGGGGAAGCTAAATGCCATCCTGGCAAGCAACAGGACAGCACCCAGCCACTCCAGTATCCCCCAAAACTACCCTTTAAATTTAGAATAGCTTATGCCATTACGGTGGTCCTGGAGTCCTGGTGCATAGAAATTTCTAAATTTTAAGGGTAGTTTTTGGGTGGAGGAGGTAGGTGTCATCTCGCTCATCCAGGCTTTTAGAAGCCCAAAGAAGCAAGATGTTGTGGGGACTCACCCCCCCCCCCCCCGTAGTCCCAGGACTACCAAGATATGAGTCCCCACAGGCCCAATACCCCATTAGATCTAATGGGGTATCTAATTTTTTATTTTTTGTGTGTGTCAGGAGCAACCGGAGTTGCTTCTGGAGTGAGAGAATTAGCCGTCTGCAAGGACGTTGCCCAGGGGACGCCCGGATGTTTTGATGTTTTACCATCCTTGTGGGAGGCTTCTCTCATGTCCCCGCATGGAGCTGGAGCTGATAGAGGGAGCACATCCACACTCTCCCCAGGTGGGATTCGAACCTGGCAGCTTTCAGGTCAGCAACCCAACCTTCAAGTCACTTAGTCCACTACGCCATCTGGGGGCTCCACATCTAATTAATTCAGAACAAAGCTGAGTTTTCTTTCTTTTTTTTGTCCTGAATTAATTGGCTTTTACTGGAGGTGTTGTTTGGACACCACTGGTAAAAGCATAACAGGCCCCGCATTTCTGGGCCTGTTTGGGAGAGCCTGCAGATAATCTAGGATCAGATCTTGAGATTTATGGTAGTGTAGATTCTGATTAATTCTGGATGCAATTTCCTGTTTCTTAGCAGCTCTATTTTTGCAGTTAATTAAAACTACTTTTGAAACTTTCCCAACCTTTAAGGTAATATGCTGTTAAATATGTTAATGACTTAAGTATATTTCATTTGCATTATATTATCATAACACAAGAACTAAAATATACATATAGTTTTTGTTAAAAGGCATAGATACATTGTTCTTTAAAAAAATTTCATTTGATTTCTTTATTGTATATAGACAACTCATCATTTCTTAAGGTTTCTCTCAAAAACAATAATAAGGCATTGGCTGTGGCCCTCAGTGCAGAGAAAGAAAAATCTCAGCAACTCAGAAAAGAAAAGCTGATATTACAGGGAGAAGTAGATGAACTACGCTTGCAGAATGTCTTACTTCGGCAAAAGCTAAACTTTCTGGTAAACAGTGTTGTAGTGTACACTCATATAATCCAGTTCAATGCAGGTAATCTGGGATCAGATCCTGGGATATGGAGCACTGTTGATCCAGTTGGATTTGGAGCATTGTGGCATCATATTTAATGTTATGTGTTTGATAATGTATAACTGGTTGTTGAATATATGCCCCTTCAGCCATACATTTTTGGTGTCTTCATTATGTAGCACATATTGATGACAAGATAGTCTCAGATCAGCTGACACTAGTGGAGTTTGCAAGGTTGCTATTGATTCAGCTATCTTTGGGCCTTCCAGACAGGCCCCAAAATGCGGGGCGTGACAGGCTTTTACCTGAGGCATCCAAACGACACCTCAGGTAAAAGCGAGTTAATTCAAGACAAAACAAAACTTCTTTGTCCCAAATTAATTAAATACCCCATTTGATTCAGGCCTCCCTGAAAGGCCTGGGTCTAATGGGGCATTGGGCCTGTGGGGACTGACTACCAAGTAGTCCTGGGACTACTTAGGGATCAGTCCCCATTGTCATCTTGCATCTTTTGGACTCCTGGAGCCCCAAAGTGCGAGATGACCTCCCCCCTCCAACTAGACTTAAACGTTTTTAAAAATCATACCAGGCCATCATTAAGCTGCTCCGGCAGAGCACCTTTTCACCCAGCCAGCATTACACCAGAGTCCAGTAGCACTGACTACAAAAGTTTATTAGAAAAGCAGTTCCAAATAGAAAAAGGGCATTTCCCAAAATGGCAGAAGAGTAGAGAATACAAAATAGCAGTAATCCAAAAATATCCAAGTACATAAAGCCCAGAGAGACAACAGTCATTCAGACATAAATCCCTAAGCATAAAAACAGGAACTTATTCCATAGGCAATTCTTTCAAAGAACATAGGCAAACAGGAGACTTGAATCATGAGTATAGGCAAAGACAGGATACTTGAATCATAAACTTGAGAGCTGAGACAGGAAAGGCAACGTTGCCTTCCTTAAGGCAACATTGTCTCCTCTGAAGGCCTGAAGACTACACCCCTTAATTTAAGCCTGACCAAGAAGCCATGTGATCATGCTAAAGTCACCTGGGCTTCAAGGTCTTCTCACGGATTCTCTAAGAGCATCTAATTAGTCTATTTTTCACTCCTTCCATTCTCAAGCCTAATCTAGCTTCTTTTGAGAGCTCCCCGTCAGATGATGGCCATTTTCTAGGGGATGTGGGATTTTAACTTTCCCTTGTTTCCACTTTTGCCTGGAAATGGGTCCTGGAATTCAAAGCATCAGCCTCATTTACAGTAGCTGTAATTCTCTCCTAGCATGGACAGACTCATAACTCTGAAACCTATCAAATCCTTAGTCCTCTGAAATATCAGAAAAATCCTCAGGCGCTTGCTGAGCCGCAACATGATGCACCAGGAGGTGGGGAAGGTGGAGTCAGAAGCAAAAATTTAACTTTTGAGGGTTGTTTTGGGGGTTTGAGGGTGGCCCCATGCCATCCCAATAGTTACTGGGAAGGTATGGAGACACCCCCCTGGGCTTTGGGTGTGTGTTGGTGGGGAGGGTCTTAGATGCACACCAAAGCAGGTTTTTTAAACCCACTTCAGCATGCATTTAAGTTATGTCTGGAAGCAACATTTTTAAAGCATTTTTGTATTTTCTGGATATTATTTCCTACACTGCCCCCCTCTCCCCAACTACAAGCTAAATACTGTACATCTATATTACTGTAGTAGTGTATCTTCTTTTCTAGCATGGATTAACATACCTGCTCTAGTGATGAAAATGTTTCTTTGTTAAAAAGAAAATAAATACATCTGTCTATATTAAGAGAAATTATTTACATGTAACTTAAAATAAATAATATATCTTTTATACACAGAATAAAACTCTCATTGAAATGGAAACATTCTTGAACAATAACCTTTTAAGTGCAATTGAAATGAGCACCATTTCAGAGGTATGCTTTTACTGTCTCATTGTTCTTACATAATACCCTGCAGGTAAAATGGTTAGTGTGTGTATTCTTTTTTAAAATGTTTTACTGTTAATATTTTACTGTTAATACAGTCATTTTTCTGTAACTGCTTTAGAAGTTACCTCTGTAATTACTGAGAAATCTGAAGATAGGAGTCATGCTGGTGATTCAATACAGTGAATGTTCTGTCTAGCATTGATATAGTCACACAGGACAGATTTTAAAGAACATGCATATTATTGTACAAGATATATAATGCTTTTCTATAATTATACATAAAGTTACTAAAATAATTAAAACGGTTAACTTGTCAGGCAAGTCATTTTCCAATATTATCATTAATGCTGCTAAATAAATGTTGTAAAATGTATCTATGTATTGGTGAAATAATTGTTTGTGACTAATATTTTTGGTCTGTTTGTGTATAAATTTGTGTACTTTATACATATATTTTCTAGTTGTTATCAGCTAAGTTATGCCCTTGTAAGAGTTACTCATTACATGGGCTAATACACATTTTGGTGTCTAAAATATTAGACCTGTTTCTGGATATATTTGACCTTTTGATTCCAAAAATAGCATCACTTTTTCCCGTCAGCTCTAGTTTTTGACATACAGACCATAAAAAAATTAATGTGATATTTAGATTAATGTCTTAAGCATGAAGGAAACATATTACAAATTAAATGAAAAATACTACATGAAAATCTACCTATTTCATACCAAAAAACACATTTATAATACAAATTTTCCTGTCATCTGACACACCATATCTAAAAAAATAGAGCTGATGTGGTCTATCTAATGCAGTTTTCTGAATCAGCACCCAAATAACCCCAGGAACAGGCCTAACAACCGATACACAAAGACCCCTTCTATGCAGCTGTATAAAATTCAGGTTATCTGCTTTGAAATTGATTGTATGGCAGTGTAGATTCAGATAATTCAGTTCAAAGTAGATAACGTGGATTACCTGCCTTGATATTCTGGATTATATGGCAGTGTAGAAGGGCCCCAAGAATGTTGTTTTGGTTGTGGCTGTGTATTTTCCCCTTGAAATTGTTGTAATGGTCCAATGAATTAATATAATGTTTTCATCTTTTATTAGCACATTCCCAAAACGTTGGAATCAGGAAGAGATCTGTACAATTCTTGTCAGCAGTCTGAGGTTTCTAATCACCAAAGCAGGTAATATTTTAGTTTAACTAGTTATAAATCAGAAAGTAAAACTTTCATAAAACACATGGATAGATTTTATAGATCAACTAGCTGTGCCCGGCCACGCGTTGCTGTGGCTTAGTCTGGTGGAGTTGGTCAGTCTACATTAGGTTGTATTTATGCTGTGACCTCCACCCTTCTTTATACTCACATTAGTAGTAGTATTTGAAGTCTGTTACCTTCTTCAATTTTTGTGTTGATTGATAATTGCTTGAGATCCCTGTTGTCTTTGGTTTGTTGTTAATCATGATGTCTGATTCTGCTGAGTGCGGTTTACATCTTATTGTGGTTCAATAGTCTTTTTGTTTTATTTTGCCTGTGTAGGTGTTTATTATTGTTGTTGTTGTAGTGGTCATGAAGGCTGGATAAGTTAGATGCTACTGTATTGTTTTTTGGAGGCCCAGTGTAGCACTGACTGGCCTCTCAGCCTCAGTGCCTGGCTGGTTCTTGCCTGTGGTGGTGTAGATTCTTATTGTTGTTGTTGTCATTGTTATTATTGTAATTGTTTTTTTGGAGGCCATGTGTGAATGTAGGGATTGGGGAGGTGGATGAGCACTGAATGGCCTTGTAGACTCAGTGCATGGCTGATTCTTGCCTGTGTAGGTGTTTATTATTAGTGGGTGAGTGGATGGATAGATGAGTGGATGGATAGCTAGAGTGGGTGCCCTCCTTGTTTCCTTTATTCCTATGCTGGTCCCTTTCTCTGCTCCGATCCTGAGCTCGCTGATAAGAACACACTGGTCAGAAAGGAGGGTAAATATAACCGGATCAATGGTCTTTCTCTCCCTTTTGCTCTTGGCCTTCTGGGCAGAGAGGGAGGGCTCTTATCCTTGGTGTTCCTTCGCTTCCCTTCCCTCCCTCCTTCCTTCGTTCTATCCGTCCCAGCCTTTCCTGCCTGCGGAGCCATGGAACTGGGTCAATGGGTTGGATGGCGGGTAAAGGGAGAAGGAAGAGGCCTCTAATTGAAATGTATGGACTCCATGCCATGGGGTGCTGGAATTTGTAGTTTGCATCCAGTCCAACCCCTTTCTTTCTTTTTGTCATGGAGGAAGAACCCACCCAAACCTCTCAGACAGATGGCCATCTGGTTTAGTTGTGTTGTTATAGTCACAATGTGTTGTTGTGAGTTTTTTGGGTCCAGATTGTGGTTTTGTGGTTTGGTTGTGTTCTTACAACCGGGAGGGAAGGCTTTTGTGTTGTGTTGCCAAGTTTCGTATTTCTGGGGCGTTTAGTTGTGTTGTTATAGTCACGATGCGTTGTTGTGAGTTTTGTGGGTCCGGATTGTGGTTTTGTGGTGTGGTTGTGTTGTCCAACCGGGAGGAAAGGCTTTTGTGTTGTGTTGTCAAGTTTTTTATTTCTGGGGCATTTAGTTGTGTGCCAAGTTTCGTATTTCTGGGGCGTTTAGTTGTGTTGTTATAGTCACGATGCATTGTTGTGAGTTTTATGGGTCCAGTGTGGTTTTGTGGTGTGATTGTGTTGTTACAACCGGGAGGCAAGGCTTTTGCGTTGTGTTGCCAAGTTTTGTATTTCTAGGGCGTTTAGTTGTGTTGTTATAGTCATGATGTGTTGTTGTGAGTTTTGTGGGTCCGGATTGTGGTTTTGTGGTGTGGTTGTGTTGTTGTAACCGGGAGGCAAGGCTTTTGCATTGTGTTGCCAAGTTTCGTATTTCTGGGATGTTTAGTTTTGTTGTTATAGTCACTGCGCCCGCAACTTTATCCTTTTATATATATAGACTAGCTGTGCCCGGCCACGCGTTGCTGTGGCTTAGTCTGGTGGTGTTGTTCAGTCTACATTAGGTTGTATTTATGCTGTGACCTCCACCTTCTTTATACTCACATTAGTAGTAGTATTTGAAGTCTGTTACCTTCTTCAATTTTTGTGTTGATTGATAATTGGTTGTGATCCCTGTTGTCTTTGGTTTGTTGTTAATTGTAATGTCTGATTCTGCTGAGTGCGGTTTATATTTTTATTGTGGTACAATAGTCCTTTTTTTGTTTTGCCTGTGTAGGTGTTTATTATTATTGTTGTTGTAGTGGTCATGAAGGTTGGATAAGTTAGATGCTACTGAATTGTTTTTTGGAGGCCCAGTGTAGCACTGACTGGCCTCTCAGCCTCAGTGCCTGGCTGTTTCTTGCCTGTGATGATGTTGATTCTTGTTGTTGTTGTTGTTGTCATTGTTATTATTGTAATTGTTTTTTTGGAGGCCAAGTGTGAATGTAGGGATTGGGGAGGTGGATGAGTTGTGTTGTCAAATGTTGTATTTGTTATAGTCACAATGCGTTGTTGTGAGTTTTGTGGGTCTGGATTGTGGTTTTGTGGTGTGGTTGTGTTGTTACAACTGAGAGGCAAGGCTTTTGTGTTGTGTTGCGAAGTTTTGTATTTCTGGGTCGTTTAGTTGTGTTGTTATAGTCACGATGCATTGTTGTGAGTTTTGTGGGTCTGGATTGTGGTTTTGTGGTGTGGTTGTGTTGTTACAACTGAGAGGCAAGGCTTTTGTGTTGTGTTGTGAAGTTTTGTATTTCTGGGGCGTTTAGTTGTGTGCCAAGTTTTGTATTTCTGGGGCGTTTAGTTGTGTTGTTATAGTCACGATGCATTGTTGTGAGTTTTGTGGGTCCGGATTGTGGTTTTGTGGTATGGTTGTGTTGTTACAACCGGGAGGCAAGGTTTTTGCGTTGTGTTGCCAAGTTTTGTATTTCTGGGGCGTTTAGTTGTGTGCCAAGTTTTGTATTTCTGGGGCGTTTAGTTGTGTTGTTATAGTCATGATGCATTGTTGTGAGTTTTGTGGGTCTGGATTGTGGTTTTGTGGTGTGGTTGTGTTGTTACAACTGAGAGGCAAGGCTTTTGTGTTGTGTTGCGAAGTTTTATATTTCTGGGGCGTTTAGTTGTGTGCCAAGTTTCGTATTTCTGGGGCGTTTAGTTGTGTTGTTATAGTCACGATGCGTTGTGAGTTTTATGGGTCTGGATTGTGGTTTTGTGGTGTGGTTGTGTTGTTACAACCTGGAGGGAAGGCTTTTGCGTTGTGTTGCCAAGTTTTGTATTTACGGGGCGTTTAGTTGTGTTGTTATAGTCACGATGCGTTGTTGTGAGTTTTGTGGGTCCTGTGTGGTTTTGTGGTGTGGTTGTGTTGTTACAACTGGGAGGCAAGGCTTTTGCATTGTGTTGCCAAGTTTTGTATTTCTGGGGCGTTTAGTTGTGTTGTTATTGCATGATGTGTTGTTGTGAGTTTTGTGGGTCTGGATTGTGGTTTTGTGGTGTGGTTGTGTTGTTGTAACCTGGAGGCAAGCCTTTTGCATTGTGTTGCCAAATTTCGTATTTCTGGGATGTTTAGTTTTGTTGTTATAGTCACTGCGCAAACAACTTTATCATTTTATATATATAGAAGATAGATGCTACAGTTCTGTTGGCTGCGAAGAGCTCTTTTACAGTCTACAATGGAATTAATGTTATATTCACTTTGAAAAATCTAAATATTAATCTACTATATCCTTCATATGTAACAGGGTTTGACTGCAATACTGAAAACAGTCAAATTGCTTAAACTCTGTTTATCTAAGTAGAATTTAAGTAGCTTGTAATCAAGATTGCATATACCTGAGAGCAAGAATTTGAACGTTGTATATTTTACCTGCATCAACTACAATTACAGTACAGTTTACTGTTTCCATGCATTCTATATTGGAAATATGTTTACAGTTACAACATACTGAAACATTCCTATATGTTTATAATTCAAGGATCAGTAATTTTGTTGCCTTATATCTTGTTAAGGAAAAACAGATTTATTGAAGAGAGTATTTGCCTTTTTTTTAAAAAAAAAAAATCACCACTATCTTGTTAATAAAATATATTGAGGCCTTAAACACTTTCCAGTCTTACAGTCATATCTCATTTCTACTTATCTTTTACTTTAAAATAAAGAATATTCACCAATGTAGAATATTCTCCAATATTCTACATTTCCAAACTTACTTGTGCCCAGCCCATCCTAAGGGCCAGCAACTGGATTAGGTACAGGAAGTCTGTTCAGGTTCTGCTCAGGGTGCAAGAAGGAGAATGGTTCCATTATCCTCCCATCAGTGAGTGAGGCTATAACAAAGACTTGCAACATGACTCCTGCTTCTGATGGTTGCAGCTACACTCGCTAACAAGATTGTGATGGAAACACCACCCTCACTGTGTCCTGTTTAGAAGCTGAAAAGATATCCTTTACCTGATCCAGTTGCTGGCTCTTAAGATTGGTAGTAGAAGTGTCATTCACTTACAAAGAAATTCTGGATTTGTGACTCTAGTTTGCAAATCTGTAACTAATGCTTAATGTCAGCCCTTATTTATTCTTGATGATGCTTTTCCTTTCACAATATTTTTTCAGATCTATTGGACAGCATATAAGTGCAACTTATACTTCAGGAAATGATGGAGGAAAGCAAGATAGCTTATGTGTAAGTGAAGTAGCAGACCTTGCCAAAGAGATGCCTGAACTATCCAAGGAAACTGCAACAAATCAAATCAGATCTCTTCCAGAGAAAATGCTTTCAGAGAAAATGCTAAAAGAAAATGAAACAAATAAAATGAGAAATGTGCTGTTTGCAAATGCATTTTCAAAAGGTATACTTTATTTATTTGGTTGCATTCATTGTATTATTTTGGGGTAGATTGTTTCACCAAATCTTGCAAAAATAGGAGCCTCAGTAGAATAAGAAAAGAAAATCATACAAATCTTAAGACATTCTATTGTGTTACATAAAAATAAGAGATTGTTTTTTTCCAAATATACTGTATGTCACCATATAATAGTTACTATCACACAATAGTCACCCTTTTTGAGGTCCTAGTTTTGGTATTTAAGAATTCCTCACATAACAGTTGCATCCCCGCCTACATGGCTGCCTCTTAGAGCAGCCCTCATAGTTCCAAGGGGTAGGTTTGCAGGAAAGTGAAGGTGCAAGAGCTAAGAGGTTTCTTCAGCTGCTGCCAGCTTTGGGAGATCTCCTAACTCTGACCAGCAGGTGTGCGGACAGGTGAGCCTTTACCCAAATACTCACTTGCCTCCCCTGGCTACTAGCCAGGGGAGGCCCTATAGGCTTCAAAATTTCCCCACATAATAGTTGCACCTCTCTTTTTTTTAAAGGGGAAAAGGATGGGGGAATGTGATTATAATACTGCAAAATATGATATTTTTCATATATATTTTAAACTGTTAGCTGGACAGGATGCTTTCACGCAAACTATTTTAAGCTCCATAGTAGGTTGTAAAGTAATTAAAATAGTTATGAGGTGTCAATAATGTATTTTTTAAAAATCCAGTTACACAGGTGCTGCAGACACCTGAATTGTTAATAGTATTAATGCCACACAACACTTTTAATGTCAAGTATCTAAAGTAACATGTCTGTGCTAATTCATCAGCTACCAAATCACAGCAATGTTGAAACAATATGAATTATTGCATATTGTAGTCTTCTTGATTTTGCTTTATTTATAGAAAACCAGTCAAGCATGCAGCAAGTCTCTAGCAGTGCCTCAGTGATGGACCTGAGTAATTCAATTTCTGCGAGAGATTCAAAAGCAAATAATAGTTCATTTACAATCAATGGATATGTGACAGAAAGGAAGAAACAAAGGATGCCTTTGTCATCAATTGTATCAAGTAATTTTGATACAAAAATAGAGCAGGAAAGCATGTTACATTGTTTCACTGATAGAGTCAGAGGTACCAATTGGATAAATAATGAGATAGACCCAAATGGCATTTCACATGGTGAATCATTTCCCCAAAGTGATAATGAACCTGCTTGCAGAGATAAAGTATGTCCTATAAAGGAACAAAAGTCAGAAGAAACTGTATATGATGTTGACATGGAAATGACTGCTAGTGAACTAGGTGAGATAGTCATAATTAAATCAAAAGTGAAAGAAAAAAATGCGAAAAGAGTAAAAGCGGAAACAATTTCTGCAAATTTGAGAAAAGTGAATTATTCTAATACAGAAAAGCATATTAGAGATAAATATAACATAAAACCTAAAAAAAATAATGAAGATACTCAAAGTAATGGAAAAATTAAAAGCATTCAAAACATTAAATCTAAAAAATATAGATCGCCAAAAAAACAATGGTTCCAAAGGGAAATATCGCAGGACAAAATGTTAAACAGTGAATGTGATGTTGGAGCCAATTCCAAGAATCATACCAGATGTACACTTCTATTAGATCCAAAGAGTCAACAGCAAACTACTAGTATTTTAGAAACCGAAAAGGTGAAAGATATAATTTCTGAAGCAATAGAAAGTCTGTACAACCAGGCTCCAGAACAAGTTTCCACTGTTTCTAGTAGTGAAGTGCTATTACAAAAATATTGTACTGAAAGAAACATATCTAATGAAATGACTGCAAGAGGGCCTTTAGATGGAAAGGTGGAGATAAGTTCTACCACTTCTGAAATCAATCCATCAAATTACTCTGAAATGGAAAATGGGCAACATTTAAATTCCAAATGTAATAAATCAAAGGAATGTAGCTCTGATTGCCTGACAGAACAAGATCAAAAAACTAACACGAAAAGTCCATATAACAATATTGAAAATACTTCAAATTTCTATGTCACAAGAGAAAGACCTAGTCATGGTTTAAGTTTCTCAAAAGATAAAATTAATGAAGAACTTTCACAGAGAGATGAAAGGAAAATTTTTGCAAAAGCTAGCCGGAAGACTTGTATTATATACCCAAACTCTCATAACCAGCAAAAAATATCTGTGAAACAAAAATTACAAAATGAAACAACTCTACCAACTAATGACCATATGTCAAATGAAGACAGACAAATGTATTTTAATATTCAGAATGTTACAAGTTCATCCTTACTAAAGATGGATGAAAAATGTGCTGGGACATTCCAAAAACAAATTAAACGTTCATCAAAGCCAAATAGAAAAACCTATGTTGTGTATCCACATGACGAAGATAAAAATTGTGAGGAAGTTATTTCTGATCTTATTGGACACACTCTTGGGTTATGCAAACTTCCAGAAAGTCTTCCAGTTCTAAAGAAGCCTGAAAACCTACAAAGAAATTACCAAGAAAAAAATAACTGTGCTTCTACACAGAAAGTAGATACAATTTGTGAAATCCCATTCAACAAAGCAACAGTATCAGATTCTGGTATGTATACCTCTAACTTTGATAAAGCAAGAAAAATGTTATTAACATTCTCCCTAAATTAATTTATTGTCATCAAATCTAAAAAAGAAAGATTTTGACCCTTTGGTTATCACTCTGACTTTGTCATTTTAATGTATGAGGCACCCACATGAGTTAGGCCACCCACACCACTCAGGAAAGACAAAAAAATGATCATGGCATGCCTCATTTCTATGTTTTGGGGTGGGGCATCCCCTTCCTTATGCTCAGATTGCAAGCCCTCCTACATGCAACCAGAAGGCCTAGGTTGTCCTCAGTTTGGCGTTTTGTGACTGTTCTGCCACCCACCCACCCCCAGGTCTGGGTGAGGACGATGGTCCGTGCTGGTGAAACAGTGGGTAGCAATGGGTGTTAGCCAGCTTGAGTGGGTTCCCAGGAGAAGGACAAAAGAGAGCATTGATAGACTTTTGTGGCCTTTGGTTTGACTCCATTGTTAGGTGTGTGGAGGCATTGTTTGGGAATTATATCTACTGTCTGAAGGGGCAATGGGGTTTTTCTATGTTTCCCCTGTCAGTGTTTGTGAAACTTAAATGTCCAGCCTAAAGGTCATCTGTGGAGATTAGCTCAAATTAAGTTTCTGGGTGAAAAATTGCCTTGGATTTGTCTATCAAGACCTTTCCATGGCCTCGGGTTTTGGGGTCTTCCTTGGGTTTCAGGATTTCGAGTTGTGGAGGTAGTGGACCTGTGTACCTGTGTTGTGAGAGGCAGACCTGAATACACTTCAGCCTTCATAGTTAGTGGCTTATATATGTTTTTGCTTCTGCCCTGCCCCTAGTTTTTGAGAAAAAGACCCTTCCCATGGAATTGTGTTGTTGAATTTCCTTAATTACATGGCAAGCAGTGGGCAGCCAAGGATTGCAGGAGGGGACAGGCAGCAGCAACTCTAGTGGCCACTCCTGTGCTATTAAACAGAGCCTTTGGACATAGATGTGAGACAAAATTTGGGCTTAAATCCTATTGCTAGTCTTCAGTAGAATAAATCCAACATAGCAATGGAAATTTGATAAGATAATACTTGTGTAAGTTCCACTGATTCAGTAAGGCTCCTACAGTTTAGACTAGCAATTACACCATTGCATTCATTTTGGTGTCAACTATTTTTAAGTCCTCAAATTGGCATCTACACAGGTCAGTTAAAAATGGTAGCAACATATTTATTGTGATTCAAATTAGTATAATTGTTTTCAAAACTGTCAGCTATACAGTGTTAGTGGATGGACTGATATTGTTAAAATTACATATCTGTTTATGTTCCTAAGATTCCAGTATATGTGCTTTTTATAGGCATAAGTAATTGCATTTTCATCTACCTTCCCATGTTTTCCCTCACAAAATGCATGTGAGATTATTGAAGCATACAGATGCTGATAAACATCCCAAACTGAATTTCCACATTTTAAGTTTGATATTAACTAGGACAAAATGTTAATTAATAAAATGCCTTGAAGGTTATTTGTACTTGGTAATTTCAATGTATTTGTATCCACAGGGATTAAACCTCTTCAAGAATTGACAAATATGAGAGTGAAATCCCTTCCAAAACCTAAGAAAGATTTAGAAGAAAATTTGATGCCACCTATTAGACGCAGAAGAACCACAGTCAGCTACAAAGAACCCAGTAGAAAATGGTTAGTGTTTAATTAATATATTGAAATATATTTTTCTTATAATTTTGCTATATTGAAAACTGTTTGAAACTGAACATCATGCCACAGTTCAATTGCTATTTCTCAAGACCTTGAAACATATGGTTGTTACTTAACCAGAGAAATCCATTAACTAAACAGAATGTATGCAAGTTACTCCAACTGGTTTATTTTAACTTGGCCCTTCCATATTTTGTGGATTTTATGCATGAGTTTGTAGCTACTTCACCTCCTCAGCCCCAGTACTTCCTACTCTCCACTGCTGTTTTTCCAATAGGACCCATCAGTTCCTCCCTCCCCAATCTTTGCATCTAAGCTTCATCAAAATTTTAACAATTTTAAACTCTTTCCTCTATTGCTCCTCTCCCCTCCTTCACATCTAAGAAACACCCAGGGTTTAAACTTGTTCCATTGCTCCCCTCTTTGCCGTTGAAGCCTCATACAAATTTGAAACTCACTCGTTTCCACTAGTGTCAACCTTATGGATAATATAAATAACAGCCAGCTACTCTCTTTGCTGCTTCGCTGTCTTTTATAGCATCTTCTGATGCAGATGCAAATCCTCAGAATCAGTAGTATCTCAGGGATATAGCAATCATTCAACATCTTCAGATGACCATTAAGAGCTTGAACTCATTAAGTTCAGCCTTGTTGATCCTTTTAGGTGGTAACACACCTCTCCCTTCTCCATCTTAAGACTTGCACTCATCACCATGGAGATTAAAAAAAAGGTCGCAAAATGATAAGCACTGCAATCAGAGCTCAGCAACCATTACCACCTGACTCAATTTTTCAAAGAGTCATCTTAATCCCAAGTTGTAGTGTTATTGTAATCAGTTTAACACAGATCAGTAGAATAATCCTGGGATCTCTATCTATACTGTTATGTTCAATAGCTCATGAAATATCTAGCCAAGCTAGCATAACACTTGCCAAAATGTTGAAGCAATTTCTCCTGTAGAATTACTGTACTAGAGCATTGTCAGCCCTGCAACTCTACTTTAAAGAATGATCATTTTCCGGCATGTATAGCTATGGCATGGCCACAGCCATTAACCTTTATTTCACTTTACTGCCGTGACTATAGAGAAGATTCCCCCCACCCCCATTTTGTTAGGGCAGTCTATCTTTAGTTCTGACTTGGCACAACCATCCTAGATTACCTCACAACAGATGTGGGTGAAACATCAGGAAAGAAAGCTTCTGGAACATGGTCATATAGCCCAAAAGACTCACAGCAACCCAGTGATTCCGGCCATGAAAGTCTTTGATAATACATCCTAGATTACTTTTTATCCACATGTGTGAGCAACTAAATGCATTGCAATACAATTTAAAATATACAAATATACATATTAAAACAGTATAAAACATCATTAAAAGCATATAAAATCACAACAGTCTCTGACGATCTTAAAAACTTTCTTCTTTAAAAGCCTGCATAAATAAAAAGGGTTAATCTACCACTTGAAGGACAGCAGTGAGGGGACCATTCTGTCTTCCCTGGGCAGGGAGTTCTAGAGTCGAGGGGCAGCCACCGATAAGGCCCTCTCTCTCATTCCCACCAATTCAGCTTGAGATGGAGTTGGGACATGAAAATTCACACAACCCATAGTCTTCACCTCATTAATGTCTGCCAGTTTCAGTTTGTGGAGGATGATAGATCACAGGTGGAGTAACTTTTGGGGTACGGAAGCATGGGCATGGAAGATGGGGCTGCCATTAAACACTACTCAGATGTACAGTAAATCAGATATAATTTTGAATAGCCACAAGAACTGAACAAAGGAGTTCACAGATAACTAATTAAACAAACACAATTACACAATGACATTTATAAATAAGCTACCTGTCAATTATTAGATATATCAATACAATTTGCATTGTACATATTCTAATTCATTCCAACCTTCATGCTAGTGATTACATTTTTTTTCTGTTTTGCAGCAAATTGAGAAGAGAAGATGAGTACACAGCTAAAGGGTTTCTGGATTTTCCAGTTAACAAAGTAAAAAATAAGCCAAGTTTTAAAAGTAAATCAAGATTGAGCTGAATATATATATATATATATATATATATATATATATATATATATATATATTATATATATATAGATATAGATATAGATATAGATATAGATATAGATATATTCAATGACCTGTGTGGGTAGTCTGTTCTTAAACAAGTTTGATAATTCCTTCTTTGCTGACCTCATTTTCCTTTGAGCTAGGTTTTTATCCTGTACTCTTAGGATTTTAAAAAAATCAAAAGAGGTAAATAGGACCATGAAAATGAACACAGATAAAATAACTTCACTGCATTCCTATCAATATAGCTAAAGCTTTAAAGTTTATGTTTTAAAGATTAATATTTTCGGTGATTGCATTGCTTTTTCTATAGCAGTGAATACAAATGTATAAGTTGCAACTAAGACAAAAAGTAATCTTTTGTAAGGATAGTAATAATAATATTGTTATTATAATAAATTATTTAAGAGACTACCACACAGAGGTTTTTCGGTTGTCAGTTGTTTTAACATCACAAATCAGTTTGCAGCAGTTGTGGATCAAATAAAGTCTTACATAATAACAAAGCCACCTTGGGGTTCCACCTTTGGAGAAAGGCGGGATATAAATAAACAAGAGAATTTGAAGATACAGATCCTGAATTTAGAAGAAAGCACAATAATGGCAAGTTATACATAAATTTACACTTATGTATAACTATTAGGAGCCCTGGTGGCAAAGCTGCTGAACTTGCAGACCGAAAGGTCACAGGTTCAAATCCCGGGAGCAGAGTGAGTGCGCGGTGTTAGCTCCAGCTTCTGCCAACCTAGCAGTTCAAAAACATGCCAATGTGAGTAGATCAATAGGTACCACTCTGGTGGGAAGGTAACGGCGCTCCATGCAGTCATGCCAGCCACATGACCGTGGAGGTGTCTACGGACAACGCCGGCTCTTCGACTTAGAAATGGAGATGAGCACCAACCCCCAGAGTCAGACATGACTGGACTTAATGTCAGGGGAAAACCTTTCCCTTCTTATAACTAAAAACATTCGGTTTTTCTTTGTTTATAGACACAGTTTCTAATTGCTATCATTGTTCATGCAGCAAAGGATCCTTCCACACTGCCCCTATATTCCAGGATCTCATCCCAGATTATCTGTTGATCCCAGGCTATCTGGAAATGGGGACTCATATATTCCAGGGGAATACCTTTACCTTTTTATATTCCAGTTTAATGCAGATAATCTTGGATCAGAACCTGGGATAAAGGGCGGCGAGGAAGGGCCCAAAGAGGACATTATCTTATCTCTAAAAAGCAAAGGCTCAGTCCTTGTTAGTACAATAGAGTCTCACTTATCCAAGCTAAACGGACCGGCAGAAGCTTGGATAAGCGAATATCTTGGATAATAAGGAGGGATTAAGGAAAAGCCTATTAAACATCAAATTAGGTTATGATTTTACAAATTAAGCGCCAAAACATCATGTTATACAATAACTTTGACAGAAAAAGTAGTTCAATATGCAGTAATGTTATGTTGTAATTACTGTATTTACGAATTTAGCACCAAAATACCATGATATATTGAAAACATTGACTACAAAAATGGCTTGGATTATCCAGAAGCTTGGATAAGTGAGGCTTGGATAAGTGAGACTCTACTGTACTTGGATGGGAGACCATCAATAAATACCAGGTGTTGTAGGGTACATTTCAGTGGGACAAACTGACAAAACCACCTCTGAGGCCCCTTCTACACTGCCATATAATCCAGATGATCAAAGCAGATAATTCACATTATCTGATTTGAACTGGATTATATGAGTCTATATTGCCATATAATCCAGTTCAGAACAAATAATCTGGATTTTATATGGCAGTGTAGAAGGGGCCTGAAAATACTTGGGGTGAGTAAGAGTGCTGTAAAATCCAGATTTGATGTTCCCAAGGGGGCTGGGCTGGACTAAACCTCTTGGGGGAAATCGAGCTAGCCTAAGGGATAAGGTTGTTGTAGGGACTGGAGAGTCATGAGAGCACTGGAGGAAAGGCTAGGTCGAGTAAGCCAAAAGCTGTCCATGAAGTGGAGTGGCGCTTTAAAGCCTCCTCCAGCGCCCCTTCCCTTCCTCTCGCGACCTGACAGCGAAATGTCCAAGTCCCACTTTACGGCAGCAGGAGGAGAAGGAGGAGGAGACAACGGAGTGTTCATAGAGCCCCACTTGCCCTTCTTGCGCTGACTCCGCGGCCGGTGTCCTCCTCGCAAAATGCCTCTCCCTGGAGAAGGAGCGCCAAAGGCTTCCAATGAGCTGCTTTTCTACGTGAATGGCAAAAGGGTAAGTGTGGACAAAGCTCTTCGGGAGAACGAGATTGCGTGGAGAAACATGCGCCCTGCTTGCCTGTCTGCCTGCCAAAACAGGGCAAGGGAAAGTAAACAAACCGTTCACAGGCTTAGAGTCCCAACGAAGGCAACCAAACCCACCCTTCCATCTCCCACGGGGCTTCCCAGAGTTTCTCAGACTCTGCTCCTCCAGATGTTTTGGATTTTAGCTCCCTCCATTCCTAACAGCTGGTAAACTGGTTGGAATTTCTGAGAGCTGAAGTCCAAAACACCTGGCGGAGCAGAGTTTGAGAAACACTGCGACAGTCAAGACTGGGGCCCCGCCCCATCGACGCTGTTTCAAACCAGTATTGAAGCAATCCTGGAACCACTGGGTTTCTGTGAGTTTTCCGAGCTGTCTGGTCGTGTCCCAGAAGCATTATCTCCTGATGTTTCGCCCACATCTATGGCAGGCACCCTCAGAGGTTGTGAGGTCTGTTGGAAACTAGCAAGTGGGGTTTATATATCTAAAATCCAGGGTTGGAGAAAGAACTTTTGTCTGCCTGAGGCAAGTGTGAATGCTGCAAGTGGCTAGCTTGATCAGTATTGAATGACCTTGCAGCTTCAAAGCCTGGCTGATTCCTGCCTGGGGGGATTCTTTGTTGGGAGGGGTTAGCTGGTACTGGTTGTTTCCTATCTCGAATTCCCCAATTTTCTGAGTGTTGCTCTTTATTTACTGTCTTGATTTTAGAATTTTTAAATACTGGTAGCCAGATTTTGCTCCTTTTCATGGCTTCCTCCTTTCTGTTGAAATTGTCCACATGCTTGTGGATTTCAATGGCTTCTCTGTGTAGTCTGACAGGGTGGTTGTTAAGAGTGGTCCAGGCAGACAAGAGTTCTTTCTCCTACCTTGGACCTTCCACAGATATATAAACCCCACTTGCTTAGTTTCCAACAGATCTCACAACCTCTGAGGATGCCTGCCATAGATGTGGGTGAAACTTCAGGACAGATTGCTTCTGGAACATTACCATACAGCCTGGAAAACTCGCAGCAAACCAGTGATTTCAGCCATGAAAGCCTTTGACAACAATCCTGGAACCAGTTTGAGACCCTGATTGTGATTCCACACAAACACAACACTGATATGTGTTAAGGGCTTTCTTTTGCGCGAGTTTGAGATCTGATCGCTGCAGTTTGAAGCTGCATCAAATAGTTACTGTGGATGAGGTCTGCTTCCCAGCGCTGCTTCATGGAAAACCATGGAGTGTGTCACTGAAAGTGGCTTACCATGTAAAATAACAATCCAGTTTTGCTCAGGCTGGTTCTGCACTACCAAATAATGCAGTTTGAACTTCATTATATAGTCAATGTAAAGCATATAATATAGTTAATTCTGCTTTACATGGGTTTACACTGACCATATAATGCAATACAAGCTGCATTATTTGGCAGTGTAGATCCAGCCTCTGAAATTATTGCTCCAGCTAGCAGTACATTGGATTATAGCTATAATCCAATTGACAGATAAGTGAAACTAATCTTATTAAAAGTGCTGAAAATTTGTTATCTGAATCAGTAGCAGGACAGGTGGCCCCCTATATCCCAGGATCTGATCCCAGATTATCTTCTTATCCCAGATTGTCTGGCAGTGGAGATTCATATAATCCAGTTTAAAGCAGATAATCTGTGATCAGATCCTAGGATATAGTGCAGTGTAGAAGGGGCCTATGTCAGTATATTTCTTTTAGTATTGGAGTGTATTTGCAGTGCACACACAGTGAATTTGCTAGATGTCCCTCTGAATTTGAGCTCATAGTTCCCAAGAATAAATATATTTACTTGCTACAAGCCAGCAAACATGACCTCAAATTTGTATTTCTGGATTTTAATTGAGAATATGGCTTTTTATTACAAGTTGGGGATATTATTGGGTTAAAACAAGTGCTTTGAGAAAAAAGGCAGAATTTACATGGAATGCAATAACGCTAGAAAGAGCAGCTTTTGCTAGATCAGGCATGTGTAACATGATAAGCTTCAGAAATCCATGAACTGGTTGAAGGGAATTTCTGTTCTCTTCAGCTATGCCTTTGAGGTTGCACTCTATATAACCAAAGCACTCACACATGTATGTCGGTATGCCTATCTTCAGTATGCTTCTTGTTTCTTTGAAATGAATTGGGGGAAGACATTTTTTCAGAGGACCCTAAGCTTTCATCCTCCCCTCAGAGCAGATCATGCGCCACTTATCCCAAGGCTGATCTGGAGTTTAGACTGGATTTCTAGTTTTGAGTAACTCTTGATTTTCTGCATTTAAGATCAGATTTCCCTAGAGCAGTGATTCTGGGGTCCGCAGATGTTTTTGGCCTTTAACTCCCAGCTGGTAAACTGGCTGGGATTTCTGGGAGTTGTAGGCCATAAAGATCTGGGGACCCCAGGTTGAGAACCACCTAGAGTGACCCAATAATATTTTCTACATGCTGTTACCATGCAAATTGGATTTTGATCCATGATGTCTGATGTCGTCACTTAGAATTGTTAAAAAAATACAGTCTTTATGAACACAAACTTGCCTTTTCCAGTTACAGAAGATTTATTGGAGGAGACATATATTCTGAAATGAGTTTAAGATGGAAAAGAAACAATGCCTTTGATTGTTCTGTCTTGCGATTCTTTCCCCACTGTAGATAGTGGAGAAGAATGCTGATCCAGAGCATATGTTGCTGTCTTACTTAAGGAAAAGACGTATCCTTTTCTTGGTTGTAAGAGTCCAGAAATCTTTTCAACGTGTGTGTATGTGTGTGTGTGCTTGACAGGGTAACACTCCCCCTGAGGACACAGGTCCGCAGTTTGGGGGTCCTCCTGGATTCAGCGCTGACGCTTGAAGCTCAAGTATCGGTCAAGTATCGGTGGTGGCCGGGTGGACTTATGCACAATTAAAGCTTGTGTGCCAACTGCAACCGTACCTTGAAAAGTCAGATCTGGCCATGGTGGTCCATAACTTAGTTACATCTCAAATTGATTACTGCAATGCACTCTATATGGGGCTGCCTCTGAAGATAGCTCGGAAGCTTCAACTAGTACAACGATTAGCAGCCAAACTGCTGACCAGGGTGGGTTATAGAGAACATACGACCCCCGCCCTCCTGAAGAAGCTTCACTGGTTACCTATTTGCTTCCGGGCCCAGTTCAAAGTGTAGGTTATTACTTATAAAGCTCTGCACAGTTCAGGTTCTGCCTATTTATGTGACTGCATCTCCCCTTATGAACCTCCTCTCCTCTCGATTCCTCCCCAATCGCAAGTGAGGCTGGTGGGGACAAGGGAAAGGGCCTTCTCAGTTGTCTCCCCAGGGAGATCAGACAAGCACCACCATTACAACATTTAGGAGGGATTTGAAGACATGGCTGTTTAAACAGACTTTTGTCAATGATTAGTCAGCACTTTAATGTGTACAAAGCCTTTGTTTATATGGCTATACCTCAATTTGGGTAGTAGACCTCTTTTAACTTATAGGAATGACTGTGTTTTTAACTAAAGTTTTGTAATTTTTATTGTTAAGTTTGTTTACTTGTGCTTTGGCTTATCTTGTTTGTTTATATATTGATTTGATGTGTTAATATTTGTTTATTTTATTTATGTATCTTATTTTATTCATGCTGTAAACCGCCCTGAGTCCCTCGAGGTGATGGGGCAGGTTACAAAAAAAGATTATTATTATTATTATTATTATTATTATTATTATTATTATTATTATTATTATTTATCTGTCCTGTTTCTCCTCCACTGGCTTTTCTTCTTTCTTCATACACACAGGTATGTGTCCATATGCACAGGTCCAAAAATACACCAGGCATGAAATATCCTTGATTAGCTGTGCAGTATTTTTCCTCACTCTGTTATGTAGCCCAAGGAATGGGTGTGTATGCATATCTGAATGAAGGCAAAGGAAAGGGGGAGTGCTGGCTCAGAGCACCAGGAGCAAGATAAATGCGATGTCACAGGTGGGAACTGCTATAACATGGAAAGGGTATAGAAACAACAACAATAATAACAGCAATTGATTATTTATTTAATTAATTATTTATTTACTTCATTTTTACCCTGCCTTTCTCAACCCCAGAGGGGACTCAAGTTGACTTACAGATCCGATCCAGCAAAAATTTGATGCCGCACAGGTAAACAATAAAACACATCTCATCAAAATATAAACAAATCAAATATATAAACAATTAAAACACATATAAATTATTTAAAAGATTAAAACCATATAAAATGCCGAGTCATGATCTCATGTCCAACTTGTGAACTTGTGTCAATTCTAGAGAAGGTGAATAAGTTTTAACTTTTGTGAACGTACTCTCAGGCTTTTAATCACAAAATAATTCCAACTACTGTAGAGTTCTGGTTATTTGACTTCTGGTTATCTGATGATCCATGTTATCTGAGGTACCAGGCCAGGACGCGTGGTCCACGGTGCTTGCTGGTGGGATGAGATGTGGCTGGTGTAGGCTTTCCCTCCCAGCAAGTACCCAGCGCCTGGCACTTTAAAGAAGCCTCGGTGCCTGTTGTTAAGCAGCAAGCACACACTGGGGCTTCTCTAAACGTGGCGCTTGGCAAGGGGAGGACCCTCCGCCCTTCGCCAACTGCCTGGCACTTTGGAGAAGCCCCGGTGTGTATTGCTAAGCAGCAAGCATGCACCAGGGCTTCTCTAAACCGGACCTCCCAATTATCCAACAGTTCCAGTTATCCGACATTCAGCCCGCCCGTTGAGGTTGGATAACCAGAACTCTACTGTACTATCTATGATAGCTGGAGTTGTTTATTGTTTTAGTGTTCTGTTTCAAAACAAGCTGAAACCTGTCCTAGTTAAATATTCATGAAAATTAAATAGACCTATATAAAAGTTCCTATCATGTAGTACAGTGCATGCAGTACCAGGGCTTTAGTTAGGGGAGAGTTTTAGAGGTTCATCCCCCCCCCCATTTTTTCAGGTTTAAAAAAATGGTTTACTTATAAATTTTAACTGGTTAACCAAATCCCCATGAGTGTCTACTGAAGTTTATTTGTCTTGAGTGTCTACTGAAGTTTATCGATGGAGCCTGATTTCTACATTATTTTGCGTTATGGAACTACTCTTCATGATTCGCTAACCCCCCCCCCCCCCCCAAAAATTATTTTCTGGCTACAGCCCTATGCAGTACTACCAACATCTTTCAACCTGAAAACAGGGGATCTACCTGTTTTGGATATTCAAAATGTTATCCTAAGAATTTTAAAAATAGTCTTTCTTTAGAGCCAGCTAGTTCCCCAAGGAATAATCTATATCCATTAGAATTTATTGCCATCAAATATATGGACAATATGAAACAAGTTTGTCCCTGGTGCAATGGGATCATGGGTGAAAAAGAATGAAATGAGAACACATGTGCACTCAGTGTATAAATTTGCCCTGCGTCAAAGCATTTGCTCCTTAACTGCAGCTTTTTTAGTCCACCTCACAGGTACCAAATATGGCTGTGGTGGAGGTGGTTGCGGGGCCTGCACCGTAATGATATCAAGATATGAATCGGCTACTAAGAAGATAATGTATCCTTTTGAAGAGGCTGATAAACTGCACACTAGAATTATTACTAAATATGCTTCTGGCAGCCTTTGGTCTTCCTCCCACACAAACAAAGGCAACCTGCTTTTAAACTTAGTGCTGAGGAATGATAGTGATAGCTCACCATGAAGTGGGGTGACTGGAATTGTATTGGGAAAGAGAGCTAGTAGATAGAAATGAACTTTCAGACTTGTCACTTTTATCATTAGAAAATAAATAACAGATTGAGATATTGCATAGTTGTTTCAATCTATGACAGGCTTTCACAACCTGTGGCCCTTCACATGTTTTTGGACTTCAGCACCTAGAATCCCTGACCATTGGATAAGCTGGCTAGGGCTTCTGGGAATTGGAGGCTCAACTACTTGGAGGGCCATAGGTTGGTGGAGCTCTGATTTATGGCCTTGTCTAGACTTGGCCAAAAACCTTTACTCACTACAAATGGACCATTGACTGTCTTCATGACACACAGCAGCTTCTGTTGACTTTTGGGGGGTATACTTTGATTTTTCCATGCTTTAAGAAAAGTTGAGGGCTACTCCAGAATTTGCTTGTACATTAGACTATCCAGGGACTTTGGGGCAGCCTGGGCAGCTGGATTAGGTCCAGTTTAGCCCAACCTACTGTCCAGTTGGACACTGCTGCCATCACCCTTTCATCTTCACTCCCAGCCAGCCATTGAGCTCCATCTGAATTCCTGGCTGTCATAGGCACATCTGCAGATATTTAGATGGAGCGCACACACGCCCGCAAGAAGGAAGGGTCCCATATGACTTTTCAGTTATGGCTCAATAATGAAAATGTTCCTTGCCATGCTGTACTTCATAACCACCCTATTGCTCTCATTGGGTTCCTGGCATGTGGACATCAGGCAAGTAAAGTAAGCTTTCAGTGGCCAGAAGAAGTATTTTAAAATAAAAGAAAACTAAACAAAATAAAACAAAGTAAAAGAACACATCAAAGAACTGGTATGGATTGTTTCAAACTGCTCATTTTTTGTTTTAGTCACAGCTGTCAGTGGATATATTTTTAGTCAAGTAAAACAGTAATAGTTGTCATAATACAAAATTGTGAATAGTGACATTGTTCTGTTTGACACATAGTGCTCTGTTGAACTTTGATTAATTACATATATTAGATAAAGAGGGACCAATTGTGCCTACACAATTTTTTCTCCTTTTAGCTGAGCATAGTAAGAAAACACAAAAAATACTTGCTGAACAACTAGATCCTGTTTCAGTACCTTCCAATCTGTTAAAATGCTGCAGCTACAGTACAAACAGTTCTTCCTGTAATCCAGCAAACAAAAAGATAAAGGTTTTCCCCTGACATTAAGTCTAATTGTGTCCGACTCTGGGGTTGGTGCTCATCTCCATTTCTAAGCCAAAGAGCCAGTATTGTCAGTAGACACCTCCAAGGTCATGTAGCCAGCATGACTGCATGGAGCGCCGTTACCTTCTTGCCGGAGCGGTACCTATTAATCTACTCATGTTTGCTAGGTTGGCAGAAGCTGGGGCTAACAGTGGGAGCTCACTCCACTCCCCGGATTCGAACCGCCAACCTTTCAGTCAGCAAGTTCAGCAGCTCAGCTGTTTAACCTGCTGTACCACTGGGGTACCTATTCAACCATGACAAATAATACAGTTAAATAATATATTTCCAATAATGGTAAATATGCTCTCCTATACAATCTAAGCCATTATTCAGCCAACGCATGCTTGATTCCCATATGTTCACTGTATGGCGCTGCAGTTGTCACTGTGGAAGGAATTGGAAATACAAAAACCAGGATTCATCCAGTTCAGGTAAATGCATGTGGCAACTTCTTTTCTGTAAATTTCAACTCGGTAGTGCTGTAAGAATACATGATTGTGCACAGTAACACTTTGTATCTTGATGCAGAAGGCAGGGTATGGCACGAAGCCTAAATCCAGCGTTCAATAGGAGTCCACATGTAGAAATGTTCACTCCAGTTGTCTCAGATACAACATTCAGACTCATGCAACTGACAACCAAGCAAAGAGGAGCTAGTGTAGACATGGGCAAACTTTGGCCCTCCAGGTGTTTTGGACTTCAACTCCCATAATTCCTAACAGCTTATTGGCTGTTAGGAATTGTGGGAGTTGAAGTCCAAAAGACCTGAAGGGCTGAATTTGCCCATGCACTAATAATAGATATTTCGTGGTACTGGTGACCAACATTTTAGCTTTTAGCAGCTTGGCAAAAAAGGTGTGTTTCGTGTTTTAATTTACTTGTCACAATTTTTCACATTTTTTATCTCACCTTTTCTCAAGGCATGGATAACAATCTTCCTGGTGGTCTCCCATCTTGGCATTGTCAAGACCTCCTTAGTTTTAACAAGATAGTCTCATTTTGTATGGCAGGCAAAGCCCAGGGACATCTGTGAGATCATTTGGACATCCATTTTTCAGGCTGAGGGTTTAGCTCTTCCTGCTGAATGTTTGTTCTAACTTACTTTTCTTTTTAATATTACTATTTAAAACTCTTTATGCCTATTTATAATTCCTTATGTGAAATTGTGAGTTTTCTTGAGGGAATTTTCAGGATCTGAATTGCAGGACATAAGTAAATAAGTTAACCACATCATGAATTTGGGATATTGGGGTGCCCTTTTTTGGCTTATTGGGGATAAGGCATCCTGTCTACAGGTAGTGATCATTCCCATTGTAAGTTCAATGAGCCACAGACCTTCCACTCATGGTTTGTTTATGGTGATTCCTGATTCCACTAATCTGATTTTCCAATGAGTGTGGTGCCCTTTTGTATTTCAGCACAGCTGTACCCCCGAATTAGCCAGTTGCTTGACCGTGTTGAGACAGATTGTGGTAGATTGTATGTGATTATACTGGAGTGCCTTGGTGTCTTGGTTTTTATGACACTTTGTAAACACTAAGCCAGACCATGGCAACCTTTCTAATCAGTCTCATTTTCTACTTCACTAATCTTTTTTTTTTTAAAAAAAATCTGCTTACATAAAATATTTAAATAAAGGGGGTTTAGTTACCTTGTAGCAAGTTTTTTATTGTCCTAGGAACGAATTGCTAAAAGCCATGGGTCTCAGTGTGGCTTCTGCACCCCTGGAATGGTGATGTCCATCTATGCTTTGCTGCGTAACCACATGGAACCCACATCAGATCAAATAATTGAAGCCCTAGCAGGTAAGTGTTTTAGTGAGAACAAACATCTAGGAGGAAATTGTCCCCCAATGAAAGCCTTCACTTGGGTGGGGGGCAGAATGGTATTTGTGGAGGACACTGGCAGGGTTTGGGCTTCATGTTCATGGCACTCACTATAACCTGCAATGTCATTGGAGGGAGGGCCATTGGTGTTTGTGGAGGCGGGAGGCTGTCTGTGTAAGTGGACACCCCTATCACATGCACACATACATAACTTTTATTAGGTGTATAGATTAGAAGCACAATGTGTTTCATTGTTGCTTTTAACAGAAAAGTACTTTATACATTTGAAAGTGTGATATAAACAAATAAACAACAACAATATTTTATAAATGTTAAAGAGCCAGAGCAAACATGGGCAAACTCTGACCCTCCAGATGTTTTGGACTTCAACTCTAACAATTCCTAACAGCCTACCAGCTGCTAGGAATTGTGAGCCTTGAAGTCCAAAACACCTGGAAAGCAGAAGTTTGGCCATGCCTGGGCTGAACTCATTGAGATGTAAATTCAATCGTTTGGGTTATTGGAAGAAATAATTATTAATATCTTTTATTGTTTATCTAGGTAATTTATGTCGCTGCACTGGTTACCGACCTATTATTGATGGCTTTAAGACCTTCTGTAAGGTAGGAATCGATGTGTGTGTGTGTGTGTGTGTGCGTGCACGCGCGCATATGCATATGATGCAGCAGATGTGATAATAGTATTTGGGTAGATTTTATCAGTTTATACTGTGGTGCCTTATTATATTATTCCCTTGGAGGCAAGCATAAACAATGGTAGCTATACTGGATTAGCAGCTTTCCCTTACAAATTTTGAATCCAGTGCCCAGTCTCTGCTGGCCTATCTATCAGAAGAAACTTCTGGGGTCTAACCCAGCTGTAACTAATTCTTTAGCAAGGGAAGAACCTGGGATACTTTTCCTGCCCAAAGGACTGGTCCAGTAATCCCTTGCCAAAGCCTGCCATTAAGTCCTGAAACCAGTTTCTTATCAGATGACCCAAGGATGTTTTATTTAAGCCAAAGGCTGAAAATAGAGGTCACTAGTAGCACCAGAAACAGGAACATGATCTTGTGACAACCTCCAGAGCCTGAAATCACTTACTGGGGGGAAAAACTCACATACTCCAGAGATGTCATATTCAGTTGTCAGCTCTGTGGACAGTCCCACAAACAGTAATCTTCAGCTGTTGGAGCTGCTTAACTGGGCATGCTGGCTGTGGTATGAATCTTTTCCCTAAAAGCTATGGGTGCTTCCAGATAGTGCCAAAATCCATGCCAAAGTAAGTTTTAAAGACCTGCTTTGGTGCGGATTCCCATCCCCACTCCCCCCCCCCCCCCCCGCCCCCCAAAAACAACCAGGGCAAGTTATGGTGGCCAGGTAAAATTTACTTTATTTTTAGGTGTAAATGGGCCCCCCAAAAGGTTTGGGATGGCAATGGGAATTCCCAGGACTACCCAAAAGTGAATCCTCACAGACCCAATACCCCATTAGACCCAGACCTTTCAAGAAGTCCCGTGTCTAATGTTGTATCTAATTAACTTAGGTTAACTTAGGTTATTCCGAATTAATTCGTGTTCACTGGAGGCGTCATTTGTACGCCTCCGGTAAAAACTCAAACAGGTCCCGAGATATGGGCCTGTCTGGATAGGCCCAAATGTGAAAGGACCCAAAGGGATACACACTGTAATACACTTTTAGCCCACAAAGTCTAATACAAGTTGTTGGAAGCCACAGGTCTCAGGCCTGCTCCATTTCAACCTTCTCCAGGGGAAAGTATATTGAAATTTTGAGTGCTATTTTGAGAAGTGACTGAAGAAGTTATTTCCCTGTTTAATATATCTGGTAGGATTTTTTTTTAATTGAAGGGCATACTCTGAAGATCTATGATTGATGTTTAATATATCAAGATGAATAACATCACCAAACTTGTCTCTGTGGTATCAGAAGGCATCTCCTCTAGTCTCAGGTTTTGGTCTTGAAATCATAGACCTTGGGATAGACCTGGCCTGGCAGCCCTTCATTCACATGCTGGATTGATTTTCTCATAGAAAGATACTATTCAGGTAGGGGACTAGCACAATAGCAAGTACAGAAATGCAACGTTTACTAGAATCAGTGTTAAATTATTTCCAATGAAACAACTGTTTAGCTGTAGTTGGTTGCAAATGTGAAATGCTATCAAACAAATAAATCTGATTTCTTTCAAAGGAGATAAATGGGATGCCACATTGCTGTTGTAGAATTCTTACATTGTGATTGAACAAAATAATTGTAGAAACATTCCCCTATACAGGCACTCCCTGGGTTACAAAAATCTGACCTTCAAATGTTTCCTAGTTAAGAACGGGAATGAGATGACAGGAAGTGAGAGAAATTACACCACGGGAGGGAAATTCACTCCTGGAAGAATTGTCATGGGGAAAATGTGTCTCCGCTGAAGCTTGATCACCAAATCTTGTTTCCACAACAAGCTATTTAAAAAAAAAATCCAATTATCACAGGGACAGAAAGTGATTTGAAATATTCTGAAGAGGGGCACAGGCAGCAAAACAAACAGCATGGGGGTTAACCCTTCCCTGTGCTATCCAAAGCGCGCTCTCTCTCTCTCTCTCTCTCTCTCTCTCTCTCTCTATATATATATATATATATATAGTGTAACTGCAGCCACACACACACACATACACACACACACACACACATGTGGCTACAGTTACACTTAAAAATGTACTTGTTATGAATTACAGACAAATTCAACTTAAGAACAAACCTATGTTGTTTGTAATTGGGGACTGTCTGTATACAGTATATTTGGGCGTAATTTTCTGATTAGCTAAAATCCAGATCCAATTCCTTTTCATAACCATGTGAATCTTCTGTTCCATCTTTATTTAAATTGCTGCACTAATATTTAACTGAACGTTCTTTTTTGTTCAGGAATCAGTTTGTTGCCAAAATAAAGAGAATGGGGTTTGTTGCTTAGACCAAGAAGACCAGCTATCTCTGTTACCTAACAAGGAAGAAAATGTAAGTTACAGATTAATATGCTCATGTTTGTTTGATCAATAGATTTCAGGCAGCATAGGAGGGAGCCACGCCACTGGGGAGGAGGTGAGCCGGCAGGCTGAGAAGAGGAATGAGGCAGATGAGGGCTGGATGAAAGAGCCGAAAGGGCTGCGTCCAGCTTGCGGGCCTGGGTTTGCCCATGCCTGCTATAGATGATATATATGATTGGAAGAGATGGGGGAGAGACTGGAGTTAATTCCAAAAGCCTGAGGCCCCTTCTATACTGCCATATAAAATCCAGATTATCTGGTTTGAAGTGGATTATATGTCAATATAGACATGTAATCCAGTTCAAAACAGATAACGTGGACTGTCTGCTTTGATAATCTGGATTATATGACAGTATAGACGGGACCAGTCAGTGGGGTAACGAGGCTTATGCTGGAACTACACTGTCTTATACCCCATGATCTGATACCACATTATCTTCTTATTTCAGATTATCTGTCAATGTAATATATATAATCCAGTTCAAAGGAGATAATTTGGAATCAGATCCTGGGATATAGGGCAGTGTAGATCCAGCCATAGGCATCTTCTACACTGCCAGATAATCCAGGTTATCAAAGCAAAAAATCTATATTATCTGATTTGAACTGGATTATCTTAGTCTACACTGCTGTATAATCCAGTTTAAAGCAGATGATGTGGATTTTATACAGTTGTGTAGAAGGGGTCTTAGCATGCTCCTCCTGTTGCTGACTAATGGTATCTGATTCCAGCACTTACTCTCATAATGATTGAATAGCCATTCTTTAAAGTCAAACTGCAATCTGCTTGGTTTAAATTTAATTTAAATTTAATTTAAGATGTCCACCATTTTTGTGTTCCACTGGAATATCTCACATATTTTTATTTCAGAATGGTTATTGCCAAATGAAATGTGCTCACTTGCCTGTGTAATTTTTTTCTTGTTTTCATTTTACTATTTCAAGACTTGTACAACACTGTTTCCTGCAGAAGAATTCCAGCCCTTGGATCCCACCCAAGAACTGATTTTTCCTCCAGAACTCATAGTAAGAACATTTGGGAAACACAGAGTATATGAGTTTGGGCAGTTCTCACCATCTTTTAAATGTATATAAGGGGTGAACACTGAGTATGTAGCAAAGAAAATATTTGATTGGTTTACTGCCTGTGTCATATGTTGCTGTCAACCTCTCGAAGGTAAGATGAACCCTTCCACTTGGTAAGTTATCGTGTTGACTTGCACAAAATTGAATAGCCAAATGTTTTACAGGCCTGGATTTAACCATTTCCAGGCTCTTCTACACTAACCATATAATACAGCTTGAAGCTGACTTGCGGCCAGGGTGGCTAAAAATGCACACCACTCTGGCCATTACAACGCACATCAAAGGAGATACCACATTTTTACAAAAAGTCTGCAGCATGGGACAATATGTCCCAGATACAACGTGAAATGAGCTTCACAAAATGTGGAGCATATTGTAGACACCTGCCCCTCCTAAAGGATCCAGAATGGGGATTGTTGAAAAGGCTAAGGCCCCTTCTATATTGCCATATAATCCAGATTATCAAAGCATATAATCCACATTATCTGCTTTGAACTGGATTATATGAGTCTATACTGTCATATAATCCAGTTCAAAGCGGATCATCTGGATTTTATATGGCAGTGTAGATGGGGCTTAAGACACCTCCTGGAAGGGGTAATTGGCTATCTCCACTGCTAACTGTCACTTTCCCATCTTCTTTCACCCCCAATGTGCACTGATACTCCAAAATAGGGGGGGGGGGGGGGGGAATGTTCAATGTAATCCTCTTCCTGGCCTCAAACCATTTCTAGACTCTCAATCTATTCACCCTGCAGCAAAACCAGTTTATTTATTTAGTTATTTACCATATTTATATCCCACCTTTCTCAACCCTTGGGGGGATTCAAGGCAGCTTACTTCTGGCATTACATAGTGCCTACAGCATAAACATAAAAGTTACATTAAATTAAAATAAGCATACATAAAACCTGTTTAAATACAATCCAGTGTTAAGATACAGCATCCAAAAAGCAAGGTCTAAGGCCGATCCAGAGTCAATTTCACAATTTCAAGTAAACCTACTGCACATGGTGCTTCTCAAAGGCCTGCTCCCAAAGCCAGGTTTGACTGTCTTTCTGAAAGCCAGGAGGGAGGGGGCTGACCTAACATCACTTGGGAGGGAGTTCCTGTTGAACTGCTTCTAAGCTAGATTGCCAGTGCAAGAGTGTCCTTTGTCTGTATTGATCGCCATACAACAAAGATTATGGACATCTGTCCCAAGGCACTTTTGGGGTAATTGTTTAGCTTATGAGTTTGCATATTTACTGTTCCTCCTTAATGATCTCTGGAGCTTTGTGTGAAATAAAAAGGCAGCTTAACAAACTCCAGTTTCACTTATCACCACTGCATGACCCTTGAACCAGTTCAAATATTGACCTGGATTTCAGCAGATAAAGATTCCTGCTTACATAAAACTCCAAAATTGTCTTAAAACTGGGGTGTGTAATGCTTTTGGCTATTTCTGAAACAGTTTGCTTTCTCACAATAGTTTTCTGAACACTTAGTTCTCAGCACCAGTCATTCCCATCATGGTGAGATATGAACCCTAATGCTGAGAGTGTTTGCAAGTTCCTTTTGTTGAGCAGGGCTATCTGCCAAGCTCACAGACTTGCCAAGTTCTCTTCTTCTCGTCCTCCAGAGAGGAAATCCCTGAGTGAGCAAACAGCCACAGATACATCCAATCCAAACCACATATTCTAGCAGATATGGCATGTGTTTTGCTTCACTGATGTAACAGCGGTTAGTCCTGCCACCGTCTCAATACAGTGATACCTTGACTTAAGAGTTTAATTTGTTCTGTGACCAAGCTCTTAACTCAGAAGCTCCCACTGAAATGCTATTAATTTGTTTTGGCCCCTGACCTCCCATTTTTTGTTACATGTTTTTAAATAAGAAAATGTACTTTATAAATAACAAATAATGTATAAATGTACATTCACATGGAACAATAAAAAAGAAAGATCACCTTTAATATGGTAGAAGCACAAATTTGTGGCAAGGAAGCACAAAGAGACTAGGCAGAAGCATCATTTTCTTCATTCCAGCCTCCCTCCCTCTCTTGCTCTCTCTTCCTCTCTCTCTGCATGAAGCCAAACATACCAGAAATAAAAACCACACAAAATCAACTAACCCGAAGTTCCTCAAAGCAGATGAAAGCAAAGTGGACAGCAATCTCCCAAAGCAGACAAGAGCGCAAGGCACAGAGGCTGCTGTCTTGAAGCCCGAAAGCCCTCTGGCGCTCGCTCTTATTCTAAACACTGCTCTTGTGTCAAAGTGAAACCTGGGCCAAACAACCACTCTTACTCAAAACGCTCTTAAATTTAGATGCTTAAGTAGAGGTTCCAGTGTATTTGTCTGGGGCTCTGTCTACACTGATCATTGGAGTTTATTTATTTATTTCAATTATTTATACCCCGCCCTTCTCACCGGAGGGGACTCAGGGCGGCTTACAGGTGGCAATTGATGCCGTTACACCATTATACAATGAACTAAAATGTTAAAACAGTTAAAACAGTCATAAAATACAATATATAAAGTTTAAAACAATGCAAAGTGCTTATGCCATTCATCCACCAGACCTTATACAAGAGCCGTAATTCAGACCACGTCGAAGCTAACACATGCTTGTTCTTCAAATGCCTGCGTACATAGCCAGGTCTTCAGTTTTTTTTTTAACCCCAAAAGGGATGGGGCCTGCCGAATGTCACTGGGGAGGGAGTTCCACAGCCGGGGAGCCACCACCGAGAAGGCCCTATCTCTCGTCTCCACCAGCCGTGCCTGTGAGGCAGGTGGGCCCGAGAGCAGGGCCTCCCCAGATGATCTTAAGGTTCTTGTAGGCTCATAGGGGAAGATACGTTTGGACAGGTAAATTGGACCAGAAACGTTTCAACCTGATATTGAATAAAGTGTTTCTTTTTTGCAGTACTGATGATTACATAGGAAATCCTGGAAGCAATTTGAGGCCCAAATAATGGTTATACAAACCACAGAGCACTGATGCACATTAAGGGCTTTCTTTTGTGCACTTTCATGGCAGTTTGTTGTCTAGCCCTCGCAGCTAGAAGCTAGCTTTGAATGAAGCTAGATGAGGCCTGAGTGAACAAGCACTAGGTAATGTAGTGCGCAAATAGCATCACAAGCCCTATTTACACTGCCGTATAATGTAGACTCATATAATGCAGTTCAATGCAGTTAAGCTGCATTAAATGGGTCTTATCTACACTGCCATAGCATGCAGTTTCAGAATGCAGCTTAATTACATTGAACTGGATTGTTTGAGCCTACATTGCCATATAATGCAGGTAAACTGCATTCTGAAACTGCATGATATGGCAATATAGATGGAACCTGTCTACACTGACCATATAATGCAATTTCAAACTGCATTATATGACAGAATAGATAGAACCACAATGATAAGGGAGACAAGCTATGTGTGATACCTCCATACACAGATTGCTCCAAACCACCCTAAACTAGTCTGCCGCCCCTAGGTCTATAAACAGAATGCATGGTCAAGCAGCATGCTCAATTAGATTGCTCATCGTGAGAGGAACATCTCACAGCAAGGATGCCTTGTGGAATAGAATACTAATGATGATGATTGTGTTAAGACCCAGTGCCTGAGTAACAGAGATAACTGAATTCACTGATAACCTAAATGCTGGATTTGTTTGTTTTTCTTTTCAGAAAATGGTTGAAAATCAGACAGGGCAAACTCTTATTTTTCACGGAGAAAGAACAACATGGATTTCTCCTGTGAATCTAAATGAGCTTCTGGAATTGAAAGCGAAGTACCCGCAAGCTCCTCTTGTAATAGGGAATACTTCCGTTGGTACGTAAAGCATTATTCCACGTTCAACAGAAATATTTTCTTATGATGATCCACTGCAAACTAGTCAATAGTTTGTGCGAAATCACTTCTGGATCCTTCAGTCATGGGACAGGGTTTCACAAGCAAAAGAGCGATCTTCATTTTTAAAATATAGAATTCCTGCAGAATTTGATAAGGTACCGGCAAGTGTAGTAGTTTTAACAGTGGACTGTGACTCTGGAACCAGGTTTGAATTGCTGCTTGGCCATGGAAACCTTTGACAAGACACTCACACTCAACCTCAGAGGAAGGTAAAATCAAACCAAGGCAAAGGCAAGTCTTCTCTGAACAAATCTTGCCAAGAAAATTGCATGATTAGCCTTAGTGTTACTATGAGTCAGCCATACTTTGTGTCCATCAGGACCATCCTATCATTAGAATCAGGCAGTCACCTCAGGAGCAGCTATTAGATATCACAATAGGATGACAAATTCCTAGCAATTTAATTTATTATTTTACAAACAGAGTAGGAAGAAGTGATTGTGGGATTTTTTTATGCCAGATGCCAAAAGAACTTGGTTGACTTGGAATCTGAGTCACTTTTAATTTGGGTGAGTACATGTAAGAACCATTTGCTGCGCTGCTTCAGAAAACCCAAAGGTCAGTTCTACAACTATATGAAAAGTCATATAGTTGAGTCTTTTCAGTGGTGATTCCACCTGTTTGGAATATTGGGCTGGGACATCTTACTTGGGCAAGAATATCTCCTTTCATATATAGTTTTTGCCAGTAACTAAAGACTTTGCTTCATCGTGGTGTCTGTGAAAATCGCACATATGGGTTTGCTCTGCACATGTGCAGCTATTTGGAATAATAATGCCCATTGTCATAATAATGCCCATTATCATTGCTGCTATTTGGAATAGCTGCGCATGCACAGTGAAAATCCATATGTGCGATTTTTACATATCACCACTCGAAGAAATACAGTTACAGGTAAGCAACCCTTACATATGCTTAGTCTTGGTTCATTAATAATGGTATGTTTTAATATAACGTCAGTTTGTTTTTTAAAATTACATTTTTTATTTTCCTTGTTTAGTACACTGGTCCAGCTTTTGAATGTTGTCAGCTGAAAATCGCAAACTTTCTAAGTATTTAATAAACAGATGAATATATTTCAAAAGATAGTTGAAATGGTGATCTTCCACATTTTCCTTACTCCTAAATCTGATTGTTACATTTTACCTCTTAGGACCTCAAATGAAATTTAAAGGTGTATTCCATCCAGTTATCATCTCACCCACCAGAATATTGGACCTCCATGTGGTGAAACACACAGGAGATGGTCAGTAAGCTTCATTTAACCCTTTTGGGTACCATGTAAGAGAGAAACCAGGGCCGGTTCATCATTGAAGCTATTGAAGCTGTGCTTGGGGCACAGCCCTTGGGGGGCGCTCTCTAGACAGCAGCGGCGGTGGCGGCGGCAGTGACCATCAAGTCGCTCACCGCGGAACGAGGAAGTCCTCGCTCTTATCGCGAGATTTCGCGAAATCTCGCGAGAAAGCAAGGCTTTCCTGGAGGCCTTCGTAGTTCCGCAGCTGGAGAGCGCGCCGCCGCCGGTATGTTGGGGGGGGGATTTCGGGGGGGGGGGCGGCCCTAGTTTTGCTTACATAGCAAAAAAACCTAGGGCTGCCTTTGAGAGAAACCATGTTAAGAGCAGTGGGAACAGTTCAAGGGTGTTCTTTGTGATCTATACAACAACATCTTTTAGTTCTAAATTGAGCTGTGAGACTTGAGCTTCTGAAGATTTCCAGCATGTATTGATCTAAACATGAGAAAACCCATGCCTGTGAAAAGCACTTATTAAATTGTGACAGTACATGGCCAACACAGTTCCCCAAGTCCTGAGTTTTTTAAATCTGTTTTTAAAATTTGTGCATGCATTTAAATAAGTTACTTTTTAAAAAACCTGATAGAAAGCTTCTCTAGAAATCTTCAGTGGATGTTGTCCATAGAACCATGCTGGAGAAGAGGTTCCTAGAGAAAACATGTTAACCTGATCTGCAAATAATCAACTCTGCAAAAGTTTAACCTAAAATGTGGAGGGTGTACTGTTTTCCAAACAAAGTCTTTTTTGCAAAAGGAGTGCAGAAATGTGTTCCATATCTTTTGAACATTCTCCATTGGCTTCTAGCCAGTATTGCCAATTTATAAGCAACTGTGGCCACTGTTTTCCAGAAATCTATGGATCACAAACTTTTAAATAAAGTATTACAACATTGAATAAGTTTTACTTCTGAATTCTAAGCACATTTACAGAATTTAGTCACTGTAGGTCATAATAATGCCCATTATCATTGCTACTCCAGAAAAATTAATTTACCAGATTACGTCTGTGAGCCTTATAAAGCAGGATTTCTCATCCAGTTTTCCTTGGAACCTTAGTCTTCTGCAAGAAGTCAATAGGGAGTCACTCAAGAGGTCATGACTGAATATTTAATAAATGTTGTAAATAAAATAAAAAAGCATTTTAAGAGCTCCTCCAATGTAAAAAGGTTGAGAATGCTATATAAAGATACCTTGAAACAGACACATTTATACTGTGCAAACCTTGTGCTTTTAACTCAAAGAAAGGTTCATTGCATTGGGAAGTATTATTTACACATAGCATATCTCAGATGTGCCAAGAAAAGCTCAAAATTGATGTGATGTAACTTCTACTTTTGTTTTAAGCTGGTTGGGGGAAGGTTATCTTTGTTAGGGGTTTGAGGCTGAAGCACTGGGAATAAAACAACCAAATTTTGAAACTATATTGAGTGATTTAAACTATTTGGTTGTGAAAAATGATATTTTTCTTTGGCCTGGTTGATGTATGGAGAGGCTGCTAAAATGGTATTGTGGTCAGCATGCAAATTGTACCTTTCCCACCCCTGCTTTAATAAGTAAACATAATTCATCATTTTTCTTCATGCTATTCTTTAATAATTTAAAGAAGTGGAGGATTATAATCTGAATAAAATGGAAACCTATGTCTGCAAAATTATCTTCATATTTTGCGCTTTTCAGGACTAATCCTTGGAGCTGGCTGTAGCCTGACAGTGGTGAAAGATGCTTTGACAAAGGCTGTTTCAAAACTTGCAGCAGAGAAAACCAAGATATTCAGTGCACTCTTGCAACAGTTGAAAACTCTGGGTGGTCAGCAGATCCGGAATGTGGCTGTATGTTTTCTTAACTGAAGCACTGTTTTGCAGAGGCATAACTGTAAGAATCGGCTGCAGCAAATATTGTCCTAGGACACCATAAGAACCAGCGATGGTCCCTGGACCATTTGCCTGTGAATGAGCCACCGGCCACTAAATGCTGAAGAATTTCCAGGAAAGAAAGGAACAATTGTAGCCAATGGACACAAATATGGTACCAGTCCCTGGCGCACTGGGAAAAATAAATAATTGTTAGTCTCTCATATCAGACAACTTGAGACACGCAGTCGTAGTCTAGCAAATTTATTGTGGAATAGGCTGGTATCCCCAGAATCAGATATCATAATAAGTGTGTTAATTTGCAACAGAGATTTTGTAGCATCCAATCCTTCAGCCATCTAGATTGAGGATGCAAAGGGGGAAAAGTCCTGAATAATGAAGCAACACTCTTAGTTCTTCTATTCGCTTTATTTTTTCTTTTACTCCCTTTGACATGTCTGTATATCATTTTTTAACATGCAGGCCAATAACAACAACAACAACAACAACAACTTTATTTTTCTGTCCTGCCTCCATTTCCCCAAAGGGACTCTGGGCGGCTTACATGGGGACAAGCCCGATCCAACAAAAATTAAACCCAAACATAGATTAAAACATATCTCAATAAAATCAACAACATTACAAGACAATAACATAAAAAAAGCATCATCAATAGCAAAGTGAGAAATAATGGGTACTGAAATACTGGGGGAAAGGAATTGTGCAATAGAATTTCAGAACGTGTAAGTTTACAAAGTAGGTAGTATAGACTTCATCACAACACAAATAGTTGCTCCATTTCAGACCATGAATATTTTGTGACAGTACCTCCATAATGACCTAAATATTACCTATTGTTATTTTCAAGTCAACTTTGGCTTTTGTTGCATAGTGCAACCACTTACTACAATGCAGCCTGAGCCCTGCCACATGCACAATGGAGGACCTCCTACAGTGACACCAGAGGCACTCCAAGTGGCCAGCTTCTAGTCAAAGGAAATCTTGTATAATGCCAAGTTTTTAACTTTGTTTATATTTTTAAAAATACATTATAACTATTCTCAATTTGCTTCTGACATGATAAATAAATAAACTTTGGCTTACTATAACCCTTTGAATGAGAGAACTCCAAGAGATCCTGTCACATCCTCGAGGGAAACAATCCATCTGAAATCTCTCTTTCATGTTTCATTCATGTCTTGGTGCTGGTAAAAATAAATAAATAAATAAATAAACCCAGAAAAACTCCAGCAGGATCAGCCTGCAATCTTTTGTTTTTATAATGTTATGCAGAACATTCAACCAATCCAACTGCAATGTAATGCAATGTGTTAAAATGCAATGGATGCATGTTTAGGATAACATAAAAAAGGGGATTTTAAAGGAATAAAGGTTTCATGGTCCAAAGGGAGCAGGTTCCAAAGTGTGCTTTCCAAGCGAAAGCAATTCTCTTCCAAGGAGCTTCTGCTTTCTGCTATAACATACACACATGCACATGTTCCTGCAGTTCTCGTGTGCCTTCAGGTTTGTTTCCTGAGGTGTTTTCTTTGCTAGATTTTTTTCAGAGGTGGTTTACCTTTGCTTTCCTCTGAGTCTCAGAGAGAGTGACTTGCCAAAGGTCACCCCTTCACAGCTGTATAAAATCCACATTGAACTGGATTATAAGGCAGTGTGAACTCAGAAAACCCAGTTCAAAGCAGATATTGTGGATTATCTGACTTGTTATTCTGGGTTATATGGCTGTGTGGAAGGGCTCCCAGTGGTTTTCCACAGACAAGCAGGAACTTGAATCCAGAGTTGTAGCCCAATGCTCAAACCACTTCATAGACCTGTCTGTCCTTCACTGTTGTAGACCTTTGCATTGTTTTCCACTATATTGGAGAAGAGATACATTGATTTATGATGAGAATGCAGGAATGTTTTCCTCTTGTAGGAGCAGAATGTCTACTTGTAGATGTTCAGATCCTACCGAGCGTGCGTGCGCGCATGTGTGTATATATATTCATCCATTCATTCCTTCATACCCTTTTGCTTTAGATTAACTTCATCAATGACAGATTACAGTATATGTTTACTGAGAAATCAATATTATTTAATATACATTAATTTAATAAGCATTTCTCTTTTTTATTATTTTATTTTATTTTACCTTCATTTTATTTTACCTGCTAACTGCAACATTTACCCTCCCTTTTTGTAGTCTTTTGGAGGAAACATTATAACCAGAAGTTCAACATCTGACCTCAATCCTATCCTAGCAGTTGGCAACTGCATCCTCAATGTGGCATCACAAGGTAGGGTCGGAGACCATTCTCATGTGCCATTTAGTGTAGCTAACTTGATTCAGGACCCTGTCACACAGCCATATAACCCAGAATATCAAGGCAGATAATCCAAAATATCTGCTTTGAACTGGGTTATCTGAGTCCACACTGCCATATACTCCAGTTCAATGTGGATTTTATACAGCTGTGTGGAAGGGTCCTCAGATTATCCAGATATTAATTCAGTTGCAACTGACTAGAGATTTAAGAAGTCAATACTTTCTATCACAAAATACTTGATTGCATTATGTTAATATGCAATGCAACTTTATCTATTTGAACTGAAGACACATGTCTATGTGCAAACCTATTTCTGGTGCCTGCATATCATATTTGCAAATATATCCCAGCTATCTGTCCTTCCTTTCTATTCCTCCATTCTCTTATTTTGCTATACAGAGTTCCTTCACTACTTCGCGGTTCACTTTTTGCAGATTCACTGTTTCGTGGTTGTTCAATAAACTCTAAAAGACTATTATAAATCATTAAAAAATTATAATTTACAGCCTAAGGAAAGGAGGAAGGAGAAGCCAAAAGGATAGAAAAGCAGCCCAAGCAGCAACAGGAGGAGGTGATTTATCAACACGCGATTGGTTGATAAAGACTTAAAATAGTGTATAACTGCTAAAATAATGTATGAATATTAAAATAGGTATAGTGTCCCAACTTTGCAGATTTTCACTTATTGCGGGTGGTCCTGGAACCTAAGTGAGGGAACACTGTATATTAAATGTAGGGATGTCAGTGAAACTCCAAAAATATATTTACTTTTTTAAAAAGGTGGGGAAATTAGCACGGTCACTATTCCTTAAGTTTTATGTGCTCTTCGCTTGTACATCTTCAAGGCCTATGTGGAAGGCTTAGCACAAATATCACAGTGAGGCCACTGTTCAGGTTTTTTTAATGAGTTTACAATAGTTGTCAATTTTCTTCATTAGGGAAATTACGACACATACCTTTCAGAAACCTTTTTGCTGATGGATTTGGAAACAATACACTTGAACCAGATGAGATCCTGCTATCAATTCACATTCCATATTCTCAGAAGGTAAACCATTTTATATCTCACTTTATTGTAGAGATTAATTAGAATGCATCCCACAACTTGCCTAATCTGATCTTTCTAAATATTTTAGGATTTCTGTGTTTACTTGAGGCTTATACCATTAAACTAGGGCTGGGGAATCTGTATCCCACCAGAAAGTGGAACATTACAATCCTTAATCATATCTTCTGCTGCCTAGAATTGATAGGAGCTACAGTCTAACAGCATCTGTAGGACATTGGGATCCTGATCCCTGTGTCAGTCTCAAAGGAATGGGAAATTGCGGTCATAATTGGAGTGCTCATGCTCACTCAGAGACCTCACCCATCTCTTTTCAAACACTCAGATAGTGAGCTGTCTGGTCTTGTGAATGCCCACTCAACTCATTGTGAAGAGTTGAAATTAAGTAGGAAAAGAAGAAAAATTATATACTCCCTACTGATCTTGGAGATTCCCTGTGATTGCTTCCAAGAGTTATTCATCATTTTAACATGTAGCTCAGTTACAATTCTAAAGACATATAAGTAAATAGTCATTTGTTTTTATTTCCATAGACAACTGGAGTTTAGGGTTGTTGCATGTTTTCCAGGCTGTATGGCCATGTTCCAGAAGTATTCTCTCCTGACATTTTGCCCACATCTATGGTAGGCATCCTCAGAGGTTATGAGTTATCATCATCATCATCATCATCATCATCATCATCATCATCATCATCTTTATACCCTAGCTTTCTCCCTGTGGGGACTTAAAGTGGCTAACCATTCTACATTTTAGTCAAGTTTAAAAAGCACAATAGAAAAGTTAAAAACAGTAAATAGTACAGTGTGGTAAAAACAGATTAAAATATAATAAAATACTCTTAAAATAGCTGGTAAAACTCACAGTACTCCCCAAATTACAATGGATGTTCTTGCTTTGTAAAGTAAAAATAGACATGGTTTCTGACATGCATATAAGTAAGTATCCAAATGAACTGTAATACCTGAAAGTGGTGTATCTTGAAAAAACTGAGGAATACTGCAGCCCAGCTATTTCTCTCTTTTCTCTTTTTTCAACTCCACAGAATGAGTTTGTATCAGCATTTCGGCAGGCCCAGCGGCGGGAAAATGCGTTGCCAATTGTGAATGCAGGGATGAGGGTCCTTTTTGAAGAAGGCTCCAACATCATTAAGGATTTCAGCATCTTCTATGGTGGTGTTGGCCCCACAACTATGGCTGCGAAGGAGACATGTCAGGCACTCATTGGGAGGTACTATATGATGTCTTAGGGCTGATAATCTTTAGAGTAAGATGGTCAGGTTCAGGGGGTTTGGGGCCAAATATTTGCCCCATCTTATGAGAAGAATCAGGTTCCCTAGCAGTACCCAATTCCAGTCAAAAAGTAAAACATTCAAATGAGAAATAACTATTTGTCTACTTTCCAGTTTCAACCTTTGCATTGTGAGCTTGTCCTTTCTCAACCTGCTTATGCTACAAACTTCCACTGCTTGAGATTGCCAAGAGTGGAAAATATCCATCTCGCTGCAAAATAAATACTTTAGCTCTAGAGGAGTAAATCAGATTTGCGCCATAGGGCAGCGGGCTGCAGAGAACTGCCTTGGGGGCACACCTTTTGCCTGCCTATTCATTAGATACTGTAAACATAACAGTTTATGCTTAACCAAGTGGCCTTCCACTGGAGATTTCTTTCATGTTTGGCAGTCATAATTATGGATCAATTTTTCCTCTTGAGCAGTCATAATGTTCAAATTATGTTCAACGTATGGGAGTGGTCATGAGTTAGATAATTTTTGGTCGTTGTACATAATCACAGACATTGTGTTTAGTTTGAAATCAGTTTCAACAGATTTTGTGCTTGGATAGAAAAAGCGCAGAAGAACAAATTACAAAATAAAACAGATTGCTATGTGTTTCATCTTGATGCATAGCAGACCAATATAACAGTTCTCATATTCAACTTGGGGGAAACATGTTCTATTGAATAAATGCTTGAGGCAGAGTGATTACATGGTCAAATTCATATTTAATGTGTCCTCTGTTCTAGTAAGCACATTTCATTTATTTTGCCAGGCCTTGGGATGAACAGATGCTGGATGATGCTTGCAGAATGGGGCTGAAAGAAATTCTTCTCCCAAGCTCAGCTCCAGGTGGCAAAATAGAGTTCAGAAGAACACTCATTGCTAGTTTCATCTTCAAATTTTATCTGGAGGTGCTGCAGTCACTGCAGATGAAAGTAAATTTTTGCTCTCATTGTATAACTTTTGTACGTATTTCTGTTTTGTTGTTAGCAGTTCCAAATCAAACTGATCTATGAAGTGTTTGAAGCCAAGGTACTTTGATTTAAGAGGATATTTTGATATTTTTCGTTTTGTTTGGGTTTTTATCTAAGCACGGTGTATTGGAAAAAAAAACTCCTGAAATATATATATATGTTTCCAAAAAAATAAATAAATCTGATAGGTGGGGTAACTTTGCGAACAACTGAAAAGAACACATCACGCCCACTCAGATAGAAGACTATCAATAAGAAGACAAGGAGAACACTTCTAGGGCAGGTATTTTTGAATGCAGACCTAATAAGGCAAAAGGCCGGGTTCCCTGAGTTCACTAAATTTACTTCCATAAAGGACAGAGTGTGGTGTGTAGCGTGGCTGGGATGGGTTTCTCTGTGCCACTTTACAAAAGAACAGAAAAGAAAACTAAAGCCATCCATAAAATGAGGCAGTTATATGGCCTATCTGGGCAGGGTAAAATGCTCAGAACATGTGAGTAATTCTCTTTTTAAGGTTGTGCTGTTACACATGTACAATGGCTAGGAAATCTTTGGATAATATTTATTAATGAGCCAGTATACAAATACACTGGTTTAATTAGTTACAAAAACTGAGCAATGATATACTCATTCTAAGTATAGTTGAGCTATATGCTATGAGGCTATACTGGATTACCACAGTTTCACAAATCATACTTAAACAGGTACTACAGCCCTGAGGTCATATTTTGTGCTGTAGTCAATTAGCTCTATAGCCACATGGTCAAGAGAAAGGTAGGGAATGAATAAGTTCAGTAAGGAGTGTACAGTAAGACCCCTGTATCCATGAATGATATGTTCCCAGTCAGACAACAGTTGGACACAACCAAACAACATTGAATTACCTCATTCGGGTTTCAACATACCATAGTGTTACATCAGAGCACTTAGAATTTCCCAAAGAAGTGTCCTCTCAGTTAATTTCCTTGGTCCTACAATACAACACTCTGGTAACCTCCAGGGGAAGTATATCATAAAATCACCTGGAAAACTTAGCAAATAGAAAGATTATTCCCCCTCTCTTGAGCCCCGGTAAGTGAAACTGTGAATATGGAATCTTACTGAACAACTGCGAGAAAGCCCAACCACATATCCAAAAGTTTTGCTCTATCACGTTTTCCCAACTGCTTTTTGGCCACATTGCTGTATATATATATATATATAAAAAAAAGAGCTGATAGTTCCTCCTTGACAGGAGTTGATATTGTAGCAACAGTGGAGAGAACCCAACTCTTTTATCATGTGTTCCTGTTTGGACATTGCATCCATTATTGCTAGATACATAGCATATTTGTAGTCAGGAGTGGCTGTACCTTTCCTCCCGTATGTCTCCGAACGCCAGGTGCTGAGTAGCACCAGCAAAAGGTTGCTATTCTACTTGTGCCTTACTTGCAGACCCTGGTCAGCCATTGTGGAAACAACGTGCTGGACTCGGCAGGCCTTTATGTTCTCATACCTGGAGAACCAATTTAGGTCTGCAGGAGCTATTGTAGAAGGTTGTCAAATTATACTGATTTGTATGTGGCTTTTAAAAAAAGTGTGATTGAATATTAATTAAATCAAGTTATTTCCTTTTTTAAAAGTGACTAAAATAATTTTCTTTCAGTGTCCTAGTCAGGGTTGCAGTGTACCAGATAATTATGCAAGTGCCCTTGAATCCTTTCATACCAAAATGCCTCAGAATATGCAAAAGTTCCAGGTCAGTGGCATTAAATTCATAGGTCTCTATTTCACGTGTGGTTTTTATTTTTTAAACTCCCATTTGGTGTGGGGCCTGGAAGAAAAGGCTTAAACTTCTCTGAGTATTATATGTAACTCCCATGTCCAGTAAATTGTATTGATCCATTTGGATGTCTTATGTTCTTATGTGTCTTATGACTGAATAGACAAGTGGAATGTAATATAAGAGGAGATGTTGCTGTTCTGTGTAGAAATATTCAGCAGTTCAGAGTTCCTGAGAGCCATAGCTGGGGCTCCACTTTCACTGTCATATAATGCAATTTCAGAATGCAGTTTAACTGCACTGAAGTACAATATACCCTGTTTCCCCTAAAATAAGACATCCCCAGAAAATAAGACCTAGTAGAGGTTTTGCTGAATTGCTAAATATAAGGCCTCCCCTGAAAGTAAGACCTAGCAAAGTTTTTGTTTGGAAGCATGCCTGCCGAACAGAACACTAGAGCATGCAGGATCGGTAAATGTACGTACCATAGAGTGTTGTACATGGAAATATTGGTAGTAACAAGAAATTCTTGATAGGATTCACAGTTTGTCTGGTTATGCTGGTTTGTGATGACAACTACTGTACAGTATATAATAAATGTTCATGTTTTTGTTCAACAATAAATGTGAATTCTTCTTCATGGAAAAATAAGACATCCCCTGAAAATAAGACCTAGCGCATCTTTGGGAGCAAAAATTAATATAAGACACTGTCTTATTTTCGGGGAAACACAGTATGGCAATGTAGACTCATAATTCAATGCAGTTCAGCTGCATTATGAAGCTGCAGTATATGGCAGTATAGATTGGGCCAGAAAATAGTGTATAAAATTTGATTCCGAATTGTTGTAGGGGAACAACAATGTTGGTAGCTCATTTCAGATTTTTCAGGAATATAGATAAAAAATGGGCCTTAAGCGCCGGACTTAAGTACCTCAGTCTTTTCATTGCTTTCCAGAGAGCTGAGGTCCTAGAAAATTACACCCGCAGCCCATTTTGCCTTCAATAGGTCCAAAAATGCAGTGGTTCTCAACCTGTGGGTCCCAAATGTTTTGGCCTTCAATGCCCAGAAATCCTAACAGCTGGTAAACTGGCTGGCATTTCTGGGAATTGTAGGCCAAAACACCCAGGGACCCCCAGGTTGAGAACCACTGCAATAATGAGTCTTGGTTAGCTTCAAAAATTGGATGAAATCAGCTATATTCAAGATAATACGGTGTTTTCAGGGAGACATATCAATTGCCAAATGGGAGGGTGAAGACTAAAATTATTTTCAGCAGCAAGAAATTGGAGGAAACTTGCATTTAAAAAAAAACCCAGAATAAATCCATCAGACTCTCTTAATTTGTTTTTGTTTTGTGTGTGTTGTTTTCCTTTAACTGAAAAGGATGTGGAGCCAGGGCAATCTGCCCAAGATCCAGTGGGACATCCGATGATGCACCAAGCTGGTATTAAACATGCCACAGGGGAAGCTGTGTATTGTGATGACATTCGTACCATAGATGGAGAACTTTTCTTGGCTCTAGTAACCAGTGCTAAAGCCCATGCGAATATTGTGTATGTATGGCTTTACAGAACACCTTTTTTCTAGATTTCTAGTGGTGGTTGTGGTGAAACAGAAAGTTTCTTTTTCTGACTATTTTTGCCAGAATTTTTTTCTGTTGAGTATGTCCAGGCTGAATGATGAAGAACGTGAGGCTGTGGGAAACATAACGGGCTATGTTAGCTAACTGTAGGAAAGAATCAAAAGAACATCCTGCTTTGTAATTATACTTTGTACAATTCATAACTTTTTGATACAGCCACAAAAAACAAACATTGTCAGTTGTGAAAAGGGAATATATCAAGCACTGTATGAAAGTTAACCGGTTTATATTGCTTTCCCAGGTCAATAGATGTTTCTGAAGCCCTCAAGATATCAGGCGTAGTTGATATCATCTCTGTTCAGAATGTCCCAGGCCAAAATGAATTTTACGACCACAATGTCCCAGATATTATATTTGCCAGAGAAAAAGTAAGCTTTTGCTTATTATTTACACTTCCATATTTTTGTTATTAATTTAAACAGAAATTGATGTAAATTCACAGAATGTATACTAATGCTCAAGGTTTTACTACAGTAGAGTCTGACTTATCCAAGCTAAACGGGCCGGCAGAAGCTTGGATAAGCGAATGTCTTGGATAATAAGGAGGGATTAAGGAAAAGCCTATTAAACATCAAATTAGGTTATGATTTTACAAATTAAGCACCAAAACATCATGTTATACAACAAATTTGACAGAAAAAGTAGTTCAATATGTAGTAATGTTATGTTGTAATTACTGTATTTACGAATTTAGCACCAAAATATCACAAAATATTGAAAACATTGACTACAAAAATGGCTTGGATAATCCAGAGGCTTGGATAAGCGAGACTTGGATAAGTGAGATTCTACTGTATAAACTATCCCTTCCTCTCTGACACTCTTACCCTTTTATAATGTATTTTTAATTTGGCTTTGGAGGCACTTAAAAAACTGAGTGAGGGTGTATCTACACTGTAGAACTTGTGCAGTTTGACACTACTTTAACTACCCTGACCAAAGGCTTTGGAATCATGGGAGTTGTCAATTTGGAAGGTCTTAGCCCCAGATGGCACAGAAGCTTAAACCGCTGAGCTGCAGAACTTGCTGTCCAAAAGGTCAGCAGTTTGAATTTGGTGAGCAGGGTGAGCTCCCACTGTTAGCCCCAACTTCTGCCAACCTATCTGTTCAAAAACATGCAAATGTGAATAGATCAATAGGTACCGCTTCAGTGGGAAGGTAACAGCACTCCATGCAGTCATGTTGGCCACATGACCTTGGAGGCATCTACTGACAACTGATGAGGAGTGTTGTAAAAGCTCAGTCCCCTGTTGATTCTTTAATTTGTCATATTGTGTTTTGAGTTGACTACCATGAAAGGAAAGATGTTGTGAGATTTTTACTTTTGTCTGAAATGCCAAAACAATTTAGCCATCTTGGGATCATACATATTTTGGCATATGGTTTTCTTGCAGGCAAAAACTGCATGACCCTGGAGAAACTATGTGCAGAATATCAGACTGCAAGATTTTGCCAGTCTAGAGAAAAATAGGGTTAGTAATAACCCTATTGTATCTTCATGAACTTACTCCTGAGCATAATGCAGAACTAAGAACAGTAACTGTGGTAAAAAGTTACACCAGTCAGCTATACGCACCTCACAATTTGCATTGCATGTTTTAGTACAGCCAGTAGTCTGTTGTCAAGTTGCATTGTAACAAAATATAAAAAATGTTTCTCTAACTGGTTTGAAAGTGTTATTCCTGTTTAGTTGTGCAGTACTTACTTTGAAAATAGTTGTTTTACTCCAGAAACTTGATTTTATGGCTGCCACAAACTATGTTGAATTGGTTGAGACTCTGTGAGATATTCATTGAAAAACTAGAGCAAAATGTTCTGCAGGATGTTGCAACAAAGTTGTTGCAACTGAATAAACTTCTTCCGTGTTTTTATGACAGAACCAATTAGGAAATGATATTTATAACCCGGGAACATAAATTGTGATACATAGTGTTACATATCAGTTGTGCATTGACAGGAAGATTATATTAGGCTCCTCCAGGCAGAACAAATGTGTTGTCAAGTTGCAATACTTGTTATTTATTTATTTTAGCATCTAAACAATGTTTTTGTAGTTCCAGAGCAGTTGTCCTATTTTTTGGTGATTCTCAGCATTGGCTGCAATATTTTTTCCTCAGCTTTATTTTTTCCCCATTCCTAGACATATTGGAACAAAATGGTATCCCTCTGCCCACCCATCTATCTTTCTTTCTTTCTTTCTTTCTTTCTTTCTTTCTTTCTTTCTTTCTTTCTTTCTTTCTTTCTTTCTTTTTCCCTTCCCTTCCCTTCCCTTCCCTTCCCCTCCCCTCCCTCCCTCCCTCCCTCCCTGAGGCTATAGCACAGGGGTCCCCAAACTAAGGCCCGGGGGCCGGATGCGGCCCTCCAAGGTCATTTACCTGGCCCCTGCCCTCAGTTTTAGACTTAGGCATACCCAAAGTCTGAAATTACTTGAAGGCACACAACAACAATCCTACTTAACTTGACTATCTCATTGGACAGAAGCAGGCTCAAACTTCCCATTGAAATTCTGATAGGTTTATGTTGGTTAAAATTGTTTTTAATTTTAAATATTGTATTGTTCATTCATTTACTAATATTGTGCTATGGTAATAAGATAATATATTGTGTATATTATAATTTAATACAATATAATACATATTTATTTATTTATTACAGTATTTCTACCCTGCCCTTCTCACCCAGTAGGGGACTCAGGGCGGCTAATAATAATAATACAATGTAATAATATTGTATAATATAACAATATTAATTATATATTATATATTAAATGTAATATTACTATTAATAATATGGTATATTGGTATAGTACAATATAGTAATATATAATGCTAATATTGTGCTATGCTAATAATATAATATATTTATGTACATACAACTTGTAAGCTGCTCTGAGTCCCCTTCGGGGTGAGAGAGGGTGGAGTATAAATGTAGCAAATAAATAAATAAATAAATGATTGTTGTTGGGGGGTTTTTTGTACTACAGATAAGACATGTGCAGTGTTCATAGGAATTTGTTAGTATTTTTTTTTCAAATGATGATTTGACCCCTCAGCAATCTGAGGGACCATGAACCGGCCCTCCACTTTAAAAGTTTGAGGACCCCTGTTATAGCACATCAATATATTAAACAGCACTTTTCACAGTAGCATTGAAATACTTAGGGGAAAATATAAAATACAGAGGAGAAAATTTTCCTTTCAGATCATTGGACCATTTCAGCAAAATATATTCTAGTGCAGCATTTCTCAATCTGGGGGTCAGGACCCCTAGGAGGGTCACAAGGGTGGGGGGTGGCAGAGGGGTCACCAAAGACCATCAGAAAACACATGTTTCTGATGGTCTTAGGAACCCCTTCAGCAGAGAAGGCTGAAGATCTCTCCGCCTGTCCTTCTCTAGGCAAGTGAGGTTTATATATCTGTGGAAAGTCTAGGGTGGGAGAAAGAACTCTTGTCTGTTTGAGGCAAGTGTGAATGTTGCCATTGGCCACCTAGATTAGCACTGAATGGCCTTGCAGCTTCAAGGCCTGGCTGCTTCCTGCCTGGCAGAATCCTTTGTTGGGACAGGAAACAATCAGGGCCAACAACATCTAGAATCATAGAATAGTAGAGTTGGAAGAGACCTCATGTGCCATCCAGTCCAACCCCCTGCCAAAAGCAGGAAATCGCATTCATAGCACCCCCGACAGATGGCCATCCAGCCTCTGCTTAAAAGCCTCCAAAGAAGGAGCCTCCACCACAGTCCAGGGGAGAGAGTTCCACTGCCGAACAGCTCTCACTGCGAGGAAGTTCTTCCTGATGTTCAGGTGGAATCTCCTTTCCTGTAGTTTGAAGCCATTGTTCCGCGTCCTAGTCTGCAGGGCAGCAGAAAACAAGCCTGCTCCCTTCTCCCTATGACTTCCCCTCACATATTTATACATGGCTATCATGTCTCCTCTCAGCCTTCTCTTCTGCAGGCTAAACATGCCCAGTTCTTTAAGCCGCTCCTCATAGGGTTTGTTCTCCAGACCTTTGATCATTTTAGTCACCCTCCTCTGGATACATTCCAGCTTGTCAACATCTCCCTTCAACTGCGGTGCCCAGAATTGGACACAGTATTCCAGGTGTGGCCTGACCAAGGCAGAATAGAGAGGGAGCATGACAACTCACGTTTCTATAAATAAGTCTGGAATTAATTTGCAGATTTGTGTAAGTGTGCAGGAAAGCAGGATAACCCTTTAGAAAAATTACAGTAGTGTGAGTGAGTGCTTGTGTTTGAATGAAAAGAAAAAGAGGTAGAGAGAGAAATACATCTGTGTATGTATGTATTTGTAGAGAATGCACTTTCCCAGTTTTCTATGCAAGAAATCTAACTCAAGATGCATGCCATTCATTTCCCACATTTTTCAGGTGACTTGTGTGGGCCAAATTGTCTGTGCAGTAGTTGCCGATTCAGACGTTCATGCTAAACGTGCAGCTGCAAAAGTGAAGATAGAATATGAACCACAAGAGCCTGTCATCCTGACTATAGAGGTGAAGAAGGGCTTGCTCCTTTTTTGTGTTTTAAGCTGTTTCAATATGACTAAAATGTTAATGGATTTATCAGGCCCCTTCCATACAGCAATATAACCCAGAATATCAAGTTGGATAATCCACAATTTCTGCTTTGAACTGGATTATCTGAGCCCACACTGCCATATAATCCAGTTCCATGTTGATTTTATACAGCTATGTGGAAGGGGCCTCAGTCACTCCATAACTCAGTTAATTCAAAGGGTCTGATTCTCACTGGAGTTCCATTGAAACCAACATTCCAGTTTTAGTGTATCACATACTAAGCTTTAAATATGCATATGTTATAACTGAATTTATACTAGTCTGAATGTCACAGGTTTCCCCAATGGGCCGTTCATATTGTTCATTTTATTTTTAAAAGAAGAGAATATGTGGATGTTAAAGTACTTAAAAGTGTCTTCTGCCACTGCAGGATGGAATAAAGCACAATTCATTCTTTGAACCACAACGGAAATTAACACAAGGAAATGTGGATGAAGCATTTAAAAAAGCTGATCATATTCTTGAAGGTAAGTTGCAGACGACTGGTTCAATTTCTTCCTTACCTGGACTGAGGAATGTGCATCCCAGCACTGTGTGGGTATTGTACAATTTGCAGGCAGTCTGAGGCCCCATCTACACTGCCAAGTCACAATTGTACATCACAAGCTAGTTCTTCCTCCTCTATTAAAATGTTAAAATAGAAAAAGTATGTTAAAAGTTGTTCCAGTTGTAAGCATTGCTTGTATTTGTATAAAAGTTTTATTATTAAAAAGCCTATCATTTTAATTTTTAACTTGCTTCAATTATTTTCACTTGCTGCCCTGAGGATGGGACATAATTATTTTGATCAATAAACATATTTGATTCACTGTATACTGTTTAAAAAGCCATTCTTTATATTTTAATTTCGGATCTTAACATGTTGATATTTAACCAAATGGATCTCTTGGATGTGTTATGTACTGTCTGTGAGTAGTTAATAGTTGTCCATTATTATACTTACTGGTGATAAACATTAAGTGCACTTTCCTACTAATCTTCAACATCCCTATTTCCCCAATCCCCCCCCCCCCATTTTATTCAGAAATCCCCTGTGTCCTCTTGAGCAGGGATCCTCAAACTTTTTTTAGCAGAGGGCCAATTCATAGACTATAAACTTTGTTATCCCCTTGTTGGAACCTTTTGATTTGGCTTGGATTTTCATCGTAGATATTCAAGAGTACATATAATGTCTGTGCTACTACGAAAGAGCCAAATGCAACTTCATGTAAGGGTTGCATGTAATCTTATATGTCTTCCTCACACCATGCCTCCTCATTTTGGAAGAAACTCATTCTGAGATGTCCTCTCCTTGAAACAGGTGAGATCCATGTTGGGGGACAAGAGCACTTTTACATGGAAACCCAGAGTATTCTTGCTGTGCCAAAAGGAGAGGATAAAGAAATGGATGTGTATGTGTCTTCCCAGTATCCAGCACATGTTCAGGTTAGGAGGGCATTTTGAATCATTGATGGCACATTTCTTTCTGTTATAAAAGCCCAAAATTTACTAATGAAGTCAACGGGGTAAAAAAAACAGGGAGTATTTCTATACTGATAAAGTTATTGCTAGTGAGCTGGATTTTGGAGTTTCTCCCTTTTTAAAGACTCAGTTCATCACATCTTCTCTTTGGAAATGAACTGGTAGAATGGGGCATCCAACATGATCCAGGGCTTCTCCCATTACTTGAGACCGCAAAGGTAACTAGGAGATGGCTGGTTAGTCACAATCTCTTACATGAGAGATATCCGATAAAACCCCTGGTGGCGCAGTGGGTGAAACTTTTGTGCCGACAGGACTGCTGACTTCAAGGTTGGGTTACTGACCTGAACGTTGCTGGTTTGAATCCAACCTGGGGAGAGCGAGGATGAGCTCCCTCTGTCAACTCCAGTTCCCCTTGCGGGGACATGAGAGAAGCCTCCCACAAGGATGGTAAAAACATCAAACCCTAACCCTAACCCCTGGGCCACGCCCTTACAGACGGTCAATTCTCTCACACCAGAAGCAACTTGCAGTTTCTCAAGTTGCTCCTAAAAGGAAAAAAAAATCTGATAGAATCAAATTGTAACATGGCTGGTACATTCTTAATAGTGTCCCATCATACTTGGGCATATCTTTCTACTGGAGGTTCTGTAAAAATCAAACCTCAGCAGTACAATTACAGTGCAATAGTTTGAATTGGAATTATGTGCAATCTGGAATGGCCTGGATTATGATTGTGGATAGCGTGGTTTTAAATTGTGATTGTAATTTTTTAAAATGTTTTAATGTATTTAAATTTTAAATGTTTATTTTAATTGTATATTGTTTTTAAAGCATTGAATTGTTGCCTATATGTAAGTAGCCTTGAATCCCCTTTGGGGTTGAGAAAGGCAGATATAAATAAAGTAAGTAAATAACTAATACTAGGCTTCTTATTTAAAAAAAAAATCGATTGGCTGCCAGTGCTGATGATTGAGCACATAGGAGGTATTTAAGGATCTTTATTCGGCTGTCTGCGTTACTCTTTAGTAAATGTGCCTATTTGGCACTGTAAGATAGTGTCCAAAAGAATGAGCTGTGAACCAGGCCAATGTTGGTCTCTTTGTGTTCAGGTTTTGTAAAACTGGGCAGCAGGAGGAGTGGAGATGGAACAAATTTTGTATAATGGACTTCTGCACGTTTGTGAATTCTGAAAGGGCTTTCCCCCGACTGTTAAAAAATGATATGTTGCAGCATATATGAGACAGGTCAATGCACTTTAAATTGTGATAATATAATGAAATATTTGATTTTTATGCAGGAAATGGTAGCTTCTTGTTTAGGAGTGCCAAGCAATAGAATCATGTGCCATGTGAAACGGATTGGAGGAGCCTTTGGTGGAAAACTGATGAAAACCAGTGTGCTGGCATGCATTACAGCAGTGGCTGCCAACAAGTAAGTGGGTATATACCCATGATAGCGAACCTTTTAGAGACCAAGTGCCCAAACTGGAAAGTGCCCAAGTTGGAACACATACATTTTTTACAGTGCAAATCCAACATATATATATGGAAGCCCATGGTGGCACAATGGGTTAAATTGCTGAGCTATTGAACCTTCTGACCGAAAGCTTGACGGTTCAAATCCAGGGAGTGGGGTGAGCTCCCACTGTTAGCCCCAGCTTTTGCCAACCTAGCAGTTCAAAAACATGCAAATGTGAGTAGATCAATAGGTCCTGGTCCGGTGGGAAGGTAACGGCACTCCATGCAGTCATGCCGGACACATGACCTTGGAGGCATCTATGGACAATGTCAGCTCTTCAGCTTAGAAATGGAGATGAGCACCAAATCCCAGAGTCGGACATGACTAGATTTAATGTCAGGGGAAAACCTTTACCTTTATCACATATATATATACATATACACACACACACACACACACACACACACACACACACTATCTTAGGGACCCGGCAGTGCCCGGGTCATTTAAGAAAGGCATTGTTTGACTGTGTTCCAAGTTTAGTCTAAATCCAATATCAGCTGGGTTCAGTGGGTGCAGATGAACTACATCTCCCATATGCAAGTCCTATCGTCCATGGTCCATATCCCTCCAGACAGCATCAGGATGTAGAGTAGGTCATGGGGGCTCTATGGTGGAAGTTTGGTTTTGATCAGTCATTGGTGAGGGTTGCAATGCTCTCAGGAAGTGAGTGGAGGTATTGCAAGTCCCATTGTCCATGGTCCATCCTCCTCCAAACCGCACCAGGGTGTAGAGTGGGTCATCGGGGCTCTGTGTGCCAAGTTTGATCTTGATCAGTCATTGGTGGGGGTCGCAGTGGTCTCTGGAAGTGAGTGAAGGTACTGTAAGTCCCATTATCCTTGGCATGTCCTCCTCCAAACTGCACCAGGATGTAAAGTGGGTCATGAGGGGTATGCGTGCTAAATTTGGTCCTGACCCGTCATTAATTAAAGTAACAGAGGTTTGTTGGAGACAAAGTGTTTGAAAGCACTTCATATCTCATAATCCTTGGTCCATCCTGCCCCAAAGTGCTGCAATATGTGAAGTGTGTCATTTGGGATATGTGTGTCAAGTTTGGTTCAGTTGTCACATTTGTGGCAGTTGCAGTGGTCTCAGAAGGTCAGTGTAGGTACTGCAAATCCCATCATCCATGGTACATCATCCCCCAATCTGCACCAGGACATAAAAGGGGTCTGTGTGCCAAGTTTAGGCCAGTTTTGTCACTAGTGGGCATTGCAGTGATCTGTGGGAGCTGAAGCGATGGAAAGTACTGTAAATCCCATCATCCATTGTCCATCTTCCCCCAAACGGCATCAGGATGCAAAGTACGTCATGTGGGTTAAGTGTGTCAAGTGTGTCAAGTCATTCCTGGCGGTCACAGTGGCCTGTGAAAGCGGGAGCCAATCAGAAAGCTGCCACATGCCCACATACCCACATACATACCCACATACATACAAACACTGACTTTTATACACACATACATACCCACATAATACAAACACTGACTTTTATTATATAGATAGAGATAGAGATAAAAGGTAAAGGTTTCCCCTGACGTTAAGTCCAGTCGTGAACGACTCTGGGGTGTTGGTGCTCATCTCCATTTCTAAGCCGAAGAGCCGGCGTTGTCCATAGATATCTCCAGGTCATGTGGCCGGCATGACTGCATGGAGCGCCGTTATCTTCCCGCCGGAGCTTTACTCATTGATCTACTCACATTTGCATGTTTTCAAACTGCTAGGTTGTCAGGAGCTGGGGCTAACAGCGGGCGCTCATTCCGCTCCTGGGATTTGAACCTGGGACCTTTTGGTCCGCAAGTTCAGTAGCTCAGCGCTTTAACACATTGTGCCATCAGGCCCCCCTAGATATATATATATATATATATATATATATATATATATATAGAGAGAGAGAGAGAGAGAGAGAGAGAGAGAGAGAGAGAGAGAGAGAGAGAGAGAGAGAGAGAGAGAGAGAGCTTTGGATCACATAGGGAAGGGTTAACACCTCTGTGGTGTTTCCTTTGCTATCTGTAACCCTGTTCAGAAAATTTCACCTCACTTTCTGTTCCTGTAATAATGGGATTTTGAAAAATTTGACTTGTGGAAACAAAGCTTCAGTGGAGACCGCTTTTCCTCAGGTTAACTCTTTCAGGAGTGTATTCCCCTTCCTAAGGATAGATTTCTCTCGTTTCTTGTTGTCTCACCCCAGTTCTTAACTGTGGGTCATTTTGAAAAATTTGACTTGTGGAAACAAAGCTTCAGTGGAGACCGCTTTTCCTCAGGTTAACTCTTTCAGGAGTGTATTCCCCTTCCTAAGGATAGATTTCTCTCGTTTCTTGTTGTCTCACCCCAGTTCTTAACTGTAAGTCAGATGTTTGTAACTTGGGGACTGCCTGTAGTTTAAAAAATGTTGGCTCAATTTTTAAAAAAGCAATGCTAAAAGAAGCAGGAGCTGGGTTCTCCCCCAGGTTAGGGCTAGTCAAGACAGCTGGCCTGGTCCCAAGCTGAACCGACTTCAGCTGTCTCAACAGCCATCCCACACTCCCTGGGCTCAGGCAGCCTGGGGACATGAGATGGCTGTCATATTGTGGTTAGTAATTCTCCTCTTCCTTTTCCCCAGCCACCTTCACTAGTCATGAGACCAGCCAGGAGATCAATAAGACCTTTGAGAGTAAGGTAGGTGTCTGTGTTGTGGCTGTAGCTAGCCATGACATAGGGGAGATGGCGTGGCAGATAAGGCCCCTGCCTATTTGCACTGAACCATGTTCAGTGTGATTGGACAGTGGGGAGTTTCTGCTGCTGCCAAGGCAGATTAGGAAGTCCTTGTCGGGCCACAAAGTAAGCCTGATCCAACATCTATTATACCAGATTGGGCCCACTTTATGGGTCAATGTGGAACAACCTCAGGGTAAAGTAATGGCAAACATTCCTTGAACAAATTTGACCAAGAAAACTTCAATGGCTTGATAAATCAGTAACAAAGTGAAAGCACACTACAACAACGTAAGTGTTATGGAAGCCACTTAAATTTCATCATGGAGTGAAACAGACCCCTTTGTTACCTAATGGAAAATTCCTTTAGTCATTACAGGGGAAACCTTTTGTCTTCTTTTTGCTTTAGAACAGGCCAAGCTGTTCGTTGCATTTTAGATAGAGGTACGGACATGTTAACCACTGGAGGGCGACACCCACTCATTGGCAAATATAAGGTAAGCAACATGACCAAAATTATTCTTGCTTTAATTTGTGAGCTCAGTTGAAAAGTGCATGGCAAAATGTGTGTGGCATCAGTTGTGAACTGACACTTACAGTATGTGCATGATTGCAGAAAAGTGAAGCTAAACAATACTGGAAAAAAAAAACTTTAAAAAGAGGGGAAGAAAATACTAGGCATAACCGAATGAGGAGTAAATAAGTTCAGAATGCCATCTGACCTTTTAGAAGTGATAAGAAAACAGTGGAAGGGAGAATGGAATGCAATATCCTGTAAAAAAAGCATTGCTTCTTTGTGAAATGACTAATCAGATTAGTTTAGAACTTCAAGATGTCAGTGTAGAAGCATTACAATTCAGCCCATGGTTGCTTTGAGTGTTTTCTTCTGATGAGTTTCATTCACTCTGAAAGCAATCAACTGCACACACTTGATTAAGCCCAAAGGCGAAGAAGAGATCTTATCCAAAAGACCAAAACTGGGTCTACCCAGATTATCTGCTTTGAACCTGATTATATGGCAGTGTAGACTCATACAATCCAGGTCAAAGAAGATAATCTGGGACCAGATACTGGATTATAGGGTGGTATAGATCTGGGCCAAGAATTGATGAACTGAAAGCTGACTGTGGCTTTCTGAAACATTACAAAATACAACGAAAATTTAATCACAGCTTTCTCCTTGATCAAAATTGTCAAATTGCTCATCTCAATTTATTCACATGTCTTCCTCAATGTTTTTCTTGCATCAGGATGTCTGATTCTTTCCATGCCCAAGCATAAATGTTTCTCGTTGCAGTGTTCATATAACACTTCCATATTTCTTATCTACTTAATCACATCCCACTGAATGTTTTGATCTAGCCAGAAACCATTTCTTTATTTATTCCATATTCTTTCCAAACAGTACAACACAACCCCATCATGGTACACTGAGAAGGAGCTTCCAGGCTCTTGTGTGGAGTGTCACTGGTGGTGTCAAGGAAGATCATTAGGGCAGACCTTTTTAAAGTCACATATTCCCCCACTCTCCCCGACACCTTAATTCATAGTCTATAAAATATATTCTGAACCCATGTTATCTTTGTGCTCTCTTTTGTTTCTTTTTTACCATTGCATATTGTTGTTGTTTAAAAGATGTATATCCTCTTCATCTAAATGTCAGTGACACTTTTAAATAAGTACTCAAAAGTGACCTGTATTTCAACGCATCCGATTCAGGTTGGCTTCATGAATAATGGCAAAATACTGGCCTTAGACTTCGATGGATATTTTGATGGAGGATGCACCCCTGATGAATCAATTATGGTAAGTGTTTTCAGGTTGCACCATGTGGAAAAGGAGCCAAAAAGCAACATTGTTATGAATACAGTAGCCATGATTTGAGGGATGTAGGCGTGGAAGAAGGGGGGAATTCCAGAAACTGTTGCTAAAAGTGACAACATTCCAACACTTTGATATTCAAATGCAAAACTAGTAGCAATAATAAAACATGTCAAAAGGCTCTTAGACATATGTGCCAGATAGATATATAGAACCTTAGAATCCTAGAATCCTAGGATACCTTGTGGGCCATCCAGTCCAACCCCCTGCCAAGAAGCATGAAAATTGCATTAAAAGCACCCCCGAGAGATGGCCAGCCAGCCTCTGCTTAAAAGTCTTCAAAGAAGGAGCCTCCACCACAGTCCGGGGCAGAGAGTTCCACTGCCAAACAGCCCTCACAGTGAGGAAGTTCTTCCTAATGTTCAAGTGAAATCTCCTTTCCTGCAGTTTGAAGGAGTTGTTCTGCATCCTAGTCTCTAGGGCAGCAGAAAACAAGCTTGCTCCCTCCTCCCTATGACTTCCCCTCACATATTTATACACAGCTCTCATCATGTCTCCTCTCAGTCTTCTTTTCTGCAGGGTAAACATGCCCAGCTCTTTAAGCCGTTCCTCATAGGGCTTGTTTTCCAGACCCTTCATCATTTTAGTCATCGTCCTCTGGACACTTTCCAGCTTGTCAACAGCTTGTCAACATTTCCCTTCAATTGCGGTGCCCAGAATTGGACACAGTATTCCAGGTGTGGCCTGAGCCAGAATGTGGTTGGGATACTATTGTTATGTAAAAAGAGTTGTTCAAGTGATCAGTTTCTCAGCCAGCGGTGCCATAAACACACATACATGCAAAGAGAGAGCTCTTTTTTACTTAGTGGATAAGGAGTTTCTTGAACTTTGAAGCAATAATGACCTGTACAGAAGTTAATACAACTATGTGTGTAAATTTATATTAAGTCTCAAAATATGCACTAGATACATAAGATGGTCAGATGCAGGCATGCAGATCTTGTGGTTGTCTTCCCTATACATACAGGTGAATGTGCAAGGAAGGGTGTAGTTAACACTGGAATATAGCTAGTTGAACTGGTTACTTGTCTCAAGCATTCTGGTTACTTGTCTCAAGCATTAGGATTTTGTTAAGAGCATTAATACAGTAGAGTCTCACTTATCCAAGCTAAACAAGCCGGCAGAAGCTTGGATAAGCGAATATCTTGGATAATAAGGAGGGATTAAGGAAAAGCCTATTAAACATCAAATTAGGTTATGATTTGACAAATTAAGCACCAAAACATCATGTTAAACAACAAATTTGACAGAAAAAGTAGTTCAATATGCAGTAACGTTATGTTGTAATTACTGTATTTATGAATTTAGCACCAAAATATCATGATATATTGAAAACATTGACTGCAAAAATGGCTTGGATAATCCAGAAACTTGGATAAGCGAGGTTTGGATAAGTGGGACTCTACTGTATCACATTCTTAGTCGAAATGTTGAAAACTCCCAAAATTTGCTTAGTATAAAGGGTTTGGGCAATATAGACTTGTAGTCAAATTCTTATTTTTTTCCCAGGGTCAGAACTTACTTGATTGATAACAGCACTCATAATCAAAGTCTTAATACCAGTCTTGACACTAATTCTGCTGCACATTTCCATCTGTCCAGTCCTTTTGTTTCTTTCCTCTCCATTTTCATTTCTACTCATCGTACCCTCACAAAAGGCATAATAATAATTGTACAGTATTACCTCTCCCATCTGTCCCATTTCCCATCATATATAAGACAAATACAACTTTAAATCAATCCTATGATTTGAGGACGGATTAGCTTTTTATGTTTCCATAATCAAGGTTACAGAGATGGCGCTGCTAAAAATTGAGAATGCTTACAAGATACCAAATTTCCGGTTTTCGTCCCGTGCCTGCAAGACAAACAAGCCAAGCAATGGCGCCTTCCGAGGCTTTGGTTTCCCACAATCTGGATTGGTTACTGAGAGCTGGATAACGCGTGTGGCAGCCAGATGTGGTTTACCACCAGAGCAGGTATTGTAGGGAAACGGGGAAAATGTGATTCTGAAAATAATATGTGCAAATAAGAAAGACGTACTGCCTTGAAAAGGAATTTCATGGACATGGTGTGGAAGCATGAAAGCTCGGCATGGGCTCCAGAGTGAAATCCTATGCATTATCAGGAGGAAGAGACCTGTGGAGAAAGAGAGAACGATCTCCAAAGGGTCACATTTTGAAGACCTGAGATAAAAGAAGAGTCTGGCCAAAAAGATGTCACAGGCTTGGTAATACTAATTTTCCTGAAGCCCAGTCATAGAAGATGTGTAAGAGATTAGTACTTTCCTTAGTGGAAGGTAACTTGAGATTTTTAATTAAAACTATCTTGTAGAGCAGTGGTTTCCAACCTGTCGTCTTTGAACCACCAGTGGCCCCCAAGAACTATAATATGATCCGCAGTCTCACTGTTACTACACCATTGCAATGAGAGAAACTGGTCTCACAAAACCCTCTTATAGTGCTGAGCCAACGGGGATATTGGGAGGGGAGAGGCTGATCTACGAATTAGTCTCCTGTTTTTAACACTGTATCCTGCTTGTTGATTTTAATGATTGTTTTTATTGATATTGATGTTTTTTACTGGGATAATTGTTTTATTGCTTTGTTACTGTTTTGTTTGTTTTATCGGGCCTGGCCCCATGTAAGCCGCCCCGAGTCCCTTCGGGGAGATGGGGCGGGGTATAAAAATAAAGTTATTATTGTTATTATTATTATTATTACCCACAAGAGGCGGGACAACAAGCCTCCTGACTGCTGCTTCTCTCTCCCTCCCACTGAGCAGAGCCATTCCATGTGGCACCTGGTCTGTTCCCGGGGTTATTTGGGGTGCTGATTCAGAAAATTGGATAGACCACATCAGCTCTAGATTATTAAATATGGTTTTCTGTGGGCAGGCAGATGGTCACTACTGGGTGGCATATATTCTGTATCAGAAACAAGATGTGTTTATCCAATGCAATTTTCTGAATCAGCACCCCAAATAACCAAACCAAATTTAAAGTTGACCAAAAACTGATTCAAAACCCTTCTGGTACTAATGTTGGAGAGTGGTCCCTGGTCAAAGTGGTCCCTGGTCAAATGGACCCTGGTCAGAAAAAGGTTGGGAACCACTTTTGTAGGGGAACAGGATAAGTATTTTGATACTAACTCCCAACATTAACTATATTTAAATGTTTAATGGCTTTATCTGTTCTTTGGGGGAAATACGTTGGCCATGAGCTAAAAATGCTACAGGCTTAATTCATGGCAAATGGGTTTGTTTTTAATGGGGATTACTGGAAGTGCATTTATAGGGATTTTTTTAAAAAATAAATGTTTTTAAAGGACCTTTCCATTAAAGTAAGGCTACATGCTCTGATTTAGAGATTCTTGGGCTAACATTAGGTCCCTTCCACACTGCCCCTATATCCCAGAATCTCATCCCAGATTATCTGCATATCCCAGATCATCTGGCAATGGAGACTCATATAATCTAGTTTAAAGTAGATAATCTGGGATCAGATCCTGGGACATAGAAACAAAATTTAGGGCTGTGGCACTGAGTATGGTCTGAGGACATCAGAAATAGATGAAAGCAAAGTGAGTCCCACAATCAATGGTGCCAACATTCATTGCAAATAAGAGCCACAAGCAAGAACAATTCTAATGACTACTTTTTGAGGTGACGTTTGCTTATTATTTTCACAAATAAAGGATGTTAATCTGCTTAACAAATGAAATTCAGCAGAAATTCGTTTTAATATTTATAGACTATATGTCCAATAATTAACAGTTGTTTTGTGTCTTTTGTTATTAATTTGCATGTTACTTACCGTATATAATGCAGTATAATTTAGAAATCATGATACAATTTATATTTTCTTGATTTTTGGAAAGGTCATTGCAGATGATAATATTTATTTGAACCCTTTGTCTTTCAGGTCAGGGAAATAAACATGTACAAAGAAAATGATCTGATACCTTGTGGACAAGAACTCCAGCCAGAGAACCTCCACAGATGCTGGAATGAGTGCATGGAGAAATCTGCATATCATACCAGAAAAGAAGCGGTGGATGACTTCAACAGAAAAAATTACTGGAAGAAAAAAGGCATTGCCATTATTCCCTTGAAGTTCCCAGTTGGTTTTGCAGTACGCTGCTTTGGTCAGGTCAGTTTGGAAATGTCCACAAATGTACTGACTGCTCATACTGCTTTGTACATCATTTCTTCCCAATACTGTATATATTTATACATCTGCTCTTTGGTAAGTTCAAATGTAAAGGAGGCTGGCTAGAACAAAAAGGTGGTGACCTCCTATAACACCACAGATTCTTGATTGTTCTGGTGAGAAACGTCCCTTGATGCTGTGTGGTTATGCACAAGCAATATCAGACAATCACAATCTTCTGCTCAAAATGAAAAAGGTCTTCTTAAAAAGCCACTCATGCAATAATGTAAAACAGGAGTGGGAATTATGTGATCTTCCAGACTGCAGCTCTCACCACTCTTTACTCTGGCCAAGGCTGCTTGGAGCTGCAGTCCAAAAGCATCTGGAGAGCACAAGATCCCCACCCCTAAAAAAGAGATAAAAAGGACCAAGTAACAGGCAACAATAGACATATAATCAGGTCAAATTAATCTTAAATGAAATCTATGATAATCATTATATTAAATATTACACATCTTTTAATAATTATATTAAATGTTGTAGGGCACTACTAACTTTCCTCTTACAGCAGTGGTTCTCAGCTTGTGGGTCCCCAGAAGTTTTGGCCTTCAGCTCCCAGAAATCCTAACAGCTGGTAAATTGGCTAGGAGTTATAGGCCAAAACACCTGGGGACCCACAAGTTGAGAATCACTGTCTTACAGCCTTCTCCTCCCTTTGCAAATATGGACCTGAGATATCTGAAGAGGTTTAGAGCAAGTCAGCCTGTCTTTATTCTCCTGTACTTCTTTGTGCTGTTATTTTTGTTTTTTGTCTAGGCTGCTGTTTGTTTTTCAAAGGACTCCTTTCCTCCTTCATGTGCCTCCTTGCTTTCTAATTGAAAGGGCAGAGTGAAAGAGTCACATTTTGCCCTGTGAGAGATGGGTTCTCTTGCAAGGTGGGAAACAGGTGGCTCTCCAGATGTTGTTTTCTGTATCCTCCTGATGACTGATGTTGAAATTGACAGCAGAGTCACAGAATCTCTCCTCTGTTGTTACTCTGAAAATTGGTGCAACATAGAAGATGTCATTAGGGCATCCCATTACTGCATATTTATTTATTTCGTGTCAAAAGCACTGGTACAGCAAATACATTTCAAATAATGGAAATAAAATAGAAAAGAAAAGAAGTCACAAGCAACTAAATAGTTTTGGACCAAAAGCGGGCAACAGCAACCGCATTGTCTGTAGCTTTAAACAACTCCTCCTCCGTACATGAGGCAGGGCATTGTGGGCAAGCATACATTACTGCATATGGAAAGGCATTTCTTTTTGTCAGCTCTTACATCAGCATTTATGGTTTTACACTGCTTTGGCATGTTAGATTCAATATGCTTTTGGAACATTTCTTTTTTTTACTGTTTTAACCATTTAAATTATATGTTAAGCCACCTAGAGATCTTATTATATATGATGATGTAGCAGTGGGTAAAACTGCTGAGCTGCTGAACTTGACCAAAAGGACAGTGGTTCGAATCTATGGAGCAGAGGTAGCTCCCGCTCCCAGCTCCAGCTTCTGCCAACCTAGCAGTTCGAAAACATATAAATGTGAGTAGATCAATAGGTACCACTCCAGCAGGAAGATAACAGTGCTCCATGCAGTCATGTCAGCCACATGACCTTGGAAGTGTCTATGGACAATGCTGGCTCTTTGGCTTAGAAATGGAGTTGAGCACCACGCCCCAGAGTTGGACACGTCTAGACTTAATGTCAGGGGAAAACCTTTACCTAACCTTTACCTATAAATAATTTACTAAATAAACATTTTAAAAACGGAGCTGCTTTAAGAGGGCCGGTAGTATGTGCCCTACAATCCACCCTGGTCTGGCTGCAGATCTTTGCACTAATGGAAGCTTTCGGACCATGGCAAAATCAAGATACTTTTGCAATTTTGGGCAGGGGGGGGGGGGGCGGTATTTTCAAGCCATGAATGGTTGCATCTCAGGATACAAAATCTTTATCAGGATGCCTACCAAGTGTTGTTTTGTTCTCCCAAGATAATCCTGACTGCTTTTTCTTGATGTTTGCTATAAAATGACTATATCATAGCAGTTACATTTGCATTATATTAGGCCAGTAGACTGATAACACTTTCCTTAGATTTAAGCCAAGATAATTTCCCATTTGAGATGAAGAGGTTCCTTCCTTCTTGTCCCCACCCCTTCCTAATTCTATGTTCAGTGTATAGACCCACAACTGAAGCACTATCTGTGTTGAGCCTCTGCTTAATGTACCAGATCCTGCCTGATCTAAACAGGCTGAGCCCTGTGGTTTGTGCTTGGATGGGAGACCACCCAAAATACCACGTTCTGTTTGCTAGATTTGGGAGGAGGGAACTGACAAAACCACCTCTGAATATTCCCTTTCTTAAATAACCCTATGAAATTCATAGGATTGTCATAAGTCAACAGGTGACTTGAAGGCACACACATACACACACCACTTGAGAGCAGCAGGCTGATGTAAGGAGTGCAGGGAAAGTTGCATGAAACACATAGCTTTATTCCCCACTACTTCTTTCCATGCCCTGGAATACATTGCCTGAAGTAGCACCTTCACTCTGTCTAGTGCTAGGGCGATCCCTGGTGTATACTGTTGTGTGGTGCACCAGACCTGTTCTAGTCAAGAACAGCTTTGCTTTTTAACACTTGAATTTTAGGTATTAATTTAAAGGGGGGAAATGTAATTCTAGTTTTGTAAAAATAATTTGCCCAGATAGACTTATGTTGAATTAATGCAACGCAGAGGGTCAGGGTCTCATTGTTGTTGCTATTTTCTAGGCGTCTGCTCTGGTTCATTTGTATACAGATGGGTCTCTGCTTCTGACTCATGGAGGTGTAGAAATGGGACAAGGACTGCACACCAAGATGATCCAGGTAGTAGGATGGTTGTGGCCATTATGGGTTTAAGAGTATATGTGCATGTGAACTCATTTTAATTGGCCCTGTAGAGTAGACCTCTGGAAATAATGGGAGTTAAGTAAACTGTTAATGAATATCCCATTCATTCAGTGGCTGTACTCTAGTTGGGACTAACAGTTGGATTTAACCCAATGAGATTATGAACTTACCGTACTTACTTTCTTACTTACAATCTTGGGCTTTCTTTAACAATCTCAGAGGGAAAAACAAGGGTTGTATATACTGTACATCTTTTAAACTGAATCATTGGCTACTATTAGTCATCTGAATCCAGGGAACAACAGACTGATCACACAATACATGAAAACGTTGTCAACTCCTGATATGTACAGGAGGAAACAGGTATAGCTTCTTCACCATCATGTATAGTAACTATTGTGAACAAACTAAAGTTAAGCTCCATTTTTCCAGCACTGTATCCCGTCTTGTGACTATATTCTGATTCAGTTCTTGAAGGCAGAAGGATTCCAGACAACATAATCTTTTGAATGACTTTCTAAATGTTACATCTGCAGGCAGAAACTTGGAATGTTAATGCTGTTTCTCCTCGCTACCCTCTTCAAGATTCACAAGTTACTGTACTTAAATCAGGTCATGAATGTATTCCTTTCTCTTTCTAGGTTGCTAGCAGAGAATTAAAAATGCCAGTGTCAAATATTCACATCTGTGAAACAAGCACAACCACTATACCTAATGCGATTGGTTCAGTAGGTTCTCAGGGAACTGATGTCAATGGAATGGCAGTGAAGGTAAAGTGCAATATTAATACTCTATCCTTAGATTAGGTTCCAACCTATTGACATATATTCAGAAAGGGAATAATGGTGATTCACTGTACCTTTTTTCTGAAAGAAAACTATAGCAGCAGTTTTAAGGGGTTTTAATTTTATGTTGCTTCACAAGGAAATAGCACTGGCTTCATAAATGCTAGTGTTTGGAACAGGGGTCCCCAAACTTTTTAAACTGGGAGCCAGTTCATGATCCTTCGGACCGTTGGAGGGCCGGACTATAGTTGGCCACTGAGCAATAATAATAATAACAACAACAACAATAAAAAAGAGTTGAAAGAGACCCTTTGGGCCATTGAGTCCATTCCCCTTCTGTCTTTGTGCACCGAAAGCACAAGCAAAGCACCCCTGACAGATGGCCACCCAGCCTCAATGTCAATAATAATAATAATAATAATAATAATAATAATAATAAAGAGGGTTGGAAGAGATCCCTTGGGCCATTGAGTCCAACCCCCTTCTGCCTTTGTGCACCAAAAGCACAAGCAAAGCACCCCTGACAGATGGCCACCCAGCCTCAATGTCAATAATAATAATAATAATAATAATAATAATAATAATAATAAAGAGGGTTGGAAGAGATCCCTTGGGCCATTGAGTCCAACCCCCTTCTGCCTTTGTGCACCAAAAGCACAAGCAAAGCACCCCTGACAGATGGTCACCCAGCCTCAATGTCAATAATAATAATAATAATAATAACAATAATAATAATAATAATAATAATAATAATGAAGAGGGTTGGAAGAGATCCCTTGGGCCATTGAGTCCAACCCCCTTCTGCCTTTGTGCACCAAAAGCACAAGCAAAGCACCCCTGACAGATGGCCACCCAGCCTCAATGTCAATAATAATAATAATAATAATAATAATAATAATAATAATAAAGAGGGTTGGAAGAGATCCCTTGGGCCATTGAGTCCAACCCCCTTCTGCCTTTGTGCACCAAAAGCACAAGCAAAGCACCCCTGACAGATGGTCACCCAGCCTCAATGTTAATAATAATAATAAGGGTTGTAAGAGAAGAAGAGACCCCTTGGGTCATTTAGCCCAACCCCCTTCTGCCCTTGTGCCGTGGGGGCCGGATAGATGGCTTCGATGGGCTGCATCCGGCCCCCGGGCCTTAGTTTGGGGACCCCTGGTTTGGAAGAAACTCATGATTTCAACAGGCTTTTACTTGCAGGTAAGCATGTTTAGAATTAGAAAAGGTAAAAGCAGAGTCCTTATTGACATATATTTTCTCTTAATCTAGTATTTCTAAGATAATTGGTTGAGAAAAATGTGTTGTGCTTAGGTGAGAAGCTATACATTTGAATTAAAATCAAGTACAGTCAGCCCTCCACATTTGTGGGTTTGACTATAGAGTTGTGCTGGAAGATCTGGAGTTTTCTACAGATGTTTTCTCAGGTTAAAAAAGATAGTGGTTTTATTTTAGTTGCAGATTTCCTACTTTATTTCCCCCAGCTGTGGCCAATACCATCGGTCAATATGTACTGATATCTGCAATGCTGGTAATAGCCCAGCAGTATAACAAAAGCAGAGCAATCTGTCCAGTGTTTTAAATAAAGATTTTCCTTGTCTTCTTTTTGTTCTTCCTAATTTCACCAGGATGCCTGCCAGACCCTTCTGAAACGCCTGGAACCAATCATTACTCAGAACCCTAAGGGCACTTGGAAAGAATGGGTAAGGGATCTCCTATGGGTTTTCTGAGTTTAAAATAAATAAGTAATGATGATAGCAGTTGAAACTTGAATGGTATTTAGAACCACTTTCTCAGTAGGAGAAGATTCCTCACGCAGTACTTTAAAGCCAGGATACAAACACTAGAGCTCGGATCCACTTTAGGGAGGGGGCTTACATGGACAAGATTGTACTGGTGATTTAAATTCCCAGCTTGGAATCTTTATTTCCTTTTTAGTGCTTTTCTGTGGAAAGAGATACAAAAAGGGGCCACAGTGGCGCAACGGGTTAAACCACTGAGCTGCTGAACTTGCTGACCAGAAGGTTGGTGGTTTGAATCTGTGGGACAGGGTGAGCTCCCACTGTTAGCCCCACCTTCTGCCAACCTAGCAGTTCAAAAACATGTAAATGTGAGTAGATCAATAGGTACCTCCTTGGCGGGAAGGTAATGGCGCTCCATGCAGTCATGCCATCCGCAAGACCTACAGACAATGCTGGCTTCTTTGGGTTAGAAATAGTGATGAGCACCACCCCACAGAGCCGGAAGGGAAACCTTTACCTTTATCTGTGTTTGTTGTTTCTAGGCATTGAATGTTTGCTTTGTTTCTGTGTTTCCTGAAATCTGCTCTGACACCCCTTGGGGATATCGAGTGGAATACAAATATAGTATTATTATTATATTATTATAATTGAGCATCCCTTATCCAGAATTCCAACATCGCCCCAAAACTGGCTAAGACTGTGACACCTTTGCTTTATTAGAGTTCAGTATATACGAACTTAATTTTATTCATACAATATTGAGTATAAAATTCCCTTCAGGTTATGTGTATAAGATGCATATGAATTGTAAATTAATTTCATTTTTAGTTTTTGATGCCATCTCCAAACTATCACATTATCAGTATGGGCAAATAGAGGTATTCCAAAATCTGAAGAAAAAAAAAAACCCTTTCTGTTCCCAAGAGTTTTGGAGAAGGGTCACTGAGTCATATTAGTGCAATCCTATTAGAATGTTACGTTGTATGGCTTTAAGAAGGAATTTTACTAATTTTGCTTATTTATTTTACAGGCTAAAGAAGCTTTTGAGGAGAGTATTAGCCTGTCTGCTACAGGTTACTTCAGGTAATTAAGAGTAACATTTAAAAATAAAAGTCCAAAAAGCGTTTTTGCTGCACATGGCAGAACATGTGAACACAATAATGAATAGTATTTTTAGATAATGTATATAATTAACATTTTTAGTGATTATTTGTGCTTCTCATTTAAACATGAAGAGAGAAGGCCATATTTTAACAGGGAAAATGGATTTAGAATAAAAGGGACCAAACTATAGAAAAGCATCCCACTGGAGAAAAGAAAGGAAAGGAAAGGAAGATTCCAGCTCTTTGCAGCTCCTTCCTATGCCATGTATTCCAGAAAGACAAAAAAATCTTTCAAAGAGGTTTCTCAGGTATCACCTTTACCAGCAGGAGCCCCTGGTGGCGCAGTGGGTTTAACCCTTGTCCTGGCAGGACTTCTGACTTGAAGGCTGGGTTGCTGACCTGAAGGTTGCTCGTTCGAATCCAGGGAGAGTGAGGATGAGCTCCCTCTGTCAACTCCAGCTCCCCGTGTGGGGATATGAGAGAAGCCTCCCACAAGGATGGTAAAAACATCAAACATCCGGGCATCCCCTGGGCAATGTCCTTGCAGACGGCCAATTCTCTCACACCATTATCATATTAATGCAGTCCTCAAGTTTCTCAAGTCGCTCCTGACACACAAAAAAGTCCTGACCAGCATTTTGTTAATTTTTTTTTCCGTGTCAGGAGCAACCTGAGTTGCTTCTGGTGTGAGAGAATTGGCCGTCTGCAAGGACGTTGCCCAGGGGACGCCCAGATGTTTTTTTGATGTTTTTACCATCCTTGTGGGAGGCTTCTCTCATGTCCCATTTTGTTAATAGCAGCAATGAATTCAAATTTCATTGAGGAAAATTCTAAAATGGAAACCATGTTGAGAAGCTTATAGAAGCTACGTTCTCTGCACACCTTTCTGTCACATACAAATGTCATCATGCAAACATGCATCTTATCTACTGCAAATCAGATAGATCTATTAATAGATCCCAGACTATGTTGAGCCCACTGCTGCCACAATGCAATAATAAAATATATATACCGTACTAACCAAGGGTCCATTTTTTAGAGACTTTATTTCCCTTAACTATTTATCGTCATTGCCACAGAAACTAGCATTGCATAACACAAGTCAATGTGACTTCTTTCAGAGGTTATGAATTAAACATGGACTGGGAAAAAGAGAAAAGCCACCCATTTGAATATTTTGTTTATGGAGCCGCCTGCTCAGAAGTTGAAATAGACTGCTTGACAGGAGATCACAAGGTAACTGGTTTATGGCAGCCCTTAGGAGTGGAGCAGAATGCAAGCTCAGCGGAGTCTCTGGCTGGCTTGTCAAAGGCTTTCGTGTGCTCTGAAAGCCAGAGTATGCAAGCTACCAGTTTGTAAATCATCCTGGCCACTACAACATAATTAAAATGGGATTGAAATCTTACACCAACAGTGAGAATAAGGCACAACCAGTTTGTTATGAGAATTGAATTTAGCTTTTTCTGCAGTCCTGCACTCAAGAGCTCTCTTTAGGTTTTGCCTTGCCGTGCCAAATGGACTACAACTGTGAGAAGCAGCAAATATTTTTCCACTCCTTTTATAGTACACAGCCATCTACACCTTTCCCAATTCCAAGCTTTTCTCCGCAGAAAGCCAGAACTGTTGTAATCGGTAGGAATGAAAAGCATATGGTGAGAATTGAGTAGTTATCAAAAAACAGCCTAAGAGACTCAGTAAGAGCTATAAAAATAACACCCTATGGATTGTAAATGAATGATCAGTGTATGTGTGGTTAATTTCCCCTCCAATTAAATCCACTTTGTACTTCATTGACAGAACATCAGGACAGATATTGTTATCGACAGTGGATATAGCATCAATCCTGCAGTGGATATAGGTCAGGTACGTCCCTAACCGTTTCTTCTTATACTTGTTTCTGTACGTAAACTAAGCGAAGCCTGCAGTTGATTGGTACTAACTCTAACATCTCAGTTCACAGTCACCAACAGATCCTACATTAATAGATTTGGTGAGATGTTATTAATCTTCATTGCCATGGTTTTCACAAATATGTCTATTCTTCATCTTTCTTCTATTAGTTTCACTATCATAGGCATATTTCATTTAATTACTTATCCATTTCTGTATTATTAGTTTTTGATACTGTGCTTATTTTTAGTATCCATGATGGTTGCTTATAAGTGATCATGAAGTTAAAAAATAATTATGTTTAATAACCTCACACTCAACCTGTTTAGCAATAATTATTTCAGAATTGTTTAATCAGTTTGTGACAGTTACAAAATGCTGAAAGTTGTTTTACATGTGCCTGTCTGTGTACACACACAGTCAATATTCCTTTCTACTGCCCCCCTTTCCCATTTTGTCTTATTAATTTGAATATTGTTTTGTATATTCGTTAATCACAACTATATTAAAAGCTAACCTGGCTTTCACAAAAGGTGATAACTTTCTTTTGTTCATTTGTTATATTTTTCATTATACTACCCAGCTAAGTTATGTGGAAATTTAACTGGAAGCTCTACTTTCTGTTGACAGATTGAAGGTGCCTTTATTCAGGGTCTTGGGCTTTACACAAAAGAGGAACTCAAATACTCAGCAGAGGGAGTCCTCTACACACGAGGACCGGATCAGTATAAAATCCCAGGAGTTTGTGACATCCCAGAACAGTTCAGTGTCTCCTTGTTACAGTCTTCCCAAAAGACAACAGCAATCTACTCATCAAAGGTAAGAAGGCCAAAACCAATATAAAGTGCCTCCCTAGACTTTATTGAGAAACAAGTTTCATTTGGACCAAGATGTTCAGATTGTGGCAACCAACCTTACGTTGTCAGTAACTAAGTTGTAGTAGATTCTATAAGTTATACAACCCCCACCAGCTGCCAATGACAACAATCCTATAAGAAGACCCTCAATTCCAGCAATCATGTTTGACAGGGCTGAAAATGCCTGCTCTATGTCAGCCATGCCACCAGCACTTCCATCATGCTTGGGCACCAATAACTTTGGACAAGTGAGTTCTTAACATCTTGATGAGAGGTTATACAATGCAGTTCATAACCCTTCCCACCTTGAGGTTTTCTATCCCTTTTTCCATCTGCACAGAAGATTAATCTCCCTCTACTTCACTGTCATCTAGAAGGACAGCAGATTGAGACTTTGCTTAAACTCCAGGGATGTCAAGCCCTACACTGGCCCTTGATGCTTTTCGATAGTCACCTCTGGCTTCAACCTCCTCTTGTGTAGATGGGCAGTTGGTTCGAGGAAATGTTCAATACCTAGACCTTGAGTCCCTATGACTAAGCTCATGGATGATCTTACCTATAAGAACCTGTGAAGTGCATTTTAGAGGCAGCTCAGACTGTCCACAAAGCGGACTTATGTTTACTAAAGGAAAACATTTAATGACTTTGTTGGACATGCTGATGTCACCCCATATTCAGCACCTGCACCTTATGCCTTGAACTTTCTAATGTCTTTTCCCAGAACGTTCTTGTGTCTTACTGTCTTCAGTCACATGTTACCTGACTGCCATCTCTTGGTACTTCTGCAATATTGCCTTACTGACCTTTTGGTCAAGATATTTCTTCACAGCTATAAGAACCTCACCCCAACAGTATCATATCCTGTCCCAAAATGGCCCTTTCCCAGATTTTGAAGAAATCCTTTGAACCTATGGCATCCTTGATCTATGTTTTCTGTCTTGGAAGATTGTATTTGTTGCCACTATTACATCTGCCAAACAGGCAAGTGAAACCAGGTACTCCTGGTTGATAAACCATATCTGTGTTCCTGTCACAGCAGAGCCAGGCTTAGACCTGAGATCTCCTTTCTTCACAAAGTTGTATTTTCTTTTCATCTTAATCACGATATAGAGCTCCCATCTTTGTTCCAGAATGCCACATCTGACCTGGAACATGAGCTTCATTGTGTAGATGTACGGAGGTCTTTGGTGTTCTACACACAATGGACATCAATCCATAGGAAATATCCCATACTTTTTCTGTGCCATTCTTCAAAGAAATGAGACTTACTTGTTTCAACCCAGAAACTGTCTAAATGGGTTACTTCCATCATTCACCTGACTTGTGAAAATTGGCTGGCAGGAAGCCTCCTCAGAACATTAGGAGCCATTCACTGAGAGCAATGGCTGTACTTGCTGCCTTCCTGAAGGACACCTGTCTTCATGATGTGTACAGGACCTTTCTTAGGACCTTTCTTAGGTCCTAATTCATCACATCCTTAGGAAAAAAAATGGCACAAATCGTATGTAAAACATGCCTTGAAATATATATACAGTGTTCCCTCACTTATCGCAGGGGTTAGGTTCCAGGACCACCCGCAATAAGTGAATATCCGCGAAGTAGGGACACTATATATTTATATATTATTTTAGTAGTTATACACTATTTTAAGTCTTTATCAACTAATCATGTGTTGATAAAATGCCTCCTCTCGTTGCCGCTTGGGCTCCTTTTCTCTCCCTTCGGCTTCTCCTTCCTCCCTTCCTTAGGCTGTAAATTGTAATTTTTATGATTTATAATATTATTTAAGAGTTTATTAAAAAACCGCAAAACAGCAAATCCACAAAAGCGAACCGCAAAGTAGTGAGGGAACACTGTATAGCCAAAACTAGGCCTTTCAGAGCTACCAATTCCCTTTTTGTGTCCCTCAGTCCTTCCTCTCTTGGAAGAATATCAGATTGACAATTTCCAGATAGATTAAGGCTTTAATATCCGTAGTTTATGATTGGGCAAAGATCACTGTTCATTCAACAAGGGCTGAAGCTACCTCAGCAACTTTCTCTTCCAGTTCTCCTCCAATTGACGTGCCAATATCCTCATGCATCACTCATAACAGGAAGTACAGATTCTGGACTTTTGGTGCTGTATTTGGGAGAAAGGTGTTTCAGGAGGTGATTCAACCATAATCAATCCTTGAACTGGTAGGAGAGCTTGGGTGTGTCCCACTCCGTAGATCCCTCCTCACACCAACTTAGAGAATCCCACATTGGATATTCCCTGTGAATGTGCACTCTGAGTTACTGGAGAATCCAGCCTTCACTTAATGGCTGCTATGTTATGTTTCTTGGGTGGCTGCTTTGGGAAGAAAGACATTTATCTTCTTTTCTTTTGGCTAGGATGTGAACTGATAAGTCAAGATGTTAGCTGCCTGAAAATTCTTACCTTTGATGACAGCAGCTGTTTCTCAGCCTGTTCTGGATAGTGAAATGGTTAAACCCGTTATGTGTATTCTTCCTTCATGTTAAATATCCAAAATGGCATTATCTTGTAACTACCCACTTTCAAATGCACATATCTCAACCCAGCAGATTATGGGCTACAACAAATGAGGAAGAAGATGAAATCACCATAGACTGCTGCAGTGCCAACACCTGCTTCTTCTCCCTCCACCCCCACTTGCTGCTGTGCACTTTATCTCCCATGCTTCATCTAGTCTCTGTATTGCCAGTCAGACTTGCTAATCTTTTTGTTAATATTTTTCATTCAGTAAACTGATATAAGTAATAACATTTTCAGCATAGGGAGCATAGGGAGCATATTGCCAAGGCTATTTGAAGCGGGAGTACATATTATGTACTATCTTCTGTTAGTAATATCCTTCTGCATTCTACCCAGGACAAATAGAACAGTCTCAGCTCAACACAGACTGTAAGGGAAATCAGAAAAAATCATGGCTGAGTTACCATTCTTTTAGGCAGTTCCAACCTATCATTAGAATTTTGAATCAGATAGCTTTTTTCACACTATGTCTGGTAATAGTTTTAATACAAACAACCTAGCATCAGACTATCAATAACAGTTTTGCAAATGGCAACTTTCACAATTTTCTGTTGTGCTCAGTTCTTAATTTCCATCTTGTCTCGTGTTCTATAGTCCTAAAATCAACCAACTTAAAACATACTCCACATTGTACATGCTTTAAAACCAAAAGCGTTTTCACCGTTTCTGTCTTTGTTCCTGATAGGGTCTTGGTGAAGCAGCAGTTTTCTTGGGGTGCTCTGTGTTTTTTGCAATATGGGATGCAGTGGTTGCTGTGAGGAAGGAAAGAGAATTATCTGAGGATTTTGAACTGAACAGTCCCCTGACTCCTGAACGTATCCGGATGGCTTGTGCTGACCAGTTCACAGAAATGGTAGAAATTTTAATGTTTCTCTCAAAAATACTTTGCATGCTTTGCCTAGTGATGTAAAGCCATGCTTTAATAATAATAATAAATTTATTCTTATATCCCGCCCCATCTCCCCGAGGGGACTCGGGGCGGCTCACAGCAATAGTAAAAACAGTGACAATTACACATTGTAAAATCAAACATGAAAAACAATCATACAATCAAAACATACATCACATGTTAAAAACAAGGAGGTAAAAATGCTTTAGGCATTGAAATCTGCAAGAGTGAAGATAAAAACTCTTATGATATGGATATGACATTGTAAGTTGTGCGATATGTGACTTACATTTCAAGCAACAGGTGTCGGTAGAGAGGGGCAGGATAGTGCCAGAGGATATAGCTATATGGCGGTTTCGTCATATCCATGGGCTCACAATCCACTGATTTAAACAGGACGTCTCCCCCTACAAACCCATATAAATGAAATAGTGTAAAATAGTAACAGAGGTGGAAGAAGTCCCAGCCTCGAAGAACACTACAAAGAATGCCTTCTTCAGTCTATTCTGCCTGCAGGGAATACACCTGCTAGAGTGGTACCATGGGGTGCAAGTGTGGACACCTTTGAGCTCTTACCTGCATAAATCTGAGCCAGGACACTATTCAGGATGAGCCTGTTATGAGGACATAACATATTGGAAATAACTACCCAGTTTCTGGGCAGAAATCCCTTTGAAAATAAATGGCAATCATAACCTTATTGAAAATAAAAAATGATATATCTGTTTGGCAAATGTGAATCTCCATGAAAAACACTAGTCAAGAAAAGCATGACGTTGTTAGAAGTCAACGCTTTGAACAAGTGATATTCATAAGCATTCATGTAATGGCACACAGGTAACTCAGTTGTTAAACCATGTTTTCGAACTGACAAGGACAAAGACATTCCACTACAAAAATATATTTAGTTATCAGATTATGGTTGTTTCTTTGAAGTTGAAATTGCAGTTTCAGTTATTATTGCAGTTGTAATTGCCCAAAACATATACATTCCCTTGAACCCTCTTAGTTTAAAAATGCCCTCAGAGATAAAAAAAACAAAACAAAAACAAAGTCTTCTTTGAAAAATAACATATCTTGTTTACTCACAAACATATTGTACTAATTCACCATACAAACACATTTCTTATTTAAGGTTCAGTTATAGATAGGATGTAGTTCTCTGTGTGTGTTACACAGGGTATTGTTCTTAATCAATAGTCCATAGTCTTTAGGCATGTTTGTACTCACTGAAGTCCATAAGTTATACTTCTGTACTGAAGTCCAAGCAGCAACATGCATCCACCTCCACTGAGGTGGATAGCAGACACACATACATCTCTACTGAGGTGGATATGCAGACTGATTATAAAAATGAAGTCTTGAGTCTGAACATGCTCAGTATAATCACATGTCTATAACCCCTCCCACACTAAAGAGATACAGTTAAGCTGGCAAATAAACATAAAAATAGAATACAGGTTAGCAAATATATACATTAACAAATAAATAGTGAAAGGCTTGGGAAGTTGCTATTTTCAACAGTCTGTACTTTCCTTTGGGTACTCGGGGCTGTTGTTAGCTGTGAACCTTCTTGCTCTTCAACAGGAAGAGCTGAAGTATGATGCCCACCAAGCACAGAAGGAGTAACTGCTGGACACATGACACTGGCAGCTCTTCCTTCATGTTTCTTGTGCCCTCTGCAGCAGCATGTACCAGCTGCCTTGGTCAGAGAAGAAGCCTCCAGTTTAAATCTTGTGTCCTCCTTACAGTATTTATAAATAACTCATAAGCATCTTAAACCATTATATAAATCAATGGCATGATACTGTACAAGTAAAAAAACCCACAACTGTTCTATTAAGATAGGCATCCATCCATTGAAAATTTTTCCCACACCAGTCCTTTTTCAGAATCTCTGGGACACTTATTGACGTTTTCACAGGTAAACACAGTAGTTGCTGTCACATGTAGCAGTGGTTGTAGTATGTTAGTGGGATGGTGAATCTGCTCAGGGTTTAAGTCAGAACATTAAGAAGCTTTCCAAGATGCTGAGTCTATTTTGAGATTAGAGTTCAGCAATTTGAATAGACTTTTAAAAGTACAGACTGTATCCCAGTTTAAATTTATTTTGCTATTGCCGCAAAATACATGTATCAGCACTGTCTTCCTTGCCCTGTCCTGCACTCAATGATATTCCAAATCTCCTATGTGCTGTGGCTACTCCTCTTGCTTGCCTATCAGTTGTTATTATGAAGATAATTTAATAATTAGCCTTAGTATTAGCCTCTTTTGAATTAATTACTCCCATTTAATATTTTTCATTCTCCTAGATCCCAAAGGACAAATGCACTGCTTCTTGGGCCATCTCCCTTTGAAGGAAAACCGGGAACATGTAGAAAATGACATCTACCAATGTCAGCCATTGTCTGAGAAATTCATTTCATTTCAATACTTATTTTGTCAGGGGAAATATTGCTGGTTTTATACAAGTGAGAATATTAGTTTCCTATCACCTTCAAAGTTTTTTGTACTAGAGAGCTAAGGCAATTAAAGACAGATGCACCTGCTTCCCTAGATTTGTAGCTCAGCTTCTCCATCACTGTGCTTTGGCTCTGTTGTATCCCAGCCTGCACCTGAGCTGTCAGGTAAGTCTGGGGTTCAGCCTGTTCAGCTTGTGATTGTATCTTCACCTGACCTGTCAGATAAATCTGGGTTGGGGCCTAGGATTCTCATTCAGCCAGAGGTAAATGATTCTGTACAGTCAGAGTTAGATGAGGCTACTGTTCCTGGACAGCCAGAGTTTGATTAGGCTGCTGTTCCTGAGGATTCTGGGAGCAAGCATACAATGGTTTCAAGCAGGCAGCTTGAACCGCATTCCTTGGGAGAGTCAAGGTCGAGTTATCCCTTGGCAGATGGGCATTCCAGTCGTGATAAGAGTAATGAGGTTGACAGAAAGAAAGCAATATGTCAACAGAGACAAGAAAGGGACGTTTTGTGAAGGCACAGACAGTTGGTAATGCGAAAGGGTTTTGAGCGAACTTCCCACGGAAAGAGATCTTGATTCTAGCTTTAAGAGGAGCCGCTTCTGAGGAAAATTTCAGAGGTGGTAACTTTGCTCATTGAGAGGTTTGTTCCTGCTCTATGGACTCTTGTTTCATGCTTCATGGACTCTTGTTTCATGTTACCTTTGGACTTCCATGCCAAGTTCCTGTAAGCCTTGCATCTTGAGTTTTATTCCAAGTCTTGTCCTTGCTCCTGGGGATTTTGGATTATCAAGTCATGTCCCTGAAAGCCTTGCAGTTTGAATCTCTTATTCCAGTTAAAGATCGTGTTCTTCGTTCCTGTTTTTGATCCTGTTCCTTGGACTAATTTTAATTACCTTGTTTGAAGGAGGAGGTGGCGTGATTGGGGAAAATTATTGGCATTTTGATTGTGGAATATCAAGATTGAATGTCTCTCTGTGTGTACGTTTATATATATCCCACAATAAATTTTTAAAAAAATAGAAGGAACAATATAACAATACATGTCTTATCATCTCCACTGAGCCTACACCACAAGGATATAAGCGTGCATCATAGGGGACATTGTTATACCTCCCCTCTAATAAGGCTGAAGATAATACATTAAATGTTGATGGCGAATATTTATCCATAACATGGTAATACATTAAATTTTGCAAGGGTGAATGCTTTTCTGTATTTTGGAAGGGTTAAAATATTAAAATGACTTGCTAATATGACTTGTCTCTGAATTCAGGATATACAGTAGCTGCATTTACATTGTACTGCAACTCATTATCTATAATTTGCTGATATATTTCATTTTTTGCTTTCATATATTCCATTGCCAAAATAGTGGTTTGTGAGAACCCCAGTTTAGCTAGTTTCTCATCCAATGTCTTTTTCCATCTGGAATGGGACCTGTCAGTTAATACTAAGGGAGCCAATCCCACAGGGGTAAAAAACATTTTAACCAGAAATTTAATTTGAGAATGAATGCCTGAGACTCAATTGACATTTGGCCTGTTTCTAATAGAAGAAATGCATCTGGCACACAACTAGGAAGGCCAAGGATAGATCTCAAAAAATGTGTCTGTGTGGATTCCATGGCAGCAAAATTACTTACATACTTACCACTGTGCACCATATACCATCTGTGGTAATACCTTAGCATTGAAGACTTGTATAGCTAATTGAACATGTTGTCCTCCTTTAACAATAAATAAGAATGTAAGTGACTTGATACTTCTCTGAGCATTGGTGATGGCATCAGTAGATCGAGCCTTCCAGGAGCCTGAGGCTTGAAAGGTTACTCCCAAATATTTATAAGATTTTTAACAACAACAACAACAACAACTTTATTCTTATAACACGCCACCATCTCTCAGAAGGGACTCATGGTGGCTTACAGGGGGACCAAGCCCAGCATAAAACGATTAAGACAAAGTTACATAATTTAAAAATATAACAAATAAACAATATAATAAAACAATTAAAAACCAAAAAGTAAAAACATCATAAAATACATCAATGAACATAAAACCAGTGCTGGGGAAAGTGGGCATGCTCAAATATGAGGAAGAAGGGCAAGGCTTTTACCTGCTCAATTGGTTGCTCATTTATTTGCCACCCATGTATATTCCATTTCCTAGTAAACACTAAGACTTTGGACTTACTGTAGTTAATGACTAGCTTTTCAGTTCTGCAATAACTACCCAGAGCACAAGCCAATGTAAATTAAAGTACCACATCATCTGCATAAAGGAGAGTTGACTAAGGTATACCTGCTAGGTTAGGAGGATGGAAATTTGAACCAGAGAGACTAGTCACAAAAGAGTCAATGTAAATATTAAACAAAGAAGGTGCTGGCACACAACCTTGTCTTACACCTGTATGTGTTGGGATGGCCTTGGTCAAGTGGCCTGCCCTGTTACATCTCACTTTCAATCATGTTTTCGCATAAAGGCTATGAATCAAAATCAACAGGCGCCTTTCAGTATTAGTTATCTCCAATTTCTGCCACAACCTGTCTTGGTGCCATTCTGTGAAACGGCTCACCACCTCTGCCGGGCTAGAGCCTCTACTAGCCCTCACAGCAACGCCGGCCCACATGTTTATGCGGGAGAGCCACGGTGGTACCACGGACCCAGCAAAGCCCCGAGGGCAAAGCAGACTACATCCTTCCTGCCAGCCTGATCACCGGGCAAGGAAGCTGGTGGTGACAAGAAAGCTGCTCAGAAGGCTGAAAGGGAAACAGTGTGTTGGCACTATGCACTCAACCCCCATTTCAGCAAAGATTGCAATTCTTGCTGCAACGTGGGAGCAGACTGAAACCAGAAAGTCACTGAGGCTTAAAAGGGGAGACAGTGCATTGGCAATATGCTCTCGCCTGCTATTTTGGCAAAGACTGCAATGCCTGCCGTGATGTGGGAGCAAAAGGTTTTGATTTTGATTTTTGTGCAGCCAATGTACAAGTAAGTAAATGTAGATATCATTGTGCACAATCTTAAAGGCTACCACAGATTTGAAAAAAAAGGTGCAAAAAATGTACAATTTAAGTTCAATTCCAGCTCCCAGGTGGTTTTGGCTACTTTGCCCTCTATTATATTTTTGTTGAATAACCCATTTATAAATCAGAGAGGTTTGGCAAAAAGAACATAAACGAAAGAATTATGTCAAGTATTCAGAATAACCCCATATTAGCGTTTCCCCATCCCAAGCAATATGCATTACCTCCTGCAGCCTTGCTATGCAATATTTTCTGCAATTTTGACAGTATGTGCATTAAGATAATAAAAAGAACATGAAACAGTTTGTGAACTCACACAGTAAGCAGAACATTTCTTCACACGAGATAACTGTAATTTGTGATGAACCTGTGGGTACACGTGCTACGATTTCATTGCGTCTTGCTGTTACATCTTGATGTATCACAGACTAAAATTAATAAAGCATATGGGTGTGCCAGTAATAGGTCCTGTAATTAGCAGTACTTCACACCTGTAGGTCCTGTAATTAGCAGTACTTATGTATATGCATTTGCATACATAATTATGCCAAAACTGATTCACTTGGCCTGCATTTTACAATTGTCTGGCTATATGACAATGGATTTGTTTTCAGCAGCTTCTCAACAAATGTCATTTTGCTTGAGGGCGAGGAATAATAAATTCCCAGTCATGTTTACGAGCAATGGAATAATGGTGAATTTATTGGAAGGAGGAAGAAAACCCAGAGAGAAAGCATTTTAAATCCTATAATCGGAGTGGCTGGTAAATTCACTGTATTTATTCAGTAGATTTAATCAAAACAGTTAACAGATACCTCACACTGTTGGATTTCAACCCCACACTGCCCAAGTCTGCAGTCCTCAATGAGGAAGGAAGCATTAGTTAGCTTTAGACTAGATTGAGGGAAATCCCTTCCCCCCCCCCCCCCCCCCCCCGTCTCCTGAATGACAGATGGAATGTATCTATTTCTTTTCTCCTCTCTGTTTCTGCTCTCATTCTGATTGGTTATGGAGAATGGATACTTTGCCTTTTGTCTTTTGACTTGCTACTTTTACAACTTGGTGTGTGCTGTGTGTTTTGAGATCTCTCTCTGTTTGTGTGTCAGGAGAGATGTAGTGTTTGGTGATTTTCCCTCTCTTTCGAACCCTAGAAGAGATGGTGTTTGTTAGAGTAGCTTGGACCCAGTACTTTACTATTAAGAAATGTAGGTACAATACTATTTTATGTAGGTACAATACTCTGGATCTTTGCCTCCCAGGCCCGTAGCCAGGATTTTGATTCGGGGGTGGGGGTGGGGATTTCGGTTGGGGGGGGGGGGCTGAGTCTGAGTGAGAGAGGATCTACCCTAGCAAACCTCTTGTATCATTATCCCAAAACCCCCATGCATATGGGATATATTGAGCATGGTGATCAGATCATGATATGAATAAACATAACAGTTTAAATAATAAATGTAAGGCCTTCTTGTGGACCACCCTGAGAATTTGGGGGGTGGGTGTGGCTGAAGCCCCTCAAGCCCCCCCCCCCCCGCTACATGCCTGTTGCCTCCTAAGCTCTAAATTTTTTACAACATCACGACATTCACGCTCTGCTTGCTGTGAGCTGAATGCTGAACTTTAAGTATCCTGTTTTTTCATATTTTGGATACTCTGCTGTTTTGTTTTTTTTTTTTTGGTAGTTTCTCCCTAACACCCACAGAAAATTCCCAACACACACTTGTACATATTCTTAATGAACCACATGGAGCATAGTGGTGGCATTTCCCCTTTGTTCTGTCTTGAGATGAAAGTTAACAGTAATGGTGCTTGTTTCTGCAAGTTCAGCATTCTTCAGCAGACTTCTGCTTAGAAAGTGTCTCTTGATACCACAATGTGATGAGCAATTTCCAATGTAAAGTAGAGTCTCGCTTATCCAAGCTAAACAGGCCGGCAGAACCTTGGATAAGCAAATATCTTGGATAATAAGGAGGGATTAAGGAAAAGCCTATTAAACATCAAATTACATTATGATTTTACAAATTAAGCACCAAAACATCATATTTTACAACAAATTTGACAGAAAAAGTAGTTCAATATGCAGTAATGTTATGTTGTAATTACTGTATTTACGAATTTAGCACCAAAATATCACAATGTATTGAAAACATTGACTACAAAAATGGCTTGGATAATCCAGAAACTTGGATAAGCGAGGCTTGGATAAGTGAGACTCTACTGTATTTTCATTTCAGTTTGTGTCGTCATTCACACTTCTTGGTTGGTTTTAAGTTATATAAAATAACAACAACAACAACAACAACACTGTGTAACATGATTTTTGTTCTTGAGTTGTAAATGTTATTTCCGAATTGGTTCTATCATTAAAAAAAAAACCATGGAAAATATCCTGCAGAACATTTTGCTATAGTTTTTCAATGAAAATATCGTAAAGTCTCAACCAATTCAACATACAGTAGAGTCCTGTTTATCCGACCTTCGCTTATCCGATGTTCTGGATTATCCGATGCAGTTGGCTCAGCTGTTTCTCCAGCACAGCAAGCCTCTCCCATTGGCGCGTTCAGCCTGCACTGGCCACGTCTCGCCCCTCCTGGCAAGCGCGGAGAGGCCCACTGTGCGTTGCTGCCTAGAGAAACTTCTCTAGGCAGCAACACAAAGCGGGCTTTTCTGCTGACTGGGAGGAGCAAGAGGCCCACTGCGCATTACTGCCTAGAGAAACATTTCTAGGCAGCAACACGAAGCAGGCTTCTCCACTCACTGGGAGAGGCGAGAGGCCTACTGAGCATTACTGCCTAGAGAAACCTCTCTGGACAGCAACATGCAGCAGGCTTCTCTGCTTGCTGGGCCCTTACCAGGAGGGGTGAGAGACCCACTGTGCGTTGCTGCCTAGATAAACCTCTCTAGGCAGCAGCATGCAGTGGGCTCCTCTGCTTGCTGGAGAGCTCACTGGGAGGGGTGAGAGTCCCAATGTTTATTGATGCCTAGAGAAACCTCTCTGGGCAACAACATGAAGTGGGCTTCTCCGCTCGCTAGGCGCTCACCGGGAGGGCCGAGAGGTCCACTGCACATTGCTGCCTAGAGAATTCTCTCTAGACAGCAACATGTAGCGGGCTTCTTCCTTGCACCGGGCACCCGCCAGGAGGGGTGCAAATTTTTACCGTTAGGCACAGCGTCCAGCCTGTACCGGCTGCATCTCGCCCCTCCTGGCAAGTGCCTGGTGCATGGAGAGGCCCAATACTCATTGCATCAGTCTCAGAGGGAACAGAGTATGGCAAGTTTTTTTTACAACGTTACCATGTATTGAACTGCCTTTACTGTCGATTTGTTGTAAAACATGATGTTTTGATGCTTAATTTGTAAAATCATAACAAAATTTGATGTTTAATAGGCTTTTCCTTGATCCCTCCTTATTATCCAACATATTCGCTTATCCAACATTCTGCCGGCCCGTTTATGTTGAATAAGCGAGACTCTGCTGTAGTTTATGGCAGCCACAAAAATGAAGTTTTTGGAATATAACAACTACTCTCAAAGTAAGTACCGTACAATCGAACCGGAAATAACACTTTCAAACCAGAAACAGAATTTTGCCTCAGCTCAAGGTGAGGTAGACCAGTTAAAACACCAAGATAAAACACATCACCTTAAAAAAACTGTATTTTAAACTGATTGAAGGGAGGCAGTTTCTGGGGTAGTCTGGAACTGGGTAACAGACTACCCCAGAAATTAATTGCAAAATGATTGCCTTTTAAATAGCCAAGAGTTTGTAGATTTGTCCAGTGTTTCTTGGTTTTAGTTCAATACCTACTTGCAGGTCTAAGGGAGGCACCTAATGATGAGTCAGCTTCTTAGGCTCTGCAGTTTCCTGTTATCAGTATAATCCATTCTCTGTAATTCTGGCTTGAGTTTCTGATGCAGAGTCTCCGCAAATGCTGGCTAGATCTGGCTTACTAGTCATAACAGTTGTGAGATATTTTGCATTCACATAGCATTTTTAATTAGTTCTTAGTTGTTGAGTGATTTCATCTCCGCTAAAACTTGGATTTGGGTGGGCCTGCGTGCCTAGCTTTCCAGAAAGCCGAATCAGACATAGACAGGTCAAAGAGGCTAGACAGCTATTGCGAATGCACATTGAAAATAATGAAATATTTCTATATTATCTATTCATGTCTTTTACAAAGTAATTCTTCTTTTCACATTTTTCCCCTCATTATAGAACATATAGTTCGAGAGGAGAGTAAAACAGAAGTGACTTATATGGAATGGATAGAAAGTGGTGAAGCCAATATCTATATTATATAAAGATTAAGAAATTTGTATTCATGGTTAAAGATAAATGGCTAGATAGGATGTAAGAAGTGAAAGGAGTACAAAGTTCTGATATAGCACAATTGAAAATACAGAGTATTCAAGAAACTCACAGCAGGTGCTGATTGGATGAAAAACTGTCTGGCTTGAATCTGCATCCTGAGTGGCTCAGGACTTGGTCAGACATCATTGCTAGTTGACTCTTCATCAGTAAACTGTCATTGGAGCATTTGAAGTGTCAGTCTGTTTATTGATCTGTTTCCGAGAGGGGCATGATCAAAAAGGAATGTGGTGTGATTTTGGGACATGAGTCCATGATGTGCTTAATGGGTTGGCTCTGATTAACACACAAAAATTGGGTCCAGTGCACACAATGGAAACTTGAGGATAATGACCATTTCAGTAGGTGAGCCTGGCTTGAGGCATGGATGCCAGAACATTTATTTGTTTGTTTATTTATTTACCACACTTATATCCCACCCTTCTCAACTCCGAAGGGGACTCAGGATGGCCTTACAAAGGCAACATTCCAATGACGCATATACCATTTCATTACATAATTTAAATTCACCGAGTTCTATGCTTAAAATCTGGTATTCCACTGGGTTCACCACATTTATTTAAAGTGCAGTTTTTGAGTCTTTTAAATGTTGAGAGCAGCATTTTTTCCAACATATCAGGAAGAGGTAAGGAAATGGATTTTTCTTTAAACTCCAGATGTTTTGCCAAATTTCTAATGAAGTAGCACTCCTTGCTCTCAGGTTAGAATTACCCAATTTGTGGGAGGAGAAATTGGGGGAGGAGTCAAAATAAACTTTTTGGGGCAATTTCCTTTTGCTCCCCAAGCAGAAAGATTTGGTTGTAAGCTACCTCACAATGCTTCTACTTTGAAAAAAAAAATAACCTTTTATGGTACCTTTATTCCTTCCTTCCATGATTTGTCCTGCGTTGGGAGGGCCAGTGCTGTTGCCTTTCCAAATGGGTTTCCCTCCCATCCCTTTTCTTTCTCTCCCTCCCTGCTGTTGGGAATTGTGGGAGTTGAAGTACCAAAAAGCACCCAGAGGGATGGTGGGTGGGGCCTAATGTCTGCAGTGTGGAAGCCTCTTATTAAAAAATTCACAAGACAACGGAGTGCACTAAACAGTGTAATAGTAAGGTAGGGAAAAACTCCATTTTATTATGAAATGGAGTTAGACTGAACTCTCTTCTTCTGAACACTTCCCAGCGTAATCTGATGAAGTCCTAAAAATACATATTTTTCCACAGATAGCCTTAACAATGGGAGAAGGAAATGGACACAGAACTCTAACACAAATTCCTTCTGCGCTCCCCTCACATCTCCCAGTCCACTGTAAGGGGATTGTGAAAATTACAAGAAGGGGGCTGGGTGTGTTCAGACAGTATTCCAAAGGCAATTCATACAAAGGATTACTGTAAGACATAGGTGTGCACTCCCACTATATGTCCTAATTATATTTTAAACATTCCACAATTTTGGGGTCTGATTTCATGATATCACGGTAGAGGGGTTACTGCCCTTTCTACCAATCATAGGCCTTGCAAGGAGGAAATAGGATCCCATAGCTCGGAGAGTAAAAATATTTCTTTGACAGTTTCAAAGCTACTGCTATACCTAGAGCGGGATATGAATGGAGTCAGTGGTGGCGCAGGTCCTACAGAAAGGACCAGACTGGAAGGAACAAAAGCTAACACAGCTGGGAAGGGGATTGATTGTAATGGAAGTGAAAATGGTAGAGTGAATAAGGATTTATGGGATAATGGAGACACACATTTTGTTGGCAGAGGGTCTCTGCTGGGTGTGTATGGAATAAGTGTCAAAAACCTGGACCCCAAAACTCATGACCAGGGGTCTGTGCTGGATGATCACAAAGGACCCCACTACCTGAAACCTTGAAATAAACTTTTCCCTTTTTCTTGATCTTTAAGCAGTGGCACAAGCATGATCTGGGGAGTCATAGGGCTAATGTCATCATTTAGGCAGAGGCTGGATGGCCACCTGTCGGGGGTGCTTTGAATGAGATTTTCCTGCTTCTTGCAGGGGGTTGGACTGGATGGCCTGTGAGGTCTCTTCCAACTCTACAATTCTATGATTCTAGGCTGGTGACACAATCACTGGTTCCCAACACTCCTTCCCAAAAAGGAAGCCTCCTGCTCAGTAATTAATGTAACTGAGTTTCAGATTAATATGTTAAAAGACATATGAGCTTGCAGAGATGTTCCCAGTGATTCCAACCCAGCTCCTCCTCCCCACTCTTTTATCTGTTACTCTCATCTGGGGAACAGACTAATATAAAACATTGATCTAGCGTTAGAAGCAACTATAATTTTTCTTTGGTGGCTCTCCATATCATCTGTAGCAGCTTGTATACTTTTAAAAAGGAGGATGGCTTACCCCCAGCAATCTGATGAGCTTATATTTTTTATCAATGGCAAAAAGGTAAGGATTTCTTTTCTTCAGCAATTTGCTATGTTCTTTAAGAAAGAATTAGAAGAAGTGGGAGCTTCCAATCTATACAGATATACTACATAATTCATGATTTTACAAGTAGGACAACATTATACAAGAGAGCCATTGTGGTGTAGTGATTTGAGTGTTGGGCCATAATGTTGGATACAGAATTTGAATCTCTATTCAGGTATGGAAACTTACCAGGCACATTCTCTCAGCTTCAGAAAAAGACAAAAGCAAACATCTTCTGAATGAATCTTGCTAAGAAGAAGACCCTCTGATAGAATTGACCTAGAGTCACTATAAGTTAGAAACAACATTTGAGGACACACAACAACAGCTTTGTACACATTGTCTCTGTTTTTTGTACATTGCACCATGTGTTTGCTTACTACATGACACTTTTTGGAGATGCATCACTGATCATTAGTAATGTTTCAGATTCAAAGAAAACTAGTTCATTTTCTGGATGCATATGAGTGTAGGAGACAGAGAAGCTAGACAAGGGTTGTCAGAATGAAAACTGGAAATGGTGCCTGTTCCTCTAATAGGTAAAGGTTTCCCCTGACGTTAAGTCTAGCCGTGTCCAACTCTGGGGGTTGGTGCTCATCTCCATTTCTAAGCCAAAGAGTTAGCATTGTCTGTAGACGTCTCCAAGGTCATGTGGCCGGCATGACTGCATGGAGCGCCATTACCTTACTGCCAGAGGGGTACCTATTGATCTACTCACATTTACATGTTTTCGAACTGCTAGGTTGGCAGAAGCTGGAGCTGACAGTGAGAACTCACTCTGTTCCCTTTCGGTCAGCAAATTCAGCAGCTAAGCGGTTTAACCCACTGTGCCACTGGGGGCTCTTCTAATGGCTATGCAGAAAAGAGAATTCCAGTAAGTGTTGTTTTCAAGCAACCAAGTAACAAACAAAATCTGCTACAACATCTATACAGCATTAAAGATACTGCAGCTCTCTTCACTCTAGGAAGCCAAGGCTTTAGTGTACAGTGTTCCCTCACTTATCGCAGGAATTACATTCCAGGACCACCCGCGAAAAGTGAAAATCCACGAAGTAGGGACGCTATATTTGTGTTGTCTTCTCCTTGCCTCTCAAGCATGTGCATGTGCACTCCTGCCACTGCCGCTACCTTGTGAGGCAAAAACAAAGCGAAACTGCAAGGGCGCAAAAAGCGAACCACGAAGTAGTGGTTCTGTAATTGTTCTTGTTGTGTGCTTTCAAGCTATTTCCATCAAGTCCTAGTGCTATAAGAGAATAACAAATAGTGAAATGACAAATGGCCTTGGATCATGATTTTGGATGGCGTGATTTTAATTATTGATTTTAATTTATTTGTTTTAATGTTTTTGGTTTTAATGTAACTGTTTATGTTTATGGCATAAATTTGCTGCCTATTTGAAAGGCCGCTCTGAGTCACCTTCAGGGTGAGAAGGGCAGGATATAAATACAGTAAATAAAACATAAATACAGTAAATAAACTTACAGGGTTTTCTGGGGCTGAGTATATAACCCAGTGTGTCTCTGTGGCCAAGCAGGAAATGAGCCCTTGTCTCCAGAATCATAGTCCAACACTCGAATCAGTTCTGCATAATCTTAGGCTAGACTACCTTAATTTCTCTTTTGCTAGCAAAGGTCTTTTTATTCAGGCATGTTTAGGAGCAATCTATTGCTTGACTAACTACCTGATCAGATGGTCAAAACTGCTCTTCGTACGATGCTTCCTTTTCTCTTACTTTATCTTTTACATTAATCTTGTTTTAAGATCGGGAGCACTGGTGGCGAAGTGTATTAAAGCACTGAGCTGCTGAACTTGCAGACCGAAAGGTCCCTGGTTCAAATCCCGGGAGCGGCTTGAGCGCCCACTGTTAGTTCCAGCTCCTGCCAACCTAGCAGTTCAAAAACATGCAAATGTGAGTAGATCAATAGGTATCCCGCTCCGGCGGGAAGGTAACGGCGCTCCATGCAGCCATGCTGGCCACATGACCTTGGAGGTGTCTACGGACAATGCCAGCTCTTTGGCTTAGAAATGGAGATGAGCACCAACCCCCAGAGTCAGACATGACTGGACTTAATGTCAGGGGAAACCTTTACCTTTACCTGTTTTAAGATATATCCCAATTTTGGAATAAAGGGAGGTCTACTTAAATTAATAAACCCATTAATTTGCATTGAGGTGCATAGTTTTGTCCCAATGATATGGAGCTACTTCTGTGTATTGAGTACAGTAGCATCCTGTGTGATTTGACAAGACCAGAAGAAGTAATATCTTTCTTTTGGATACCTTTGTGACTGTGATTGGCAGCATCCACTAACATCTTCAACAAGCATAGCAAGTGATTAATGTAGATCAGAGTTTCTCACATTGTGCTCTTCCTGATGTTTTGGACTTCAGTTCCCACACTTTCTAACAGCTGGTAAGATGACTAGGATTTCTGGGAGTTGAAATCCAAAACACTTGGAGGAGCACAGTTTGAGAAACATTGATGTAGACAAATTGCAGAACTGAGATGCATGCATCATGGGAATTGAAAGTTAAAGGAGACTGCCAATGATTCCTTGCCAGGAACATACCTGCAAAGTCAGAATTTAGATCCTGGTTCCCGCATGAGCTTTCAACTCTTCTCTCTCCCTACCCACAAAATGCTACAAAATGGGGACTTCTCAAAAGATTTTAGAAAGATTTCTCATATCTGATTGTAGCAAGCTGATCACACATGAATGTGAAATATCCGCATTTCCATGGGAATTTTAAATTTTGCAGAAGTTCAGAGGTACAAAAAGTATGTTTAGGGGAGAAAAAAAAGAAACTTTCCCATTCAGACTGAACATGCTGAATGAGCAGGGGATGCTAACCATCTGGCAGGAAGCAGGCACTCAGGGTTGGAGGGATGAGGTATCCCTGGACATTTCTGCCTGGAACTTTGAACAGTAGCATTCTGCCCGGCCACAGCCTGTAATGGGCTTCACTTGTCCTCGCCTTAGATGAAAGCTTATTGCTAACAGAAAGCCTGAATGACAAGTGATTTCCATGTGTAATTTTCCACTAACTTCTTACTGAAGTCCCTGCTTCTAAGATATTTTGTATGGACGTATATGTATAAAATGTTGAATAAGAGAATCTAAAAATATAGCCATGTGGTCTTAATTCCTACTATCAAAAGCATAGCTGATCCTGTTCAGCAAGGCAGGTTTACAACCTTATTATATGGGGTAATTTCAGTGGCATATGCCGGTTCTACTCCATTTGTGCAACGGAGTCTGCTGGCTCCCATCCCACAATATTGAGCTACTTCTGGCGGGAGTCTGTCATGCAAACAGAGGGGATCCGGTGTATGCCACTGCAGCAGCAACACAAGAGACTTCCCATGTGGCAGAGGAAATCAATGGAGAGAAGCCAGTTGGCAGATGCTTCCCCCATGGGATCAGGTAAGGGGGAAGCTGGGCTATGCAGGGCATGGGGCAACAAGTTCCCCCCACCCCTGCTGGGCACCACCAGATTCACCACAATGAGCGGCAATTCCAGTGGCCAATATGAAAAGTTCCTATGTCTTTCTGGATTTCTGTTTCATTTCTATTGCAGGTGATCGAGAAGTACACTGATCCTGAAGAATTGCTGCTTAATTACCTGAGAAAGGGGCGTATCCTTCAGTTTGGGGGGGGGGGGGTTTGCATTGCATAACAACTTTCTTCTTGGTTTTTTTAGAGTAATATAGTCTATATATATTTTAGAGAAATATACAATTTTTTTAGAGTAATGTGCAAAAACAGGACCAGGCAAGTGCTGGTTTGTGGGGGAAAGCCCAAAAAACAATGAGTGAAAGTGGCATGTTATGTGTTAATCTTCTGGATAAGAGTGGGTTAAATCCTTGTACCGTCTGAACTGCTGACCTGGAGGTTGGGTTACTGACCTGAATGTTGCTGGTTTGAATCTGTGAGATGGGGTGAGCTCCCGTCTGTCAGCTGTAGCTTGTGGGGACATGAGAGAAGCCTCCCGGCAGGATGGTAACTTGTCCGGGTGTTCCCCGGGCAACATCTCTGCAGACGGTCAATTCTCTCACACTTTTTAGCTACTTGCACTTTGTTTTCAAATTGCTAAAAAAAATCTTATGGATCAGAATCCAAAGAAAAATATTACTTTAACATGGGCACAATTATGCAATTGCTGACTTGTGAAATTATGAAAACCCACTGAAAAAATTGCATAGATCAGGACAGAAGGTGGTATAAATGATATTGTCATATTCCAATGGGAAAAATAAATGGAAATGGACCTGGAACACAACTGCAAGGAGAATGGAAAAGAGTATTTTGCCATTCCACTACTTTTTGGGATGCAGAAGAAAAGATTTTCAAGTAGAATGATCTGAAATAACTGACTAAGGTGATAAGTACTTTAGTCATTGAGACAACTGCAGACCAAAATTCACTGATACAGGAGTGAGCAAGTCTAAGCCTCCATCACAGCAACTCAGGCAACCCCTGATAAAATTTCTTCTGGACACCTGCACTAAAGCAACAGCAGTTCGATCCCTTATTTCACTGAAATCCCACTAAGGCCCATCTCCACTGCCATATAATCCAGATACTGAATGCAGATTAACTACATTAAACTGGATTATATGGCAGTGCCGACTTGTATAATCCAGCTCAAAACAATTAATCTGCATTCTGAAACAAGAATATATGATAGAGGGGATCCAGCCTTGGTTGGTTTCGTCTGCTATCAGAAAGAAATCCTCTTTTCAACCATCAGGAGGTTCTTTCTAAATTAAAAGTAACATCATAAACATTGGGATGTTCATAATGTCACGTTTCATTTACATTTACTAAGTATTAAATAGAAGAAATCATTGGTTTTCCTTAATAATGTGGTGTCAAGTCCGCCTCACAGGAACTAAGTATGGCTGTGGAATCGGAGGCTGTGGGGCCTGCACTGTGATGATTTCTACATACAATGCAGATTCCAAGAAAATACGGTATCCTTCAGAAAAGGGGAGGACAGTTCCATAAATGTGCACCACAACTTAACGAATTTTAAAGTAAACTACATGGAATGATTTTTCCCCTTGCAAAGAGTCCAAGGGATTATCATTTGTTAAGTGTGCAGAAATACCATAGCTTGAAATCCGCAACCAGTCAAGAATCAGACTTGCCCTTAACACTCCCAAGGCATTATCCAGCCAACTCTTGCCTCCTCCCACTCTGCTCATTGTATGGTGCTGCAGTAACCACTGTCGAAGGAGTGGGAACCACAACAACCAAGTTGCACCCCATTCAGGTAAGATAGGAGGTTATGGAAACATTAAGTACAGGGCACAGAATAAAAAGCCTGGTGATTTTGGTGCCCCCACCCCACCCCACCCCTACCTCAGCTCAACTGTAGCCTGAATTATGAACTGGACTGGGAAACATTTTATTTTCCTACTTTAATTTTCTCCTTGCCCAGCTGTTGTGATTCCAGCTACTTTGTTAGAGTGAAAGACTGTAAAAGTGGAGACCCTGGTGTCCCTAGACATGACCCACGTAGACCAAAAGAAAAGAGGACAAGCTGCCATAGCAGTCTCTGTCAGATCAGGAAAAAAAAGTGAAATCTGCTGTGGCAGCCCAATAAGGAAATTTCAAGATGGGAATAGGATGTATTGATTTGCTGGAGCTAATCACAAATTGAGCCCTTGGCTTGGGAGGAGAGGAGGGGTCATCTGGGAAACGTAGTGGGTTGCCAGCTTGTTCACTGTAGACTAGGCATGGGCAAACTAAGGCCCAGGGGATGGATGCGGCCCTCTGGGTGCTTAAATCAGGCCCTTCTCATTTTCCCTGTCCTCTTGGAGAAGGACACGGTGGGGGAGGAAGATGGGAGAGGAAGGCACATAACAGCTGAGAGTCCTCTAGAGTACTCTCAGCCACCGTGTGTCTCGCCCTCCTCCCAGCATGTCCTGTTTTGTCTTTCAAGAACAGCCTTAAAACACTGTGGTAAGTAAATGAAAACTGCTTTACTTCAGAAAAACATAAAGTACAGCACACTCAGTGGAATAATGTAAAAGGAAGCAAGGAAGTCTTAGGGCAAATACACTTCTTAGTCTCTGATACAGTCCCAAATCAAATAGCAGTCTTACTTCAGACAAAGAAACAACAATAAATCCAGATGCAGACTCGGAGCAGGCTCATGGGGAGCGAAGGCATTAGAGTCAGTTTGTTACCAGCAAGAGCTGGTTGCACCTGATTCTGCTTTATAGCTGAGTCCCCTCGTAGCTGCTAGGGCAATTCCTAATTACTCAGCTGCATTTCTGGCAGCTGATCTAGCTGAACGAAGTCTCTGCTCTGTTTCCTTTCGCCTCTCCTGAAAAGTGGGTACTTGCAAAGTCTCCTCCTCAGATTCCAACTCACACTCAGATTCATGAAAACTTTCCTGCTCCTCTGAAGAAGAGGAATCCCTAACACAGCATAAGGAGGGTATGAGCGGTCCCGTCCTTATTTATTTATTTATTTATTATTTATTACATCACTTCTACCCCGCCCTTCTCACCCATCAGGGGACTCAGGGCGGCTTACAGTATAACCATACACATTAAAAACAGTTGTCATCAAATTTAAAAATCCATCAAGATTAAAAATTACAATAAAATTAAGAATATCCATTAAAATATACATAATTATACAATTAAATATACATTTAAGGCGCTTTCCATGTTCATGTGGGGTCTGTCAGTAGGTCATATATTCTTATCTCATTTTTGCTGCTACTTATGCTAGGAGGGTGGCTCGAGGAAGGCATGCGGCGGCTGAGAGCCCTCTAGAACACTCTCAGTTGCTATCTGTCTCGCCCTCCTCCCAGCATAATGCCAAGAGGACAGCTCGAGGATTGGGGCAGTCGCCGCGTATCCCACCTTTCTCTCAACATAAGGATGGGGCGAAGAGCCTGGGCCTTATGCTGGGAGGAGAACCTGAGGATGGCCTGGGCCTTGCCCTGCCCCCTCCTGGCCCTGCCCTCTCCTGGGCCCTCCCCACCATGTGTGCCTGGCCCCCCTCCCTCCCAGCCAAGCCTGCCACGCAGCCCCAAGGCAAAAAAGTTTGCCCATGCCTGCAAAGACCCTATTCAAACACAATGCTTAGGGCAACAGGAAGGGAAAGGTCTCTTTCACAGTATAGATCTTCAGCATGTTGCTACCTCTAACTACTAAAGGTGCTTGCTAGGGAATTCTAGGGCTGAATCTTTTTCACGTTTATTAGAATTAACTCCCAGAAAGCTATAGGATGTCATCAAACTACAAATCTCAAGTTTAATAAGCGTACAACCAAGGTTGTGAAACTGAAATCATAGTGATGTGATTGTTTGGTGTAAAAGAGACAACAATAATGAGGGACATGCCTACTGTTTAATTTCTGCCCTGAGGTTACTGTTGGAAGAACAGGAAAAGGAATGTGGTAGATCCTTTGAAGATACCAGCCACAGAGGCAGGTGAAACATCAGGAGAAAATGCTGCTAAAACATGACCATGTCATGAATATTTTTTGAACTTTAAAAGTGTTATTTAATCTGTTTTCAGTGGGACAGAGTATCAGGCACTTTCAGAGAAAGATGTAGACACATAGACCCAGTACTGGTTTTATAATAGCTGTACAGTGTTCCCTCACTTATCACGGGGGTTAGGTTCCAGGATCATCCGCAATAAGTGAAAATCCGTGAAGTAGGGACACTATATTTATTTTAATATTTATAGATTATTTTAATAGTTATACACTATTTTAAATCTTTATCAACCAATTGTCTGTTGATAAATCGCCTCCTTCTTCTCCTGTTGCCACTTGGCCTCCTTTTCTCTCCCTTTGGCTTCTCCTTCCTCCCTTCCTTAGGCTGGAAATTATAATTTTTTATGATTTATAATAGTCTTTTGGAGTTAATTGAAAAACCGCGAAACAGCGAATCTGCGAAAAGTGAACCGCGAAGTAGTGAGGGAACACTGTATTGATTACACAAAGGGGAAACATCACATATACTCAGCATTCACTCACATTCACTCACGTACATTCACATTCATACTCACCATCTTTCTCCATTTAGCTGATCAGCCTGTTAGGAGAAAGGAGGCAGGTGTTCAGACTCTGCATTCCTCACTGATCTGATACACAAAGGAAAGGAAAGGAATCTCCTTATGTAGCGATGTTTGGTTATCCATTATTATGGGTTGTTTGGATAACCTGTCATTCAGCTCAGACTTGCTGGAGCTTCATCAGTTCCAGAACAGATGTTGTTCAACTTTGTTAATTTAAAGAGTCATTATTTAACTTCCTTAACTTAATGAATTATTGTTTCTGACTATGTAAACATGTGTTGTTTACACCAAAAGTTATCAGATCAGTTATCGTCAGGTCCGCAGTTTTCTCATTAGCGCTTTTCATGCCAAAGTTAATCAGATCTTCACCCCCTTTGTTTCTCTGTAATGCCATCTTCAAGTTTCAACCCCAAGATGGTGTCTCAGTCCTGCCATACCTTAATGGGTCTCAGGAAGATCCCAACCATACAATTTCATTCAATCCACTCACCACAGCTATACAACCCGGAAACCACACAACACTCCAGGAATGTGGCAGTTAGGTGGTACTGCACCTGACAAGGATCTGTGCAGGCTTCTTTCATTAAGTCTAAATTTGAGTATTGTTTACAACAGATTGATGGTGAGATAGACCATTCACCAACAGAAGCAAAGCATTGTAAGACAAAAAGCAAAAGTGACATTTCACAGTTCTTTAAACCAAACTTTAACTCTTCAGATATTTTGTTTTACAACGCCCATCAACCTGACCTGGCATGTTCAATGCTAAGGTGGGAGTTGTCCCAAACAGTTAGGATCACAGACTCATACAGCTCACATGGGCCTTACAGTTCAATCCCCTGCCATGCAGGAACATACAATCAATCCACCCTCAACAGGTGGCCATCAAGCCTCTGTTTAAAAGCTTCCAAATTTGCACCATCCATGTTTCCTCTCTGCAACTCCAAACCTTTTCCTACTTCTGGCACCAATTTTGACAGCTGCTAATATTCATAGGATGATGATTGTCTTGCTCTTTTAAAATCAGCATTCTATTGACTTTCATTACTATAACAAAGGAACAAGAGAAATCAGTGAAAAGTCCCCAAAAGCATACAGAAAAATAGCAATATTTCAGATTTTATATGGAAAACAGCATAAGGGCAGCAAGAGAAGTAATAAAAGTCAAGAAAGAAGGGAGAAAAAAGAAATGGAGTGAAACCCAAAAGGCAAGGCCTTTTAGACAATACATTTTCTTTGTAGCAAAGGCTTGCAAAGTGCCATGGCTCCCAGTGTGGCTTCTGCACTCCTGGAATGGTGATGTCCATGTATTCCTTGCTAAGAAACCACCCTGAACCCAGCATGGAGCAGATAGCCGCAGCTCTGGATGGTAAGCCAGCTTTCTCCCCTTCCTTGTTTGGTAGCTGCTTATCAAGTAGGACTTACAGATGAAACAAACTGTGACTGGAATCGTTTTTCTTATTCCCAGATAGAGCAGAAACGTTCAATGAATTATTGAATAGTAAATCAACACACAGGAAAATTCCATTGATTCCATTGAGGTTTATTTTCTATTTTTAGTAACAGAATTCAGGTCTGTATTTTTTCTCGGTGCATCCTGGTTACTGTATATACTCAAGTATAAGCCAAGTTTTTTGGCTATTTTTTAGGGCTGAATAGCCCCCCTCGGCTTATACTCACGTGAGGGTCCTTGGTCGGCTTATATTCGGTTCGGCTTATACTGTACTTGAGTATGTACGTAATCAGAGTTGGACAGTCTTATTTTATTAAAGTCTTATTAACTTAAATTACAGTTTTATGTAAATATTCAAAAAGCATTTAATCTACTGATGCCTCAATTAATGTAATGTTATTGGTATCTATTTTTATTTTTGATATTTACCAGTAACTGCTGCATTTCCCACCCTCGGCTTATACTTGAGTCAATAAGTTTTCCCATTGTTTTGTGGTAAAATTAGGTGCCTCAGCCCATATTCAGGTCAGCTTATACCCAAGTAAATACGGTAGTTGTCCAATGTTCAACAGAGCTGCTCCAACACAAGCTTTGGTTGTCTCCTGCTGCTTGAGCTTCCTGGAGCTTTTGGACACTGCAGGCGTCTGCTTATGGTGCACCATGGAGTCAAAACCAGGGTCTTTTTCACACAATCATTTATAGTAGTATTGTTGTTATTTAAATGCTATGGTTTTGTCCCATGGAATACTGGGATTTCCAGTTTAGGGAGCGGGATTTAGATTTCTCAGCCAGGGAGCTCTAGTACCTCACCAGACTACAAACCCTGGGATTCTGTAGAATGGAACCACGGAAGTTAAAAGTGGAATAATGTTGCTATTACTGTGTAATGTAAATGCTCTCTAACAGCATCCAGTTCAAATCTCCTTACCACTTCAAAGGATGATGTTTGGATGAAAACATATCTTATTCAGTGTTACTCTATCTCAGTTTAAAATAAAAGGCTGCATGTGATCTTTGAAAGATCCGGCCGTGTCACATTTTCTTTTAGTGACCCTGTTGAACTCAATGAATGTAATCTGAAAATAAGTATCAAGTTGTGCTAGACTTTGTTTAAACACTGGAAGCTGGAGATGTATATGTTTATATTAGAAATGTGCATAATATTTGTCTCATTTGTTTCATTTGTGTTTCTATTTCATATCGTCCATTCAGATGGCACAAAATAGAACCCCCCTAATGAAACAAAAACTGACTCAAAATGAAAGGCAGGTGGGAGCCAATATTGGCTCCAAGCCTGCCTTTCAGATCAATCAGCTGTAGGCCCTGAGAGACCCAGGTGTGTAGGCCGAAAGCCTGCACCTGTAGGCCCAAAGCTGTCAGGCCTAGGGGTACAGGCTTTGGGCTTATGCATCCAGGCTTCGCAGGGCCTGTAGACGATTACTGAGTAAGGAGTGATCCTTACTTGGCAATCGGCTGTAGGCCCTGCAAGGCCTGGCTGCGTGGGCCCAAAGCCTGCACCCCTAGGCCTGGGAACTTTGGGCCTGCAAGAGCAGGCTTTAGGCCTGTGCACCTGGGCCCCTCAGGGCTGGGTGCTTAGGCCCAAAGCCTATTCGGGAGGTCAGACGAAAACGAATCAGGGCCTCGACAAAAGCCGGGACACGAAACAGAACAAGGTAAGTCCCGAAAGCACATCTCTAGTTTATACTATCTTCATTAGACAAGGATAGAATTGTGACTGTTTGTCCTCCATATCCATGCATCCATGGATTTCACCCCTTGGTTCTGGCATTTTATATAAGGGATGTCATTCCACTATACCAGGGGTCCTCAAACTTTTGAAGCAGAGGGCCGGTCCACAATCCTTCAGACTGTTGAGGGGCCGAATTATCATTTGAAAAAAATACAAATTCCTATGCATACTGCACATGTCTTATTTGTAGTGAAACAACAACAACAACAAAAGAACAATACAATATTTAAAAATGAAAACAATTTTAACCAACATAAACCTATCAGGATTTCAATGGAAAGTGTGGGCCTGCTACTGGCCAATGAAAAAGTCAAGTTAATTAGGATTGTTGTTGTTGTGTGACTTCAAGTCATTTCAGACTTTGGCCAAGCCTAAGTCTAAAATTAATTATTTATTTACTGCATTTATTTACTACATTTATATCCCACCCTTCTCACCTCGAAGGGGACTCAGAGCAGCTATATGTACATACAATATATTATATTATTAGCATAGCACAATATTAGCATTATATAATTCTATATTGAACTATACCACTATACTATTATATGTTATGTAATATATAACATATAATTAATATTATTATATAGTATTATTATTAGTATTATATATAACATAATATTATTATCAATATTATATGTATATACAATATATTATATTATTAAAACTAATACAAGTCCCATTTTGTACAATGGTATAGTGCAGAGGTCCCCAAACTAAGGCCCGGGGGCCAGGTAAATCATCTTGGAGGGCCGCATCTGGCCCCCGGGCCTTAGTTTGGGGACCTCTGCACTGTACCATTGTACAAAATGGGACTTGAGCATCCATGGATTTTGAAATCTTAGAACCAAATCCTAGAAGATGCCAAGGGCTCACTGCATCCAGGAGATGACTGTTGTGGAAAGGACTGGCACTTCCTACAAAGAAGGAGATCTGATTAGTAATCCACTTTTATCATGGAAAGATTGAGAGTCTGTAGAGGATAAAGTAGAGCAGAATGGATATCTCTGATTCAGATGACTGGAAAGGCTATCTTATATGTGCTAATCTTTGCGCCTGATAATTTCTTCTAGGGAACTTATGCCGTTGTACAGGATATAGACCTATAATGGATAGCTTCAGCGCTTTCTCTCTGGTAAGAGCAACACTGAATAAATGAAAAAAAAATCAATTTTGCTAGAGGTAGCTATTAAGTTCATATTTGCTCTGGAAAGAGCAGCTCACCCTTCACAAAATCTCCCAATATGTGCTATGATGGGGGAAGGGGGAGAAAGGCTATATGCATACTGTCCTTTTAATTATGGGGGGGGGAAAAACCACCATCCCCACATTTTACAGCATGAAATGCTAAATTTCACTAAATGAAAGAGAAAAACAACAACAATGTTACATCTAACCAAAAGTTTGACTCCCTTTGCATGATGATGGGTCTCTTTTACAAATGTGTGCTTGTTTCAAACTGGTTGGTACAGCTGACTTCAAAATCTTTTGAATTTCTTGACTGTTTCTTGGCTGAATCAGGGACATATCTAACAAATTCCCAGGCATATTGGCTGTAACTTGGGGAAGGGAGGGGGACAAACATTTGGCACTCCATCCTCTCCTACCCACATACTATCACTCAAGAGTAATTTTGTTTTTATAACCTTGATAGTGGATAAAAATGTTTTATCAGCACTAGCCTGCATGCATTGTTTGGCCACCCTAGGCTAATGCGACATCTATACTGCAAACAAGACAGAGGTCCTTCTCGTCAGTCACGAGGTCAGTCAGGGTGTAGAGTGCTACCTGTGCTTGATGGGGTTACACTCCCCCTGAGGACACAGATCCTCAGTCTGGAGGCCCTCCTGAATTCATCATTGATGCTTAAAGCTCAGGTATCTCTGATGGCCGGGAGAGCCTTTGCACAATTAAAACTTGTGCTCAATCTGCAACTGTACCTCAAAAAACCTAACTTGGCTACAGTGGTCCACGCTTTAGTTACATCTAGTCCGGATCACTGCAATGCACACTATTTGGGGCTGCCTTTGAAGACGGTCCAGAAACTGCAGCTGGTGCAGAGGTTGACGGCCAGGTTGCTAAATGGAGCTAATTATAGGGAGCAGACGACATCCCTATTAAAACAGTTTCACTGGTTGCCAATAAGTTTCCGGTCCCAATTCAAAGTACAAATTAATACCTATAAAGTCCTAAATGGTTCAGGTTCTGCCTACCTTCACAACCGCATTTTCACCTATGAACCAGGCCCATCTCTCACTCTTGCCACCGTCTCAAGCACAGTTGGTGGGGACGAGGAAGAGGGCCTTCTCAGTGGTGACCCCCCAACTCTGAAACTCTATCCCTAGGGAGATTAAGCTAGCACCCACTCTGTCCACCTTCCTCAAGGACCTCAAAACCTGGATGTACCAGTGTGTGTTTGATAATAGTTAAGTCCCTGTCTGTGACTGTTCTGGCCCAAACTGACCATTACAGTGAACTCAGCAATTTACCCCAACCCTGGCTGTATCATTGCTTTTTGCACAAACCCATGCCCAGCCCTCCCAAATTTCTGAATTTGCCCATCTTATCCCTGGTTTTGGTTACTGATGTTTGTTCTCTTTTATTCTAATACAGTAGAGTCTCATTTATCCAAACCTCACTTATCCAAGCTTCTGGATTATCCAAGCCATTTTTGTAGTTAATGTTTTCAATATATCGTGATATTTTGGTGCTAAATTCATAAATACAGTAATTACTACGTAGCATTACTGCATTTTGAACTACTTTTTCTGTCAAATTTGTTATATAACATGAAGTTTTGGTGCTTAATTTGTAAAATTATAACCTAATTTGATGTTTAATAGGCTTCTCCTTAATCTCTCCTTATTAGCCAACATATTCGCTTATCCAATGTTCTGCCGGCCCGTTTATGTTGGATAAGTGAGACTCTACTGTATATGTGTTTTAAGTTTTTATAATGCGTTTTAAATAGTATTATTAATTGATTTATATATATTGTGCTGATTTTATCATTATGTTTTTGGGCATTAAATTTTGCCAATCTCTGTGAGCCGCCCTGAGTCTCCTCAGGTGAGAAGGGTGGGGTACAAATGCTGTAAATAAATAAATAAATAAATGATGGGAGCGGGCCAGCTCCATAGATGACTGGGGCTAGATCGGTATATGCCGTCGATTTTAGCCCCATGTGATGAGATTGGAAGGAAGGGACTAAGTCTAGACTAAGGACTTCTTCATACATATATCTTTTCAGTGGCGACAGTCGAATTTTTAGGCTTTAGCCACAGAGCCCACCAAAAAATGGTGACAGCAAACAACTGCAGGCTCCCCATGTTTCCATAAGAAAAGATGGGTTTAACAATCGAAAAAGGGCTTCCATCCATGTGATGATGAAGGGGGAAGCCGCGAGGCAATGGAGCATGGGGTGACAGGTCCCCACTCCCCCTGTGTGAAAGCCGGTGAAACGTGGCAATCTGGAACATCTTCGGCAGTATGTGTGACAAGGTCAACAGACTAAAAATGAAAATAGTATTCCCTGACCAAAAGATAATAAATCACGTTCATTCCTACAAAAGGATGTCATTGTGGTGAAGCAAAGAACAAGGTACTCGTTTTTCAGCAAGGCATCCTGTACAGCTCTGCTCTCCATCTATGATCAGTATGCTTTAGGGATTAAACATCCTTATTGATGTTGTGTGCTCCGCGACTGAAAAAGTTTGAGAGCCTCTGATCTAAGGAAATAGGGGGTAATGAGAAGGAATTAGATCTTGTAGCTGAATTGAAAACCTATACTTTTTTCAGAAAATGAAAATTAAAAACAAATTCCTTGTTTAGGAGTGTTGCCCATTGGCAGGGAGTGGAAAGTGTTGCATGGACAAAGAAGGAGGGAAGGAGACGAAAGGCAGTGATTCTGGTGAAGAAGACCCATCATTGCATCCTGAAAATGGAAACAGGGTAAGCTACAGACTGTCAACATGTCTATACTTCTCAATAAAAACATTTGCAGTGTTCATGCCAAAGAGATTATTTGAATTTGAACTCAATCCATATGCCTTTTAAAGAGGAGAAATGTCTTATTGCGGATTAAGTCAGACATCTTATGTGTGATTAAGTATCCAACTGGCTAGGCAAGGCTTTTGCTGAAAAAAATGATGGTAAAAAGGGGAAATATGGAAGCAAAACTGTTAGCTGTCCACTCAAGACCTCACTTTGACTATGTCTTCGCCAAATATATCTGCTCACAAGTTCTTGACTGTATCAGGAAGGTTCTAAAGGTTAGTTCTTAAGTTGAATTTGTCTGCAAGTCGGCGCAGGTATATTTTTAAAGTGTAACTTCAGCCAAATATATAGATTTTTAAAAGCTTTGGATAGCATAGGGAATAATAATAATAATAATAATAATAATAATAATAATAATAATAACCCAGCCGCTATCAGGACCTCAAGATTGAACTTCAAAGACTCTGGCAGAAACCAGTGCAGGTGATCCCGGTGGTGATTGGCACATTGGGTGCCAAAAGATCTCAGCCGGCATTTGGAAACAATAGACATTGACAAAATTACAATCTGCCAACTGCAAAAGGCCACCCTACTGGGATTTGCGCGCATCATCCGAAAATACATCACACAGTCCTAGACACTTGGGAAGTGTTCGACTTGTGATTTTGTGATACGAAATCCAGCATATCTATCTTGTTTGCTGTGTCATACAATAAAATAATAATAATAATAATAATAATAATAATAATAATAATAATAATAATACTTTATTTCTAGACTGCCCTCTCTCCCCAGAGGGACTCAAGGCGGTTAACATACATATAAATGACAAACATTCAATGCCACAACTACTTCACTTAATATCAAAAGTATAAAATGACGATAACATACTCATTATAATACAAATTCCAAATTAGAAAAAAAAATAAAAATAAATGTAAACATGACACTCAGTAAAATCATTATTGCACAAAGCGAGCATATACCTGGACTGAATTAAATGACCAAGTTGCAGAAAATGTTCAGTATTTGTTGTAGTTTCACTTAGACCATAGCTGCTATGGGGTGACAATTATGTTAATCCTCCTCCTGTCCATACGCTAAGGTGCATACATGTGTCTTTAACTGTTTCTTAAAGGAGAGGAGGGTGGGACCATTTTTATTTCTTCAGGGAGGGAGCGCCAGAGACGGGGGGGGGGGGGGGGGGGGGGGGGGGGCGGGGCGGGGGGGGGGGGGGGGGGGGGGGGGGGGAGGGGGCGATCACACAGAAGGCCATCTCTCTCATTCCTTCCAGCCACACTTGTGACAGGGGTGGGACTAAGAGCAGGGCCTCCTCCGCTGACCAAAGTGCCCGGGGGAAGGGTTATACCCATGTGGTGTGTGTTTTGCTGTCTGTGTCCCTGTTCAGAAGATTTCGCCTCACTTTCTGTCCATGTGATAATTGGATTTTGAAAAACTTGGCTTGTTGTGGAAACAAGGATTGGTGATCAAGCTTCACTGAAGACCCCCTTTCCTCATGATAATTCTTTCTGGGGTGAATTTTTTCCCTTCTGAAGTGTAGATTTCTCTCACTTCCCACATTCTTAACCATGAGTGGTATGTAAGTTGGATGTTTGTAACTCAGGGATTCCATGTACCTTGGTCCCAGAGTGGATATGCCACTGTAAATGTACTGCAAGAACTGAGCGGAGTCTTTTTCGTTTTTGTTTTTTTTTTTGAAAAATATTTTGTTCTAACAAATATTTTTGGAAATTATAATATTTGTTATCCATTGGTTAGTTATTGTTATTGTTGTTTTTAAAGCGGGTTTCAGTAAAACCAACATTACAATTTAAAACCTAAAACTATACAGACATTAAAATAGAATTAAATATTAACAGAACTAAAAACCAATAGTTTAAATCCTTAAAATCAATTAAAACCCTTAACTTAGTTAAGACTACAACACCCCGATTTAGTTATAGGGCACTGGCTAGTCATAGAGCACAAGTGAAGAGCAGCAGTTCCCAAAATTTGTTCCAAAAAGTATCATGGGTTCCACAAAAAATATTTGAAAGTGTTTTAAAAAAAACCTTTTAAAAATCCATGCCAGAGAATTATAGTAATTAAATGGATCTATGCTTTAAAAATAAATTTGCATCTCCGTATTTCCAAATGCCAGAAAATAGGAGTAGATGAAAGAAGGAAAAACTTTATGGGCTCACAATGCTTAGGGACAAAGTAAGGGTTCTGTTGGAAAATCAGGGGCAGGTTTAGGGCTTCGCAGAGGAAATAAGTATCTGAAGGACTCCATGACTGAAAAAGTTAGGGCAGTGCCGATGTGGAGCATAAAAACATTTTAACTAAACCATGGCTGTACAGAAATAATTTATGTTCACTGCACTCTACTGTACAGGGACCCCGATGGTGCAGTGGGTTAAACCACTGAGCTGTTGAATTTGCTGACCGAAAGATTGGCAGTTCGAATCCGGGGAGCAGGGTGAGCTCCCGCTGTTAGTCCCAGTTTCTGTCAACCTAGCAGTTTGAAAACATGCAAATGTGAGCAGATCAATAGGTACCGCTCCAGCGGGAAGGTAATGGCGCTCCACGCAGTCATGCCGGCCACATTACCTTGGAGGCATCTATGGACAATGCCGGCTCTTCAGCTTAGAAATGGAGATGAGCACCAACCCCCAGAGTCGGACACAACTAGACTTAATGTCAGGGGAAAACCTTTACCTTACCTTTACCCACACTCTACTGTAAGGGCCCCATCACAAAGGCCAGGTAAAGCATCCTGCTTCGCCTGGCTTCAGCAAAAAAAGAGAGGGGGCAGCAAAACGAATCACATCACACATGGGAAGTGTCATCATCCTGGTGAGCTTGGTAAACCAATGTTTAAGACAATAATATTTTAAAAGAAGTTTGGATTCCCCCATTACTCAGTGTATCGTTTGTACAGGGTACATATACAATGGTGATAAAATGCCCTAATGTTTGAAAAATCCCCTCAAAAATTCTAAAACTCAAAAGAAAACCTTTCCAGGTTGCCTTTCACTAGCTCAACAGTGAAAGAGAAGTAATGTCATAAGTCCTAGGGCAGTGGTTCTCAACCTGGGGTCCCCAGATGTTTTTGGCCCACAATTCCCAGAAATCGCAGCCAGTTTATCAGCTGTTAGGATTTCTGGGAGTTGAAGGCCAAAACATCTGCGGACCCCAAGTTGAGAACCACTGCCCTAGGGTTTTTTGATTTTTTTTTTTCGTGTCAGGAGTGACTTGAGAAACTGCAAGTCACTTCTGGTGAGAGAATTGACAGTCTGCAGGACGTTGCCCAGGGGATGTCCAGATTTTTTTTGATGCTTTTACCATCCTTGTGGGAGGCTTCTCTCATGACCCCTGCTGGAGCTGATAGAGGGAGCTCATCTGCACTCTCCCTTGGTTGGATTTGAACTGGCAACCTTCAGTTCAGCAACCCAACCTTCAAGTCATCAATCCTGCCGGCACAAGAGTTTAACCCATTGCGTCACCGGGGGCTCCTATAAGTCCTAGGTATAGAAACTCTTGTTCTGTCTTGTGTTATAAACTCTCTAGTCAAGTGTTTTGGGATTTTTTCCCCTAGCAAAATAATATTATTCACTGAGAATAGTCATAGCTAAAAAGGCAAAAGTTATCTAAAAGAATGTTACTTTCAAAAATCCTTTCAAATGCATTCACCAACCCCATTTACTATTTGGCTCAAAATCCACTTTCCATTTAATATTAAATATTTTGGGTTTCCCACCCTTAGGCATGTTCAGGTTTATGCAAGCCAGAGGAATTCCATCCCAGGGACCCAACCCAGGATTATATATTTCCTCCTGAACTCATAGTAAGTGATCAGTTTTCCATCTATATTTGCTGCAAATGTTCCTGTAATAAGCTAGCAGTTTTGTTATTGCTGTCAATACTTTACAGGGAGATTTTAACTGGAACTAACAAAAATGTTATACCAGCAAACCTGGGACACCTACGAAGGACCGAGAAAGACATTTTCATGGGAGGTGGAACAAGAACAAGAAATGCTCGATCTTTCCCAAATCTTTCTGGTTAACTCTAAACTTGGAGTGTGACAAAAGAACAGAGCTAGAACGAGGAGGATTAAGCCCTTTGCTATTTGAGATCAAGTAGCAAATGGCACAACATTCCCAAGTCAATATGGATTATGCCAAAGGCCAGCTGAGTTATTTGAGCTAGTTAGGTAGAATATCCTACAAGCACCCCTCCTCCATTCCACAATGAATACTCAGAGGGAGTTTGCCAGTACCTTCCTCTGAAATATAGCCTACAGCACGAGAGTATATTGACAATTTCCCATTAATGTACTTACTGAACCCTACGTAGATCTGTTGGGATTTGCTGGTGCCTTTGAGGCATTTAAGCCTTGGTGCTGACAGCCGCAACAAATTAAATAACACAATACTCTGCTATCCTTTCATCATGTACAAAATCACTTGTCCAAAGTGGGTGCTATGTATGCCTTGCCTAGCTGATGGAAGGCCTGGCCATATTATTCATATATGCACGTACTTTCTTTTCCTTCTAAATGGTGCTCTCTTTGGGTTTCTATTTCGCAATTCCCTTTTTGCTATTTATTAGAGTTTCAAAAGACAGAAATTTCTTCCCAGTAAAGATAAGCGGCGTGAGCGGCCACTGTTAGCTCCAGCTCCTGTCAACCTAGCAGTTCGAAAACATGCCAATGTGAGTAGATCAGTAGGTACCGCTCCGGCAGGAAGGTAACGGCGCTCCATGCAGTCATGTCGGCCACATGACCTTGGAGGTGTCTACGGACAATGCTGGCTCTTCGGCTTAGAAATGGAGATGAGCACCAACCCCCAGAGTCAGACATGACTGGACTTAACGTCAGGGGAAACTTTTACCTTTTAAAGATAATATCTAACTCATTATGGTTATGCAGACATACTTACGGTATGTTTCCTACCAACCATTCTGGGATCCTTTCCCAAATGATATTATTTACCCATGAGGTGTAATTATGGGAACCGCAATTTCTCTGAATCATTTGTCATGTGACCCTGACATTCCCTGATGCCTCATTGTTGTTCTGTCCCACAGAGAATGGCTGAAGAGAACAAAGGAAGGACTCTGGTTTTCCATGGAGAGAGGACCACCTGGATTTCTCCTGTGTCCCTAGAAGAACTTCTCGATCTGAAAGCCACCTACCCAGATGCACCACTTGTGGTGGGGAACACAAGTATAGGTGAGCAAGTGAAGCCCTGGGTGGAAGTCATTCAGACCTTTAGATGGGGAGAAGCAACCAGCTAGGCACCAACACTTTGCCACTCAGATATCTGTGGCAAGGCCAACCCTACCATTAGACAGAAGGAAGCACTTTCTAAGGAAATTCTAGGAAGAGAGCAACCATTTGATGAACAGAATGTGTGTGTTTGTGTGTGTGTAGGAGAGAGAGAAAGAGATGGTCTGCTTCCCACGTGTACAGTGTTATGCTTTCACCTATCAGTGTAGTCAGTTTGGATGCATAGTCACTTCAGAGTAGCAAAATGTTTCAGTTCACCTCTGATGCACAAATAGGTGGAAATACAGATGATATAGAGAGAAAAGTGGCTAGGCAATTAGCTGTGATAATACTGCTAGAAACGGAAGCTTAGTGTAAATGTTATCAATTCAGTGAGCTCCCCAGTGATCACAAAAAAACAAAACAAAAACATTTCAGGCTAACTCTGATGACATGTGATTTTCCCAAGGAATCAGACTATTCATGCAGGAGCCAGCAGAATGGGTTGTACCACACCAGTACAGGCAACAGCCGTTCCTCATTTGCTCTTTAAGTGTGGGGGACAATTAGTACATCAAAGTGATAGATTCTAGATCAGTGGAGGTTTTTTTTACCATCAGAAAATTTTATTTTAGAAACTAATTGCACTCTTAAAGTTTGATCCATAAAGAATGTTTTTAATTTAGTGCTACTTGAAGGTGTCTTGACAGAAAGTGGTCCCCCACTTTGATATATGACAGGCATTGGTCTAGTTCATCGGAGACCTAACTAGACATGATAACAGTATATATCAGATTTTGTTCTTACATGGTTATAGTACTGACGCAGATGAAATATTTAATGTAAAAGTGCAATGTAAAAGTGGGCTTAGACAAGTAATAGTGATAAAGTGGTAGGAAACTAATATCAGGACTATGTGGGTGAGTTGTGGATAATAGTTGCTATATTTTAAAAAAATCCTATATATATATATATATATATATATATATATATATATATATATATATTTAAAAATGTGGTAGTGAAAGCTTTGTGCTTTTAAATACAAGCTGCACTTCAGAAAAGCACAGGAATTGCAGTTGATACAGAGGATTGGTTTTATACAAATGCAAAATTTTATGTGTCTACTTTTTAGCAGAAATCACCTAAATTCCATTTTACAGCTGGTCAATGCAGACTGTATTTGAAGACAATGCTTCTGATGACTTTTTCTTTCTTTCTGATGTCTCATTCCAATTATGTCCCCCTTAGGACTCGATATGAAACTTCTGGGCATTTGGCACCCCGTTCTCCTTCACCCAGTCAGGATTCCAGAGTTGCATGTTGTCACCATGAGAGAAAACGGTATGTCCTTCGGGAGTTGCCTTGGGGAGATAGGGTGGAATACAAATAAAGTTGTTATTATTATTATTATTATTATTATTATTATTATTATTATTATTATTATTATTCCTCCAATGTATCCTTGGAAGCTACTTGGAACCTGTATTTTAATTCAAGTAAACACCCCTGTAAAAGGAAGAACTACAAATGCAAAACCCTGATATTAGCCACATTAAGAGTGCTTTCTAGACATAAGGCTTCTACTGTTTAAAGATAAAGGCATTGGGCATCTATTCCATCTTCCCCCCCCCCCCCTTTCATTGCTTTTCTTTGGTGAGAAATTAATTGGATGAAACAGTGGACTGTGCAATTAAGGGAGTCATCTGCTGTAAGGTTCCACGAATAAGAGTGTGATTCCATATTAAAGGCCTTATCTGGATGCATCCATTTTTCATTCAAATCACACACACTATATTATTATTAATAGTATTAAATAGAGCTTAGCATAACACTTCTGACTAGATTATACATAAACAGATCACATGCCCATATGCACAAGGTATTTTTTTGTATTTGTTATTTAACACACATCATTTTGCATATTTCTTTCATGTCATGTATATGCAATATGCTTTCTGACTTAAGATGTAATCTTGTGCACTTTATTGATTTCAGTTGGATGTATGTCCAAGCTGACATAGGTAAGATTGTGCTGCTATCCTGTTATCTGCTTTTCGAAATATATACCTGTTCTAACTTCATCTGCCCTTGGATATTCTGACCACAAAAATGCCAGATGTGCTGTTTGTCAACTAAAAGGCTTTGATTCCAGGCATCGTAATTGGTGCAGCTACCCACTTGGCTCAGTTGAGAGACATTCTATTGAGCCTTGTCCCCGAACTCCCAGCGGAGAAGACAAAGATATACCGGACACTCTTGAAGCAGCTGAGGACTCTGGCTGGAGAACAGATCAGGAGTTTGGCTGTAGGTGTCCCATATAATTATTTTTCCCAAAGTGCAGGTTGCCTCCAAAAAGGATTATTCCAGATCCTTTTTGGATTAAAAAGATATGCTGAAAGATTCACTCAGATGCTATTTGTTTGTCATGTCACTTGCCCTAACAGATAGTATCTGGCTTGGGCTGCATTCTTCCAATCCTGGAACTATCCAATGGATTACTAAAGAACAATGTGTGGCAATGATGAAACAATCACAGGAAGAGGGAAGGAGGCCATGAGAATCATTCCTTGTATCCTCTCATGCTTCCTCCAACCTAAGTCAGTAAAACAATTGAGTCTATGAAGACCACAGATCTTATAACTTTTTTATTTTAAAGTACAAGTAGAAAACCTTAAATCTCTTTTGCATGCCAAAATTACAGTAAAAAATCAGAATGTTTATATCTGTTGAACCTGTCATATGTTACATATTTTCCGATTATTAGGAGGAAAATACTGTAAACACATATCTTTCTTTGTTAGTCTTTAGGAGGACACATTGTAAGCAGAGGATCAGTCTGGGATCTGAACCCTGTTCTGGCAGCTGGGAACGCTGTTCTCAATCTGGCATCAATAGGTAAAAGCCATTGCTCCCCACTCATGTATACATTTGTTATATATTTCTGTATTAGATGGATTGACCCGATATTTACAAAGTAAAATTATTGGATTATAAGAACATAACGTTATTCCTAGTATGTCAGAGAAAAGTCCTATATGACCTATAATTCTGTTTTTACAGCAGATAAACTGATGCCTATTAGAAGTCCACCCTTTGGGGATATTGCTAGTATATTAAACAATTGAGATTTCAAAATCCTTGCTAAGACTATTCTAATTTCTCACAATTTTCCAAAGTGTGATCACCCAGAGCAAGCCTACACAACCTGTCATTCTCCGGGTGTTTGGAACTCAGACTCCCAGGAGCCCTAGCCAGCTTTTCCAATAGTCAATCAAGTCCAATTATGGGAACTCAAGTCCCAAACACCTGGAGGACCACAGGCTGTGCAGGCTTCATCTAAGGCGAGGTGAGAAATTAACATGACTACTTATCCAACACCATGCGGGGACATAAGAGAAGCCTCCCACAAGAATGGAAAAACATCAAAATATCTGGGCGTCCCCTGGGCAGCGTCCTTTTACATGGCCAATTCTCTCTCACCAGAAGCAACTTGTAGTTACTCAAGTCTCTCCTGGCACAAAAACAAAACAAAACACACCATTAGAGGTGCGGGTAAATACATAACTGGAGAGGTGCACTGAGCTCTGTGTGGTTTCTGATACTCTAAAAACTTCTGAAGGATGCCAGGAGCTGATTCTGAAGCAGCTCAAAAAAGGGTGGCATGTCACTGCTTGCCATGCAGTAATGTGTGTACACAACTTCTTCATGGTGGTAAAATTCCTGAATCAAGATGAGAGGAAAAAACACCTTACAAGTCTGCCAGTTTGTAAGTCCCCTCTCTTCTCCCAACATCATCTTTTATAGAAGAATCCTTGTATTTGTTGAAAGTAAACTATGCCAAGAGTATCAGGCCCATCAAATTTTTGCTTGCCTTCAGAAGGTGGAAGAGGCAGCAAGGAAACCAGCTATTTCAGTTCTGATCCTAACAAAAAATGAGGACCTGGTTAATGTGGTGGAAATGATGAGTTCCTTAGGTGGAAGTGACCATGTTCTTCTAGAGTTTGTTATACAGAAGAAAGGGGAAATCAAACATAGACATGATTTTAGACTTTTAAAAAGCTGATTTCAGAAAACTAAGAGGAAACAGAGGGTGATCCCATGGGCAGGAAAACTGAAGGCGCTTTGAGACAGTACCTCTAATTCAGGAAGGAATGGGTTAAAAAGGTAGGGTCAGATGACATTTGTGCTAAGTGTGCACTCAATTGCAGCAACAGAGGGAAAACCCGATTCAAAAAGGTCCTCTTTTATCCTGGTTCCAGGTGAAAATAACAGATTTTCCCATGGCTGTGTGGCACTGTGATTTCGGGAAGTTTGGGATTTCACTCTTTGCCCCACGTGTAGACTGCTTCCCACCTGTGCTGGTTTTAAAAAAGCCCAAAATAGCTGATCAGCTGTTCGGGCTCCCATAGAGACACAGCTGATTTCCAGCTGGTTTCAAGAGAGAAGAAGAGAAGAGCCATTAGAGGTCTCTGAAATTGTTTATTTTAAACTTTATAATATGAAATAGATTGTGAATAAACAACTGAAGAAAGAGGAAAATCTGGTGGCATTTAAAAAAAATTCCGCCGTTATGTGCTGATGCATACATGGGCACATAGGAATCTCTCCATATTTGTATTCGTATATTTTCATGTGCGTATATTTGAGTGATTTTTATTTTTAAAAAGTTCTGGCAGATGTCACTTGTCTGTCCGCCCCCTCCAGAGTTTGAATCTCCTCAGCCATAAAAATCTATTTCATCTCAGAGGGAGGGCAAGAAAGCCCAATGATAGGGTCACCATAAGTTGTACATGACTTGAATGGAAACAACAACAGTGATACAAACTGAAGGGTGATACACCTGACACATGATCTGACTGTGTAGTGAAAACAGTTCAAGTGTAGTTGAGTCATGATTTTAGAGAAAAACCATTTGCACTCAGTACATTATTATACCTTAACAATAGAAAGCCTGGGAGCCCCCATGCACAGTGGGTTAAACTGCGGAGCTGCTGATCTTGCTGACCGAAAGGTCAGTGGTTCAAATCTGGGGAGCGGGGTGAGCTCCTGCTGTTAGCCCCAGCTTCTGCCAACCTAGCAGTTCGAAAATATGCAGATATGAGTAGATCAATAGGTACCACTCTGGCGGGAAGGTAACGGTACTCCATGCAGTCATGCCAGCCACATGACCTTGGAGGTGTCTATGGACAACACCGGCTCTTCAGCTTAGAAATGGAGATGAGCACCAACCCCCAGAGTCAGACATGACTAGACTTAATGTCAGAGGGAAACCTTTACCTTTACCTTAATAGAAAGCATTGCAAACTTCAGTTTCTTGTTCTCCCCCCCCCCCTTCTTTTTGGCTCTTACAGTTATGGGAGGTGAAAGAAGAGAAGAAAAGCATAACTATGTTCTCTCTTTTTCTATTTCTGAGCACAGGACAAGTACAGGACAAATTAATAAATTAAACCTATGTTCTCAATGTCCAAACTGATGAAAGCAGTGCAGTCACTGAAAGAAAATATCTGGGGTTGGGTTCTGCTAAGTTATCTTAATTTAATGTGAGAATTTAAAGGTCTGGTTCAGTATGAAGCACATGCTCTAAACACATTGTTTTCCCTTTCAGATGGAACACGACAGATTCCACTCAATGATGAATTCCTCACAAAAGTGCCAGAGGCAGATCTGTCCCCAATGGAGGTCATCGTTTCTGTTTTTATTCCATTCTCACAGGATGTAAGTTTCTCTGTGTGTGCTTCTATTCTCCTCTTCTCCATTAGACATAAAAGGAAAGGAAGAGAAAGGGAAGAGAAAGAGGTGAGATATAAACAAGAAGGAAAGGGAGATGGGAGATATACAGACATAAAGAAAAGGGAAGCTAGGGAGAAATTTATATCAAAGGAAAGGAGGAGATATACAGACAGGAAGGAAAGGGAAGATGGGAATACAGGCACAAACCTTAAGTCATAAGCTCTTTAGTAATTGCCTCCATGTTCACAAGGGTTGTGGTGTTGTGGATGCAGCAGATAGAGGAAAGTGGGGAGATAGTATTCTGTGCATTACAGAAGATCTTTGGTAGGATGAGAAAGGTGTCATAACACACAGCTTGTACTGGGCATTGCTCAGTAACATTCATGGCATGGAGTTACTTACTTGCTTACTTAGGCGATTCCTCGTAGGCCAAAGATGATGGTGGCATGGAGTAAAAATGCCAGGAGATCACAGTAGGTGCATCACTGAGAGTTAGACCAGAAGAGTCCAGGTACAGCCTGACTTATGTATCATTTAAGGGTGAGTGGTGAAAAACTTTGTGTAGGGAGAGCACAGAAAAAAAGTCTATATTGCAGAAAAGAAGGATGGAAAGGAGGCCATTTGGTAATGGATACTGTTCTTCCTTTTGAAGAGGAAATGGCAAGCAGTTAGACTACCAATGCAGAGACAGTAATGGTTCAAACCAAGACAACAATTTGGAAAGAAAAAGCCATTTTGCAGACAGACTGGGCGGGGGGGGGGGGGGTCTACTCAGAAAAGAGGTGGATTACAATATTGTCAAAAAGGCAACATCAGTAGGGAGAGAGGCTCTTGCTTTTCAGGATTTTGTCATCACAAGTGACATTTGATCAATGGGTCAGTCAGAGTTACAAAATAATATTCAACAAAAATATAAGAAACTGGCATGCTTTCCCACCAGTGCTAAATATGGTAGAGCAAAAAAAAAACCCAAAAAACAATTGCATGGACAGAAATAGCTGCATCTTCTGCAAAACTATTATTCAAAAGACTAGAGGTCCTGCCCTCATTCAAGTCCTTTGCTTACTAAGTGACTAGTTTTAATATTAACCATTAGAAGGAATGAGGGAGTAGCCTCTTTGCTTTCATGCCATTTCCAGGGTCATGCTTCCAAAAGACCTACACACCTTCAGCTGTGAACTGGAAGTGGGATTCAGTGTCTCCTGCATAGAAATGCCTTCTAGATTAGAAAAAAAAGGTTCTGCTGTATTTCCTTCTGAAAGGAAATCAGCAGGACAGTGCTTCTATGAAGTAAAAACATCCTCTTCTTTCCCCTGCCAGGATGAATTCATCTCAGCTTTCCGACAGGCGGAGCGCCGGAAAAATGCCTGGTCAGTGACAAATTCTGCCATGAAAGTCCTCTTCCAGCCAGGCACTGATGTCATTGAAGACCTGGCTATTTTTTATGGAGGCATTAGTGGTACAACTGTGAGTGCGAAGAATTCTTGCCTGAAACTCATAGGAAGGTATGACAGAGTTAAGTTTTATTAAGACAAAGCCGGGTCCAATAAGGCAAGGCAAGGTCAAGCGAAGTCCCAGTTCTGGTCAGGCCACGGTGAGGGTTAATACCATGGACAGCCCCATTGGTATTAACCCCCATTGGATATGCTCAGGTTGGTCACAAATAAGAACAAGGATTAATTCTTCCCCTGAGGTTTCCTGGGTGGAGTCCATAGAGCCTGCAGTACCAACAATAGATTGTTTTATATACTTTTTGTGTGTATAATGTTTATTGTCCTGTTTTATATGTTTGTGTACCTACTGTATTTGGTGTGTTATTGCACCTTGAGTGCTTTTGTGAGCTGTCCCGAGTCCCTTCGGGGAGATGTTGGCAGGATACAAAAAAAGTGTTACTATTTATCACCATTATAACAAGTCATTCTCATGCCAGATGGCATGATTTGAGCATATCCACTTGGAAAGGTTTATTCCTATCACATCCACCCTACCTTTATCTACAATGCTAAAACAAGTGTCTTTTGCAATATTCTATGTCTCCTTAGAAACTGGAATGACCAGTTCCTTGATGAAGCTTGCAGGCTAATTCTTGAAGAAATTGTTGTGTCTCCTTCAGCACCAGGCGGGAAAGTAGAATATCGGCGCTCCCTGCTTGTCAGCTTCTTCTTCAGGTTCTACTTGGAAGTGCTACACTGTTTAAAAATGATGGTAAGGAGAGAATAGTACAGTACTCTTCTTTGTATATGTTCACATGGCATATGTAACAATAGTACAAATAGACAAGCAAGGAACTGTCCCTCCTCATAGGAATCTCATCCACCTCCCCACTCTCCCTATTCTATGTCAGGTCTCTAGTGACAGATAAGTTTCAATTCATATCTTTTATACACCATTTCCCCTACATCTTATACAAATGTATGACCTTGCTTAAATCAGCCTCTTTTTCTATGTACTGTGGAGTGTTATTTATCTAAATCTCATTTAGTCTTGTGCATTTGTATAGAAACGCTATCCATTTCTATTTGTTTTATTGCTAAGGCCCCATTTTCATTTTCAAGCACCTCTCCCGAAAACAGGTGCCTTTCCGAATTAACCTTTTCATTCTGTGACTCAAAATATGAACATTTTCATTCCATTGACAGCAATGGGTGGGCTTCCCAGGCCCTCCTTCCCAGCACGTGCTTTGAGGAGGCTTTTTATCAGGGTTTGCCTCACCTTCATCTGGGGAGTCAAAGGGCTCCCTGGCTGAAGCTGAAGACGCCCCTGAGACAGAGATAGTGGAGATAAGAGCAACTGTGCTCAGGGTAAAAAAACTAGCAATCTCCACTGCCCTTTCTCATTGCTGTTTCCCCCTTCAATGGGGAAACCTACCTTGCACCACCATTGAGGTCTCTTCATCGGAGCTAGGGGCGGACCCATGATGGGGAACCTTGTCGTAGGGCTGGGACACACCACAGTCACTGGTGGGTTACCGGGGCTTGCCCTCCATCGTGTTTGCCGGTGGCCTTGCTCTTCAACCATACAGGTGCAGGTGCTTTGGGCCTGCATGCCACACATGCACTCTCTTTCCAAGAAGAGTGTGTGTGTGGCGTGCAGGCCCAAAGCACCTGCGCTTGCCAGGGCCTGCAGCCAAGCGCTGAAAATCAGGCAACCAACCTCCTTTCCTTTCACTGTTATTTTCATACTAGAGGGGAGTTTACCATAACGTGCCATCTGAATGAAACAAATAATACAAAAAACACTGATTAAATGGCAGAAACGGGTACCGTGCACATGACTACTTTCATTCTTTAATTTTTGTGGATTTCATACTCATGGTTTTAATTCCTGAAATACAGCCCCTGCCTCCCAAAGTTGGGGCTGCCAAGTGAATATAAACATGGCAGTCCTGTCCTCAGCAAGTGAGCAAGGGGACTGTTCAGCAGAAAGTCAGGCCATGTGTTTGCTTCACCCAGTACCTGTCTTCATTTTCTTGGGTGAAACAGATACAGCTCACAGGAAAAAGAGGTGCCATCCCTACACACCACTTCAATTACCCTGAAGATTTTATTCATCTTCCTCTTTCTTTGTGCCATTTATTTAACCCAGAAAAGGAAGGAGGGTAAGGAGGGAAGAGAAACACACAGCTGAGAATACAAGGAAGAGGAACTAGATCTGTAGGATGCGGAGGTTCCTTCTTCCTGTTTGCCCCATGGCATCTCCCTTCTTTAGTCCAGGTGATACAGACACTCATGGCACACAGGAAGAGGAAAAAGACTGCAAATTAGGCAAAGTGGTGTGTGGGGCCACCTCCTTCTCCTTTCCACCCCAAGACCTCAGAGGTGACACCTCATTCCCTCATCCCCAGAGATATTCATGTTTTTTCCACTTTCATGGTAAGCTGCACCTGTAACCATTAGCGTATCAAATTTTATGATTCTTTAAAAATGCAAATATAGTAAAGTTTGCTAAGATCTTATAAGCATTATAATGAAGTGCCACAATGTAAAACTCCTGTGAAAAGGGCACACCAAAAGAAGCTGAGTGATTAGATTCTTAGTTTAGAGAGAGTGAAACTATAAGCCATGGGTCTCATGTGTCTCCCCATCTGTTTTCTAACCCCAAATCCCCTCAAGCGTCTCCACAATTTATTTTTTAAAACAGATGAAAAAGCAGTCACATAAAGCCCTAAATCACTAGCAGAAGCAGTGTCATATTTTAGGATGATATCCAACCTGGCCCTGGCCACTAATTTTTTCTGGTTTTTCAAAAATTGGCCAAAGAACTATACACACACATCAGGAAACAAGAACAGAAAGTGACTTCCTGGCCTTCCTTTCTTAATTTCTGGAAGTGGAAATTGGCCGTCCTAAATTCTTCAGGGATCTGTGTTCTATAGCTATGGAGACCTGGGGGACTTGGCAAATTGTGACTATTGACTTGCTACTGCTGGGAAAGTTGAGAGATGCGATTTGGAGTTTAAGATAACAACATTCTGAATATTGAAAAGAAAATAATGTACAGTTTCATAATTTAATCTGTCTCAGTCTTTGAATGGGAATAATTGTCATGCTAGAGAGAAGAATGGCATTATGTTGTAACAGGAAGGAAGAACAGAACTGGCCATGACTGTCTCCAACCCAAAGGACAGGAAGTCACTACAATGGGAGGGGTGGGAGGAAGGAATGGTAGTCAGGTTGGGTAACTGTATAGATGTTAGGAAATATTACATTGGTTCATTTATATATACACGCGTATAGAATTTTATTATTTTTGAAAAATTTGCAAATGTAGAAAGAAAAAAGAAGGAAAGAAAAGAACCTAATGTCCTTCAGATATTAGAGCTCCTATCAGACCAAGGTCATTGGTTATGTTTTGTGAGAATTAGCTGTAGTCCAAGACATCTGGAGAGTACCATATTGGGGGAGGCGGTGCTAAACCATATTTCTGTGTCTTTCTGTGGCCTTTCCCTGGGCTCACATACTTCCACTCCCCTCTTCCTGTAGTGTGGCACTAAGGACAAAATTGGCGTTCCCACTTCTATTTAAATAACTGACACTTACTGTGTTGCCCAATTCCAAAGAAACCATGCTTTATCTTACTGATGATTAGTTGAAGCAAGCCAACTTCAAACACAATTTATGGAGCTGCCTTCTATTTGTAAACTCTAGCTTAAATAAACTATAATGATAAGTTCAGACAATACTCTAAACTGTGGCTAATTAAACTCAGAAGTGAAAGTTTCTGAGCACCTCATGTCACACTAAGATCATGAGGAAAGGGAGAAGCTGCAAGTCAATGTAGAAAGCTTAGACTTGTTCTCATAATGCTAAACTATAATGTAGTGTGCACATATGAATGAAGCCATTCTGGCTTGAGACATGTAACTGTTTTTCACAAAAGTCAATGCTAAAAATGTTATACCAAATGTTGATGTGATATAAATGTTAGTAGAATAAGAAAGAGTTCTTAAATTATCTTCTTTCAGTATCCCTTCCAATATCCTGACTTGCCAAAGGAATACATGAGTGCCTTAAGTGAGTTCCAAGAGAAGCCACCTCAAGGAATGCAAATATACCAGGTCAGTGGAGTTTGTTTCATAACATTTGGTCCACAAGTTAAGAATGATGTCATCTCTCTTTATTGGCATTTAAATTAGTACCCTTTATATCAGTAGTCCCCAAGAAGTAAAATATGGTCAACGGCCTCACTGTTATTACACCGTTGCAACTAGAGCAACTGGTCTCATGAAACCCTCTTATAGAGCTGAGGCAACCAGGATGTTTGGAGGAAAGAGGCTGACTACCCACATAGAATCATAGAATAGTAGAGTTGGAAGAGACCTCATGGGCCATCCAGTCCAACCCCCTGCTAAGAAGCAGGAAATCGCATTCAAAGCACCCCCGACAGATGGCCATCTAGCCTCTGCTTAAAAGTCTCCAAAGAAGGAGCCTCCACCACGGCCCCGGGGAGAGAGTTCCACTGTCGAACAGCTCTCACAGTGAGGAAGTTCTTCCTGATGTTCAGGTGGAATCTCCTTTCCTGTAGTTTGAAGCCGTTCCGTGTCCTAGTCTGCAGGGCAGCAGAAAACAAGCTTGCTCCCTCCTCCCTATGACTTCCCTTCACGTATTTGTATATGGCTATCATGTCTCCTCTCAGCCTTCTCTTCTGCAGGCTAAACATGCCCAGCTCTTTAAGCCGCTCCTCATAGGGCTTGTTCTCCAGACCCTTAATCATTTTAGTCGCCCTCCTCTGGACGCTTTCCAGCTTGTCAACATCTCCCTTCAACTGCGGTGCCCAAAATTGGACACAGTATTCCAGGTGTGGTCTGACCAAGGCAGAATAGAGGGGGAGCATGACTTCCCTGGATCTAGACGCTATACCCCTATTGATGCAGGCCAGAATCCCGTTGGCTTTTTTAGCAGCCGCATCACATTGTTGGCTCGTGTTTAACTTGTTGTCCACGAGGACTCCAAGGTCTTTTTCGCACACACTGCTGTCAAGCCAGGCGTCCCCCATTCTGTATCTTTGATTTCCATTTTTTCTGCCGAAGTGAAGTATCTTGCATTTGTCCCTGTTGAACTTCATTTTGTTAGTTTCGGCCCATCTCTCTAGTCTGTCAAGATCGTTTTGAATTCTGCTCCTGTCTTCTGGAGTGTTAGCTATCCCTCCCAGTTTTGTGTCGTCTGCAGACTTGATGATCGTGCCTTCTAACCCTTTGTCTAAGTCGTTAATAAAGATGTTGAACAGAACCGGGCCCAGGACGGAGCCCTGCGGCACTCCGCTTGTCACTTCTTTCCATGATGAAGACGACGCATTGGTGAGCACCCTTTGGGTTCGTTCGCTTAGCCAATTACAGATCCACCTAACCGTAGTTTTGTCTAGCCCACATTTTACTAGTTTGTTTGCCAGAAGGTCGTGGGGGACTTTGTCGAAGGCCTTACTGAAATCCAGGTAGGCTACATCCACGGCATTCCCTGTATCGACCCAACTCGTAACTCTATCGAAAAAAGAGATCAGATTAGTCTGGCATGACTTGTTTTTGGTAAATCCATGTTGACTATTATCAATGACCGCATTTGTTTCTAAGTGTTCGCAGACCACTTCCTTAATGATCTTTTCCAGAATCTTGCCTGGTATCGATGTGAGGCTGACCGGACGGTAATTGTTTGGGTCGTTCTTTTTTCCCTTCTTGAAGATAGGGACCACATTCGCCCTCCTCCAATCTGCTGGGACTTCTCCCGTTCTCCAAGAACTCTCGAAGATAATTGCCAGTGGTTCTGAAATAACTTCCGCTAGTTCCTTCAGTACTCTTGGGTGTAGTTGATCTGGCCCTGGCGACTTGAATTCGTTTAGAGCGGCCAGGTGTTCCTGGACAACCTGCTTGCCTATTTGGGGTTGGATTTTCCCCAATCCTTCATCCATTCCATGTTGCTGAGGTTGAAGATGGCTTTCTTTTTGTGAGAAGACCGAGGCAAAGAAGGTGTTAAGCAGTTCTGCCTTTTCCCTGTCCCCTGTCGCCATCACCCCATCTTCTCCTTGCAGTGGCCCTATCGCCTCCTTTTTCTTCCTTTTTCTACCAACGTAAGCAAAAAAGCCTTTTTTGTTGTTTTTTATGTCCCTGGCAAGCCTGAGCTCATTTTGCGCTTTAGCCTTACGAACCTTTTCCCTACAGGTGTTGGCTATACGTTTGAATTCTTCTTTGGTGATTTCTCCCCTTTTCCACTTCTTGTGCATGTCACTTTTGAGTTTTAGCTCAGTTAGAAGTTCTTTGGACATCCATTCTGGCTTCTTTGCACTTGTCTTATTTTTCTTCTTTGTTGGCACTGTTTGCATTTGTGCCTTGAGTATTTCACTTTTGAAAAACTCCCATCCATCCTTAACTCCCTTGTTTTTTAATATTGGCGTCCATGGAATGCCGCTCAGTAATTCCTTCATTTTTTGGAAGTCAGCTCTCTTAAAGTCCAGAATGCGTGTTTGACTTGTCTTAGTTTCAGCATTCCTTTGTATTGCAAACTGCAGGAGCATATGGTCACTTGCCCCTAAGGATCCGACGACTTCAACTGTATTGATCAGGTCTTCCACATTTGTTAAGATTAGATCAAGAGTTGCTGATCCCCTTGTTGCCTCTTCTACCTTCTGGACCATAAAATTGTCTGCAAGGCAAGTGAGGAATTTGTTGGACTTTGTACTCTTGGCTGAGTTTGTTTTCCAGCAGATATCGGGATAATTGAAATCGCCCATGACTACTATATCTCTTCTTTGTGCCTGTTTGGTCAGCTGTTGACAGAAGGCTTCATCAAGTCCTTCATCCTGACTTGGAGGTCTGTAGTAGACACCCACAACGAGATCTTTTTGAGTCCCGGTTCCCTTGATTCTTATCCAGATGCTTTCAAGCTGGTTTCCTGGATTACAGTCTTGCATTTCTTCTGCAACGTAACTGGTTTTGACATATAAAGCTACTCCCCCTCCTCTCCCCTTTGTTCTATTTCTGTGAAAGAGGTTATAGCCCTCAATGGTTAAATTCCAGTGATGGGAGTCATCCCACCAGGTTTCAGTGATGCCTATGACATCGTATGTGTGGTGCTGTGCTAAGAGTTGGAGTTCGTCTTGCTTATTTCCCATGCTCTGAGCATTAGTGTAAAGACATGTAAGCCCCTGTGACCTCTCCTCGAGCTGTTTATTTGGGGTTATTGTGCTCTCTGTACTTGGTCCTTGCTGTGTTTGTGCAGCCCTCCGTTTAGCCTTTTGGCAGTTCCCTGTGGTCGTGGGTAATATAGTGTTCGCCAGGCTGTTGTTCCCCTCCCCCAGTGGATCTAGTTTAAAGTGCGCCTGATGAGGTTTGTGAGTCTGTGTGCAAAAAGATGTTTCCCTACTTGTGTGAGATGCACCCCATCACTTGCCAGTAGTCCATCCTCTTGGAAGAGTAGACCATGGTCAAGGAAGCCAAAATGCTCCTCTTGACACCACGAAAGACATGGCAACAAGCCTCCTGACTGCTGCTTCTCCTCCTCCCTCCCTCTGAGTGGAGGTGTTCCATGTGATGCCTGGAAGCGGGAGCACCTTGGTGTCTTCATTTTTAGGCTTGTTCCTGGGGTTATTTGGGGTGTTGATTCAGAAAATTGCATTGGATAGACCACATCAGCTCTAGATTATTAAATATGGTTTTCTGTGGGCAATCAGATGGCCACTACTGAATGGCATATGTTCTGTAGCAGAAACTAGGAACCACTGCTTTATGTTATGTTACATTGTCCTTCACCTAATACAATGGTGGAGAAAAGTTTATGAGCCCTAATGATAAATAGTGGGATTCCATACGTTCAGATTGCCAGCCTTTGGAAGTAAAAACCAGTACTCTTCTAAATGTCCAACATGCCTGAATAGTGTCTCCTGGCCTAATGTCCCCCAGTCTTGCTATGGAAGGCATCGGCCACTGGGAGTAATGGAAATCTATCCTCCATTTCGTGTCAATCACAATACATAACGGATGCTTCTGTCTGCCAGCAATCTCTCCATTGTGACAATCAGAAGCAGGATCCCTGCCTCAATTCCTCTTTGCACTGGAGATTGCTGATGGGGTATGTGTTGAAATATCAGCTTTGCTGTCCCTTCACTATTTGCAGTGGTTGAGATTCAGGAAAGTTTAATTTTTGAAACTTTTATGGTCATGGCAATAGTGCTGCAATCATGACTGTGTGGGCTTTGAGAATATGAATCAGTTATGGATCCATAACAGCCAACATCATTCTAATTCCAATTGCCAGTGAAATAGAATGGTTTTTAAGGTGTATCTGAATGTTTATAAGATGATGATCCACTGTAAGAGGACTATTACTGGAAAAGGCCTTGCCTTGTGTCCACATCAATTCTGCCTATGAAAATGGAAATCTCTGGACTAATTGACTTCCTACTGTTCACAGGATGTAAACCCTCATCAGCCTCCTCAGGACCCAGTTGGGCGTCCCATCATGCACGAGTCTGGTATTAAACATACCACCGGTGAAGCGGTCTATGTCGATGATATTGCTCCAGCGGATGGGCAGCTCTACATGGCTGTGGTCACCAGCACACGAGCACATGCAAAAATACTGTAAGTATTTAAAAGGCACTTTTGCAACAAAAGAGTGGGACAAAGAGTTTCAGAACATTTTCCTCTTTCTTGGTCTTTTTTGATTCAGTAGTGAAATGGCAAAAGAAGAAATCAGCCATTTGCTTTAAATAAGATTATGGTGATTTTTTGAAGTACCAGGTGAATTTCTTCAATGCACCTGATCTAGATGGCTTCTGTTTACAAGCTTCCAAATAGCTTTTTCCTGTTTGTGTAGCTTAGGGTAGCAATGCTAGAATCCAGGACAAGCCTGACATGCTTTGAGTATATTCACAGTACCTTGTTACAACATTTTGGCACCAGCTTCATAACTCCATCCTATGGAATCTTGGGATTTGTAGTTTGGTGGTGAGATAATTCAAATTCTTTCCTAGGAAGCTCTGATTATGGAGTTCAGGGGACTTCAGAAGAGGAGAACTGCATGCATGTCTCACCAAATTACACTAGCAGAATATAGGATTACTGCAGATCTGTCTGTAAGATTTTTGAAGAAAATTGTTGTGTTTATTAGAGGAATTGTGTTAAAATATGATTATGTATGTGATGTATAATTTTGCTTACAAAGTAAATCTGTCAGGAGGGATTAGAGTATGAAAGTTTGTAGGTGATTGGTAATTGTCTGATCTTAAAAGTTGAAGGAGGAAGACAGAGAGTCCACTGAAAAGTATGGATTAGTTAGTCTTGCAGAAATAGCGCAAGTGTGAGTGACTTAAGGATAGAAATAAATTAGACTCAGCTGAGTTAGATTCAGGCTGGATTATTGGAAGGCAGTGAATTAATCTGTGGGCCCTTCTACTCATGGATTAAAGTCCAAGTTGAAAATGGCTTGAGGTCAGGATGTCTACAAATTTGTTTTATTTGTGGAGACCTGTGCACAGTGACCAACACAGTCTTCACAGAAAGAGCTTATAATCGAATGGCATGGTTACCCCGAAGATTGGTGACCTGTTGTCTGTTTCAGCTGTCATCCGCCTTCACAGCTGTTGTAATATTTACCATGTTATCATCTGCCTGCTCTGCCACTGAGGTCTTTGCATCACTCTTGGTCAGGTTCTTCCCCATAATCCCACTGCCACGAGTAGCCCTGCTGGGAATATAGGACCCCTAGTGGCTTTTCTCATAGGTTCACTGGAAAACACAAGCCCCCATTCGCTATGACAAGGTGAAGATCTGGTGAGGGGAGTCATATTAGCTTTATATGGTGGTTCTCAACTTTTGGGCCTCCAAGTGTTTTGGACTTCAACTCCCAGAAATCCCAGCCAGCTTACCAGCTGTTAGGAACTGTGGGAGCTGAAGTCCTAAACACCTGGAGGCCCAAAAGTTGGGAACCACTGACTTAATAGAAAGGAATAGAAAATAAAAATATCAACTTTAAAAATGAATGACAGAGAAACTGATTTGGGCAGATTACATTTCTGAATTGACAGTTTGCTCATTGGGATGAAGATTTCAAAAGGAAACAACTTAATGGCATATGAACTATGTTATATGATATCATAGCATGAGGAAGGTACCGTCTCCTTGAGTTGAAATTTCATCCTTGGTTAAGCTTCATATTCAAGTTGGGTAAAGAACAACAAGATTTTTAGACTCGTATATATTGAAGGTTTTAAAAACTTACCTGTTACTAATTGCAGGAGTATTTGTTTCATCTAGTCATTCCTTCCATTAACTGGGAGAAAAGTTTATTTTTTTGTTTTTTAACATTGAATATTTCTGTTTTAAATCATACACAAATTCATCTTATCCTTGGTTAGGACCAAAATTAGACCATACCATTTTCTGTGTCTTGTGTTTTTCAGATCCATTGACGTTTCAAAGGCTTTGGAAGAGCCAGGGGTAGTTGCTGTGGTATCAGCTCATGACATTCCAGGGGAAAATGGTGATGAACATGAGAAAGTATTGGCTGAAGATGAGGTACATCTTCATTTGGGCTTATTGTTCAACTTGGAATAAGCCCCCATTGGGTTCAGATATGCAGGTATAAGATTGTGTCCCAAATCTATTTTTTCTCTTTGCCAAAGATGCAGGTTTATGGTTATCCTGTTTAAATAAATTCAGTTGAATCAGCAGAACTCAATGCTTTGGAGCAGTCATTCTCAACCTGTGGATCCCCAGGTGTTTGGGCCCACAACTCCCAGAAATCCCAGCCAGTTTACCAGCTGTTAGGATTTCTGGGAGCTGAAGGCCAAAACACCTGGGGACCCAGAGGTTGAGAAGCACTGTTTTGAAGGAACAAGCTAAAGTTCTAGAGAAGGAAAATAATCACTAGTTGTCATGCTCCATTCAGAAGGTCTTTGAGTACATCAGAGGCATTCCAAGGAGAGTTCCAAGGAAGCTCAGACTTTGTGGAGGACAGCGTGCCTCAAAATTATCACTATCTTGTATAATAAAGCCACTCAGTTTCATATTGGGTTGTTGTCATGCAGGTAATGTATATTTGAAACATTGTCTGTGGTATAGTCAGAGGGACGATCCAATCCAAGTCTGGCTTAAAGCGAAAGACATGTAACAAAGGGGAGGCAGAAGAGATCTCAAAGTTGCACACCAGTAGTGAGCTCCTGGACAGTTGACACATTATCCAATCACAGTTTTCTCCCTTATGCATTCTCTAAATGTTAATGCCTCCTAAAACAGCATCTTTACTTATGAGATCAATCTATATATACACTATACAATTGGACACCATGGATGATGTATCTTATGTCTTTGAGCATGATGCATGTCATCTCTTTCAGCAATTTAAACAAGGCTACCACAACTGATAAGAGGCAAGTTAGCATTCATGGAAAGTTGCCAAACCTATAGATATTTTCACTATAGAATGCATCAGAGGCATTCCAAGAAGAGTTTCAAAGAAGCTCAGAGTTCTCAGAGCATGGTTTGAAAATGACTGTAGACTTAGACTTAGACTTGAGGTGCTTCAAAACCACTCTATCACCACCCTGCATAATAAAGCCACTTGGTTTTATATTGTTTTGTTCTCATGTAGGTAATTTTCATTGGAGACATTATCTGTGGCATAGTTGCAGAGACCTATGAATGTGCAAAGAATGCCAGAAGCAAAGTGAAGATAGAATATCAAGATCTAGAAGTGATTCTGACCATTGAGGTAAATACCAGCCTGTGTTTATGAATATTTGCCATGATTCTCTTGTGTTCTGTCCTCACTGGTAAGGAAGATAAAATGAACCCTACAAGATCAGAGTAAGGTCTCATCTAGTCTAACATATGTCTGGGAAGCCCCTCAATAAGTAATGAAGGCAACAGGCCTCCACTGCTATTGACCTTTTCAGCCTCTGATTCCATGTACCCACTATGCCTGGCAGCCACAACCTTAACAAATGTGCTGAATTAATTTTTAAAGCCATCTGAGCTCTTGTCTATCATTATATCGTGCAGTAATGGTTCCAAAAAACAATTGGAATGCTGGTGCTATATTGCCAGTTCAGTTCCACATATTAGCTGGGATTCTATTACAGTATTTAGAGAAGAGAAGAAAAACCTGTCCTTATCAAATCTCTACAAACCATGTATTTTTTTAGAACTCTGCTGTCTTCCAATCCTAACTGCTGTCTTTTAAGCAAAGGGCTAATATAGGGAAACTTTTCCAGTCTCTTATTTCAATTGCCATTTTCCCTCTAATCCAACTGAGAGAACCATAGGAAAATCTCAGAAGCTATTTACAAAATCACATCTCAAGCACAAGAAAATGAAAAATTTAGCATCAGAACTTCAATGGCCAGGAAAGGAACATTTTGTCGCATTAAACACAGGGCAACTCTTTATCTGTAGTAAATTCAATACAGATGTCCTGGAAGAAGATACCATCACATTTTACATACCATCAATGGTCATAGCAATCTCCTTTTCTATGTTCTTCTAGAACTGAACAATGAATTTCTCAATCTCTTGCAGGAAGCAATAGAGCATAATTCATTCCTGACAAAAGAAAAGAAAATAGAAAAAGGAAATGTTGAAGAAGCTTTTCAGACAGTTGATGAAATCCTGGAAGGTAAGCCACTGCCAATCCTGGATGGAGTCTTAAAGCCCTTCCACACAGCCATATAACCTAGAATATCAAGGCAGAAAATCCCACATTATCTGCTTTGAACTGAAATATATGGCAGTGTGGAGTCAGATAA